>NC_142347.1:28695507-29015507 GCF_054954075.1 Amborella trichopoda
ATCACTTTGAAATTTAGTAACACAATGAACTATGGCAAGTAATTCTTTTTTGACCACAGAATAGTTTTGTTGGGTTGGATTCTAAGCTTTAGAGGTATACCTGAGTAGTTGTTCATGACCATCGATGCGTTGTTTGAGAATAACTCTCAATCCCAATTCGGATGCATCACATTCAATTACCAAGCGTAAAGAACTTGGTGATTTCTGTGAACAATTTGGATACCATTTAAATAGAAAAAATAAACCTGAAAAGTTATATAAGAAAAAAAAAAACTACAAAAAAGACAAATATAAATCCAATAAAGTACATAAACAATATAAAAAGTCTAAACAATAATTTATAAACAAATTCTCTCCAAATAGTAAAAATAAAAGAAAACTTACAGTATGTTATAAATGTGGAAAAGTTGGTCATTACAAACACCAATGCAAATTAAAAAAGAAAATAGAATCATTACACTTTGATGAACCAATCAAATCAAAATTATATAAGATAATCAATTATGATTCTATATCTTCAGATTCTATTGAATCACATATATAACAAATTCAAGATGATGACCTTTTATGGACAGAATCATCTGATTCTTCAGATTCTTCTACAGATACAGAATCATCTCATCCAATGAAAGAATCTAATTGTACTTGCCCTATACCTACGCATAATCTTCATATGCTTACTCAAGAAGATAATCTGATCTTAGAACTTATTGAGAAACTAACAGATCCAGAAGAAAAAAGTCTGTAATCACCAAATTTATTAATTTAACTAAAACAAAAGCAAAAACACCTCCTATTAGTAAAACACCTGATGAATACATTTTTGCCTCTATTATGAAAAGAGTGAGTGAACAACATATTACAAACCAAAAAGAACCTTCTATTTCAGAATTAAAACATGAGATTAAAGAAGTTAAAAAAGAGGTTCACCAATTAAAAAATAGAATTAAAACTCTAGAATTACAAAATTTATCTCATCAAGATTCAGATACCGATGAACTCGATTTCAATCATCTTATTCCAACATATAGTCCTGATCCACCGGAAGATATACCAGAAACCTCAGAAGCTAAACCACTTCTGATAACAATTCCTTCGGTAAATCTAATAGATAAAATTATGATTAAAAAATGGTTTGTTCAAGTCACTATAATAGCAGCAGAAGATTATCGCTTTCAAACATCAGCTTTAATAGACTCAGGTGCTGACCTTAATTGCATCAATGAAGGATTAGTACCGTCAAAATATTTTGACAAAACAACTCAAATCCTAAATACTGCAGATGGCAGTAGACTCTTTATCAGTTATAAATTATCCAATGTTTCTGTGTGTAATAATTACCAATGTATCAATACACCATTTATCATGGTCAAAGGACTTAGCGAAGCAGTTATACTTGGAGTCCCATTTCTTACACTACTATACCTCTTATTAATCTATCAAAATCCTCGAAATATCAAAATGTACCAATACACTTTGATTTTATTCATAAACCAAAATTAAAAGAAATCAATAATGTCAAAAGTCAATTACACAATAAAGAAAATTTTCTTTGTACTTTAAAACAAAAAATTAAATATAAATATATAGAAGAACAAATACGGAATCCTTTGATCCAACAAAAGATTCAATCGATTCAACAACAAATAGAAACCTCTATCTGTAGTGAGCATCCCAATGCTTTTTGGGATAGGAAAAAACATAGCATTAGTCTACCATATAAACCTGGATTTGATGAAAAACAAATACCTACTAAAGCTAGACCAATACAAATGAATACTACATTATTAAATATGTGTAGAAAAGAAATTACTGACCTACAAGCAAAAAAGCTAATAAGACCAAGCACATCACCATGGAGTTGTGCAGCTTTCTATGTCAATAAAAATGCTGAAAAAGAACGAGGAGTTCCTCGATTAGTCATTAATTATAAACCCCTCAATAAAGTACTACAATGGATTAGATATCTTATTCCCAATAAAAAGGATTTACTAGATAGAATAGCCAATGCTTGTATCTTTTCCAAATTTGACATGAAGTCAGGATATTGGCAAATAAAAATTCAAGAACAAGATAAATAATAAACAGCATTTAATGTACCTTTTGGATAATATGAATGGAATGTAATGCCATTTGGCCTAAAAAATGCTCCATTCGAATTTCAGAAAATAATGAATGATGTCTTTAATGCTTATTACCAATTTATGATAGTCTATATTGATGATGTCTTAATCTTTTCTAAATCTATAGATGAACACATTAAACATATTAATACTTTTATTCATGCAGTTCAGAATGCTGGATTAGTTGGTGTTTGTAATGACCAACTTTTCCACATTTATAACATGCTGGAAGTTTTCTTTTATTTTTACTATTTGGAGAGAATTTGTTTATAAATTTTTGTTTAGACTTTTTATATTGTTTATGTACTTTATTGGATTTATATTTATCTTTTTTGTATTTTTTCTTTTTCTTATATAACTTTTCAAGTTTATTTTTTTTATCTAAATGGTATCCAAATTGTTCACAGAAATCACCAAGTTCTTTACGCTTGGTAATTTGCTGTTTATCTAACTGTCTTTTGAGTTTAAGATCAGTACATAAAGCTAATCCTTCAGCACATATCTGCTTATAGTTTTCCAAGTGTATAGGCCGAGTATACTATGACTCCATTATGTTTCTTTCTAAGTCTTTCTTTAACTTTTTCTGCAAATAAATATGGTAAACCAGCAATAAATTTTTCTTTCCAATGGTCTAATTGACAATCTTCTCGTATTAATAATCTTGAGAAAAAGACATCCTTATACCATTTATAATAAGATAATGTAGGACAACGAAGATTGGATAGCAGATCCTCTGATCTTGCTGCCAATAGGGCCCTACTTCCTACAAAATGTATTGTAATTGTATATATTAAGGTGTTTACTGCATCACTTTCAGTATAAATTATTTCTTGATTTTGTTCATTTCTGCCAGTCCATTGTCTTGTATTGGTAAGGATTCTATTTTTGGTTTCATCATCTACATAGAAATCCCACCAGCCCCTTAACCAGCCAGTAAATCCATTTACCATTGCTTTGGCAACCTCTTGGTCTGGATTGCCTAACATTTTGTTTGCTGAAGCAAACATTGTCATATGTCTCATGACATCAAATATTTGTAATTCAGATAAATCATCTATTGTCCAATTGACTATTGATCTTCCTGAATAGGAAACAGCTTGTTGTATGGCATCTTCTTCTAGGTGTACATCAACAGGTGTAAGTCTCTTATAATATGGTAAAGCTGTGATTGCTTTCCATGTTTTACCATAAGCAATTCTATGTATATCAATAGGTGTAGTATCCATAAAGGCCGATTCTTGGTTTTGGATGGTGTCTTCTATAACTGGTTCTTCTTCTTGGAGCATCATTGTTTCATGCTCTGGTATTTTTGTTTTTCCCTTATCTGAAGATTCTGGTAAAGGAACAGGTATATTGGGTATTGGTGTAGGAATACTGAGTTTAGGAGAAGGGATTCCTTTAATATCTAATTGGGCTAATTTGGATATTAACTGATCCATTAAGGTTTTATTATTTTGGCCAATATGGAATTTATTTTTATTGAGTTCTGGAGGTGGTTTAAACAAAACTGCTTTAGGAGTTATTCCCTTAGTTTGAGGAGTAACTAGTCGCCCTATTCGTTCTGCTTGTTTTCCTAAAGATTGCATATATAAATTAGTATAATTGTTTTGTTCCACGATATAGGGTATTTGTTCTTGTTTTTTACCTATTTCTTTAGGTAGGACTTTATATGGTGTTGCAATAATATCATATAGAGATTGTGGTGGTTCTCTTTTGCTTAATGGGGTTATGGCACCTTTGAGTATTATACTTTTTTCAGGAGGGTGTGTACTAGCAGTAGTAGTATCATCCGTACTAATATAAGTTTTTTCTTCTATAGTTTGAAGAGTATTAAATGGATGAATGTTTATTTTATATTGAGTACATATTTCTTGTAACCATATAAAAAATTCTTTTGTTTCTCTTTCTTTTTTCAAAAATTTATTATATTTTTTATGAAATAATTCTATTACCTAGGTTGGAAGGTTTGAAGGTACCATTCTCTAATACTTTGGTTTTCTGGAGAAAGATAATCTTTTTTGAGATAATCAATATCGATTTTTCTCTTTTTTCGTTCAAATTTAGCAGCTAAATATGTTGCTATATATGTATCATATGCATTATTATTAGTTATATCTTCTTCTATATCATCTTCTATTTGTAATGTAAGTATTTGAAATTCAGCTATGTCAGGTTCAGATGTATATGTAGGAATGACTACATGATCAGCTGTTCTTTTGACTCCTTGTAATTGGAAGTCTGAATATGTTGTAGGCATTGAAGGAAGTATAATAACATCGGGAATAGTATGACAAGATTTTCTAACAGGTATTAATGATTTTTTATTTCTTTTCCTATTAATATCTATATCATCCTGTACTAGAGACTGTTGAAATTTTATTTCAATATTTCCATCCTGATGTTCTATTATTTGGTTTGGAATATTATTCACTGGTACTTCTCTGGGTTGGTTTGCATTTTGTAATGCCCATGATTGAGGTAGAATAATATCGGACCAAGTAATGGTTTTTGGAATAATTGTATTTGATTTTTCTATATTTGTTTGAAATAATATAGTTTGATCCTTTTTATCAGCTTGCATAATATTAGGACAGAGAGTATTCATTACCTTATAATAAATTCTGTATACTATTGCTAAATTCTGAGAACCATGTATCATATTAAATCCATGAGTTTTTAAATTTATAGTTAATATATCTAATATATTTTGGTCTGTTAAAGAAACATAAAAATTTGGAAAGCAATTAAAATATATGGGTCCACTACAGAGGCTGGATTCTACAATGCCTAGAAGTGAATCTAAGAACTTATTGTGTCTTGTATCTCTTAGGCATACAAGCACTGAAGTGTTTAACCCTAGACGGGTTAAAGGTTTAATGGCTATTTGGATTAATCCAATGTGCAAATATTTATAATTATTTTCTTTATGTTTTTCAATAATTTTTCTTGATAATAATTGAAAGTCTATCAGTAATGGTCAAAGGACTTAGCCAAGCAGTTTCCAAACTTTTTTGTTTCTTTAACAGACCCAGCAGCTTTGCAATCAGTTCGAATAAGAAATTGTTGATTGAGAATATCACTTTGAAATTTAGTTACACAATGAACTATGACAAGTAATTCTTTTTTGACCATAGAATAGTTTTGTTGGGTTGGATTCCAAGCTTTAGAGGTATTCCTGAGTAGTTGATCATGACCATCGATGCGTTGTTTGAGAATACCTCCCAATCCCAATTCAGATGCGTCACATTCAATTATTTTGAAAGCAGTAGGATGGGGAAGAGAAAGACAAACTAGGGTTTTTACTTTGTGTTTGATTAGTTGAACTGCTTTAGTATGAATATCCGTTCAAGGTGAAGGATTCTTTTTTAATCTATTATGTAAAGGCTTAGCGTCTATAGCAATAATTTAAACATCCTAAGAACCTTTGAAGTTCTCTCTTGTCAGGAAATTTATCAGCAAATTGTATGGATCGATCTATGGGAATAATAGTGCCATGATGGATATTGTGTCCTAGAAACCTAATATTGGTTTTGAATAAAGTAATCTTTCTTGTCGATACAACTAATCCAGCATTCTGGACTGCATGAATAAAAGTATTAATATGTTTAATGTGTTCATCTATAGATTAGGAAAAGATTAAGACATCATCAGTATAGACTATCATAAATTGGTAATAAGCATTAAAGACATCATTCATTATTTTCTGAAATTCTGATGGAGCATTTTTAGGCCAAATGGCATTACATTCCATTCATATTGTCCAAAAGGTACATTAAATATTGTTTTGTATTTATCTTGTTCTTGATTTTGTATTTGCCAATATCCTGACTTCATGTCAAATTTGGAAAATATACAAGCATTGGCTACTCTATCTGGTAAATCCTTTTTATTGGGAATAGGATATCTAATCCATTGTAGCACTTTATTGAAGGGTTTATAATTAATGACTAATCGAGGAACTCCTCGTTCTTTTTCAGCATTTTTATTGACATAGAAAGCTGCACAACTCCATGGTGATGCGCTTGGTCTTATTAGCTTTTTTGCTTGTAGGTCAGTAATTTCTTTTCTATACATATTTAATAATGTAGTATTCATTTGTATTGGTCTAGCTTTAGTAGGTATTTGTTTTTCATCAAATCCAGGTTCATATGGCAGACTAATGCTATGTTTTTTCCGATCCCAAAAAGCATTGGGATGCTCACTATAGATAGAGGTTTCTATTTGTGGTTGAATTGATTGAATCTTTTGTTGGATCAAAGGATTCTGTATTTGTTCTTCTATATATTTATATTTAATTTCTTGTTTTAAAGTACAAAGAAATTTTCCTTTATTGTGTAATTGACTTTTGACATTATTGATTTCTTTTAATTTTGGTTTATGAATAAAATCAAAGTGTATTAGTACATTTTGATATTTCGAGGATATTCCTGTTTGATCGATTAATAAGAGGTATAGTAGTGTAAGAAATGGGACTCCAAGTATAACTGCTTGGCTAAGTCCTTTGACCATGATAAATGGTGTATTGATACATAGGTAATTATTACACACAGAAGCATTGGATAATTTATAACTGATAAAGAGTCTACTGCCATCTGCAGTATTTAGGATTTGAGTTGTTTTGTCAAAATATTTTGACGGTACTAATCCTTCATTGATGCAATTAAGGTCAGCACCTGAGTCTATTAAAGCTGATGTTTGAAAGCGATAATCTTCTGCTGCTATTATAGTGACTTGAACAAACCATTTTTTAATCATAATTTTATCTATTAGATTTACCGAAACGCTTGTTATCAGAAGTGGTTTAGCTTCTGAGGTTTCTGGTATATCTTCGAGTGGATCAGGACTATATGTTGGAATAAGATGATTGAATTCAAGTTCATCGGTATTTGAATCTTGATGAGATAAATTTTGTAATTCTAGAGTTTTAATTCTATTTTTTCATTGGTGAACCTCTTTTTTAACTTCTTTAATCTTATGTTTTAATTCTGAAATAGAAGATTCTTTTTTGTTTGTAATATGTTGTTCACTCACTCTTTTCATAATAGAGGCAAAAATGTATTCATCAGGTGTTTTACTAATAGGAGGTGTTTTTGCTTTTGTTTTAGTTAAATTAATAAATTTGGTGATTACAGATCTTTTTTCTTCTGGATCTGTTAGTTTCTCAATAAGATCTAAGATCAGATTATCTTCTTGGGTAAGTATATGAAGATTATACGTAGGTATAGGGCAAGTACAATTAGATTCTTTCATTGGATGAGATGATTCTGTATCTGTACAAGAATCTGAAGAATCAGATGATTCTGTCCATAAAAGGTCATCATCTTGAATTTATTCTTTATGTGATTCAGTAGAATCTGAAGATATAGAATCATAATTGATTATATTATATAATTTTGATTTGATTGGTTCATCTAAGTGTAATGATTCTATTTTCTTTTTAAATTTGCATTGGTGTTTGTAATGACCAACTTTTCCACATTTATAACATACTGGAAGTTTTCTTTTATTTTTACTATTTGGAGAGAATTTGTTTATAAATTTTTGTTTAGACTTTTTATATTGTTTATGTACTTTATTGGATTTATATTTGTCTTTTTTGTATTTTTTCTTTTTCTTATATAACTTTTCAGGTTTATTTTTTCTATCTAAATGGTATACAAATTGTTCACAGAAATCACCAAGTTCTTTACGCTTGGTAATTTGTTGTTTATCTAACTGTCTTTTGAGTTTAAGATCAGTACATAAAGCTAATCCTTCAGCACATATTTCTGCTGATAGTTTTCCAAGTGTATAGGCCGAGTATACTATGACTCCATTATGTTTTTTTCTAAGTCTTTCTTTAACTTTTTCTGCAAATAATATGGTAAAGCAGCAATAAATTTTTCTTTCCAATGGTCTAATTGACAATCTTCTCGTATTAGTAATCTTGAGAAAAAGCTATCCTTGTACCATTTATAATGGGATAATGTAAGACAACGAAGATTGGATAGCAGATCCTCTGATCTTGCTGCCAATAGGGCCCTACTTCCTACAAAATGTAATGTACTTGTATATATTAAGGTGTTTACAGCATCACTTTCAGTATAAATTATTTCTTGATGTTGTTCATTTCTGGCGGTCCATTGTCTTGTATTGGTAAGGATTCTATTTTTGGTTTCATCATCTACATAGAAATCCCACCAGCCCCTTAACTAGCCAGTAAATCCATTTACTATTGCTTTGGCAACCTCTTGGTCTGGATTGCCTACCATTTTGTTTGCTGAAGCAAACATTGTCATTTGTCTCATGACATCTAATATTTTTAATTCAGATAAATCATCTATTGTCCAATTGACTATTGATCTTCCTAAATAGGAAACACCTTGTTGTATGGCATCTTCTTCTAGCTGTACATCAACAGGTGTAGGTCTCTTATAATATGATAAAGCTGTGATTGGTTTCCATGTTTTACCATAGGTAATTCTATGTATATCAATAGGTGTAGTATCCATAAAGGCAGATTCTTGGTTTTGGATGGTGTTTTCTATAACTGGTTCTTCTTCTTGGAGCATCATTGTTTTATGCTCTGGTATTTTTGTTTTTCCCTTATCTGAAGATTTTGGTAAAGAAACAGGTATATTGGGTATTGGTGTAGGAATCTTGAGTTTAGGAGAAGGGATTCCTTTAATATCTAATTGGGCTAATTTGGATATTAACTGATCCATTAAGGTTCATACACACGAAGATGCTAGGGTGAGCCCACTAGCTCACAGAAAAAAATGAGCCCAACGGCTTAGATTGAATATGGGCCGATTTGACGATCACAGATGTCCGGTAGTGTTTAAATTTTATTTGTTTTTCTAAAAATTCAAATCACTTGAAATTTGGAGCGTGTGTATATCAAAAATAGATAAATCTTCGAAAAATATCAAAAAAATATTTACATGAAACAAATTGACCAAAATACCACCGAAAAGTTTTGGAGGTATTTTGTTCAATGTTTTTTAGTAGATTCTTTTTTTATATTTTTTTATTAGGTACGGCTTGATGAGAAGAACACATGCCTAAAATTTCAAGTGATTTGAATTTATAAAAAATAAAATAAAATTCAAAATCTGTATTTGTCCGATCCTCCGAGATTCAATCTGG
Organism: Amborella trichopoda; assembly: GCF_054954075.1. Taxonomy (NCBI): domain Eukaryota; kingdom Viridiplantae; phylum Streptophyta; class Magnoliopsida; order Amborellales; family Amborellaceae; genus Amborella; species Amborella trichopoda. Next base: position 28,704,759 of record NC_142347.1, read on the forward strand.
ACCATTGGGCTTCTACTATTCCATATATATATATATTTCTTTTAACATTTTTAAGTTTTGTAGGTTACTATGCAAATTATGGGAAAGAGAAAAGCAGAGGTAATTTATCTCTATGAGCCATTGGCTGAATTTCAGTTGAAATATCTGGTTCAGATTGTGCAAATGAACAAACTGCATCATGGAAGTGTCATGTAATGCTGGGTATACTCACCTCATAATTCGTTGTTCACTTCTTTATGCATGTCGAGGTGTTACTGATTGATCCAATGTAATTGCCATATTTGCCAACTGTCCCTAAGTTGCTGTTTAATAGTTTACGTGCATGTTTATGTAATTTGGTTTCTATACACCGTTAGTATTTCTAGTGTAAAACTAGGGTTTGGGGTATGGGGTTTTACGGACTAAGTTTTGCAATCATTATGAAGATAGGGTTTGGGGTCTTGGGTTTTATGGTCTAAGTTTTGCAATATTATGAAGATTTAATCTTAACAGTAGATCTTGAAAACATGTGGGGTGAAGAGATATTATACTTATATTCATTAAATCCACCATCATGATTAAAATAAATGAACTAGAACAATTATTTCTCAATTTCCATAACTTTATGCTCATTAAATATTTTATTAAAAGAAAATAGAAATTTCATTTAAGGGTGCAGTTCGCATATGGATGCATTCGTAGCTCTAGAGGTAAAGTGCGCCTTCAAATTTTATTTATGGTATATAATTTTGATATAAAATGTTCTTAGGATTATCTCAAAATCTATTTTTATATCTAATTATAAAATTTTAAATTTAAAAAATGATTAAAATCAAGTAAATATATAAACATATGAAAATCTTGAAAATGGATGGTGTAGATAATATATTGTAAAATGCACTATTTTTGAGACTTAAAGTCTTTTTATTTTTAATGGTCATACATCTCAATGTCAAGATGATCGAATAAAGGGTTTCCCAACATTAAAACTGCCTTTTCCAATAAATTTTTGAGGTGCATCTGTTGCTCTAGGTTGTAAGGTTGCAACCTTATATAAACTTTTTCCTTCATTTAATTCGATCAATTACAATATATTTCCCTTTTGAAATAAATTATCCCATGTCTAAGCGGTTAAGATGAAAATGGCTTGTAGAAGGCATGTTAACATCCCGTGATGAGAGAGAAGTTGGGGCGTGCCACATTCTGTGAGCACTTTTGGCAACATGCAACTGTTGGACACCTTATCCCCTGAATTCCTCATTTGTTGAGCTACCCATCCTTCAGAAAAAACTACAGATTCAGGTACCGATGGTGGGGAAGCGAGCCTCTCCATGGTGGGCTGAGCTTGAACAGAAGGAGGGGTAATTTGGGGAACTTGGAATGCCTTATAACTCTGGTCACCGTGAAATCAGACTCTAGCGCCTGCACTGCTCTCTTCCATTTTAGGCTCAGCGAGTATTTGGGGCGTTGGTATGAACCGCTGACCTCTGATTTTGCCATTAACACTTGGCGAAGGACCAGCACGCAGATTCTGTGAAGGAGGTACACCCATAGGATATCCTGAAAAACCTGCCCGATAGGAGACACCCACATACACCACTGGCTGTTGTGCACTGAGACAATAACTGTCAGAAGCATGCATTGATCCAGGAGAGATTCTTTTGTCTGAATTAGTGTAGCGACTATCGCTGCTCAAGTAATAGGCATTTGGATGAGCACCCACATTACTATGCACATACGTGGGAGGTGGTAAAACATCTACTAAAGGGGCCTGTGCTTTGATTTGTGGCATCTGCTTCCCTTCTGGCCTGCAACTGACCAGGTTGAAGCAACATTAGGCCTCTCAGACGGAGTTCTCCGCAACCCATAAACAGGTAGATTTGGCATAACAGAGAGATTAAGTTTAGCGTGTAAATGGTCCCCTTGTGGCCTAACCGATGGATCCACAGAATGGGTTTGCCCAGGTTGAAGCATTGTAGACATGAGTATACGTTCAGAAGGACCACTGGTATTAATAGTAGCAGCGGCACATAAAGATGCAGCATCTTCCCCAAAATGCAACTGATTAGGACGCATATAGGCCACCCTCGAAAAACCATTAGCCAACTGTGGATCACCATTAGTGAACTTTGGAGCATCATTAGCCAATCTTGGAGCATCATTAACCACCCTTGAAGCATCATTAGCCAACCTCAGAACATCATTAGCCAATCTTGGAGCATCGTTACTTGGAATCTTGCTAGATAGTAGATTGCTGCCCTCATCACCTTGACCAGGAACTAATTTATGAGAAGCAACACCATTAAACTGACAATCAGAATTTTGAGTTGAAGTACCCCTTGATGTGCTCTCCTTTCTCCTATTGGTGCTCTCAGGGATCCCATTTACCCCCACAACATATCATTGCCCTGAATCCTGATGATTCGCAAACTGAACAACACCAGAGGTGTCAGGCTCTAAGGCGAAAAACAAGTAGACATGAAGCTTCTGCGCTGGTGAGGTTTTCAAAAGCCAGTCATACTCTTCCATCATTTTCTCCAAATCTTCATCGCACGAAACTGAAATCAGAGTATCGAGCTCCTCATCAGGGAGCTGATTTTTAATGACCATACGTTGCCCATACACATCTACCATCTTCTGAAGCTCTTGAAACCCAATACCCCTCCTCAAACTGATGATCCGTATATGACCCCCTACATATTTCAGCACCCCATCACTTGGCCTAGGAATGAATTTGCCCCAAAAACTACACAAGAACTTCAGTTTTTTGGTAGAAAAATCATCAGTAGATTCAAGACACTAAGAATTTTGAGAAGTTGTGATAAAAGTTAAACTGGGGGTGAGAAACATTATCAGATTGGCTAACAACATTATTACTTTTATGTGTAAAGGGCCTCCTCTGCACCACATCATAAGGGCAGTTATCAGTTAATGGTTTATTACCGATGCCTGAAAAAGTGTTAACACAGCCAGGCATCTCAATGGCTGAAGAAGAAACCGGGGGCACCCTAGATGACCATATCATCTTAGACTCAATATAGGTCAGGGGATGGTGGTCCTCAAACCCTCGTTGTTGTCTCTCTTGGTACAGAGCAATACTAGGGCTCCCACTAATGTCCTGAACTATCGTAGGTTGCAAGATACCGGAGGAGCCATTACCCTCTGCAATCTTTCAACGAAAATCTTTGGGAATGGAGTTTTGATCTGCCATTACACAGAAGCCTGAATCCTGCAAATGCCAGAAAGCAATTAAATTTTAGGGATCTTAGCAAATCATCCCCATCCCCCAACGAATATCAAATTTTAAAATCTTTGAGTACACAGAAGCCTAAATACTGCAAATACTAGAACGCACTCAAATTTTAGCGATTTTAGCATATCATCTCTATCGCTATCCCCGAATATCAAATATAAGGTTTCCTGCAAAACACTAGAACCTCTAATTCTCAAAGGATTAACACACACACACAGCATCATTATTTTCTCACAAACACCATCTAACAAACCAAATAAGAGAAGCATTCAAAACGAAGAATCATAAGAGAAAACAAAGCAAGAGAGGGAAGTCGAAAGGATCCGAACACAAAGTAATCTCTCAAAAAACTGAAGAACACCATGCAGCCCTAATACTAGACATTAGAAACCATTAAACAATCAAAATTCTTTGCAGTTGACATTGCAGTAAATCAATGTCAGAATCAAGAGATAGGGAGAGTAAAAGATGAAAGAAAGACCAATGTAATCTGATGCCGGAGAAATACAATTTTTTTTTTTTTTTAATAACAATTACACCTTATAATTTTGATATAGGTGGTCTTATTACAAATAATAGAACTTCTAAAAATAAATAACACATCAATAAAATAAATCTCAACTACTTGATGTCATTCATACAATATAATATTGTGCTTGAGAATATAAAATAAAAGAACAAACAATTAAAAAAAAAGATATCGGAGATTACCTCAACCGGGTTTTTTACACCCAACACCGAGTCTTCACATTCAATGGCGCGGGATCAGCGGTCTAATTTCGAACCAAGAAAGCTAATTTCGGCCAAACTAGGTAACCACCCTTAAATCTCTACGAAAACCTTAACGCCAAAATAATTAGGCTCAAACCCTAATTTTTTAGTTTATGGGAGAGAGAGAGAGGTGTGTTGAGATGGGAGAGAGCACCCCTATTTATAGTTAAATTTAGGTCTAGGGTTTCTTTAGGGTTTCTCATAGTTTGCCTCTTTCTTGAGATTGAATATAGACCGTTAATCAATGTGACTTGTTGGGTGAGAGATCTGAGTCATCCATTCCATAAATGGGCCATCAACATTATGGAAGGTGCATGAACCATTATCCCCCTTTCTTTAAATCATTTTCCCATCAATATATTTAAATAAATTAAATCCATTAAAGATATAATGCATACCATAAATTGCATATTCCATCTCATAGTTTCCCTAAGAATATTTCAATAATATCAAGTCAAGATATTCTTTCAATAATCAAGATAAGATATGGTCAATATTTCCTAATCAATATTTGACTACATGCTACAAGATGTAGTTACCATATTTAACAAACTTGAAGACAATGCAACAAGATAAGGTATCCAAAGGTGGGGGCGTGCGACCCTTGTATGGCATGTGGGGCCCTACTTAATACCCACATTGTGGCCTCATGTGCACTATTGGCCCCCATGTATTTTTTTAATAAATATTTTAAAATTTAAACAAAATGAATTTTAAAACATTATAATTTTGTAAATAAATAACTTCATTTTTATAAGTCCAAAAATAAGAAATAAAATATCAAATGACTTACAAAATTCAAATAATAAATCTATAATAATAAAATCAACACAATTTAATTAATATGATGGGAAGTGGATCCATATGGTTCAAGATTTCAATCAACGATCACGGGGTACTCCACTTTCAACTGTAGACTACAGACCACACTTGCTTTATCGAACCAACCCAATGTTTTTCAGAACCCACAGTCCAAGCAGGGGCTCATTAACGGGTCACTAAAGTCTGGCTGATGAGCCAAGGAGTCGCAATCTCAGTCTGTGGATTACAGGTCATCCCCTAAAGACAAGTCAAGGTCACCACGACCTGATGCGACCATAGCTTTATGGCGCATATGGGTATCTCTCGCACATGCATATGCTTCACCCAAAGGTGGATATCTAGCTTTCCCGAACGATCTATTTATATGCATGCCGTGTGATGGAACAAGGATGAGGTCTGGCCCCCGTCTCTGTAGGCCTACATCACACACAAGGGTCACACAGTCTCTCGGCTTACTCATCTAGGCATAAGCACCGACCTCATCAAGGGCTAACCCAAAAACCCTTCTCGATTTATTTTTTTATGCCCAGGTACCTTGGGTTTTCTAATCGATTGGCCTAGATCGTCAAGAACAGTCCGTTATCCACAAATATCATTTGCTTAGTATGGTCTTCGAAGGACCACACTCCCACTGAGTTTATGTTCCACTATAGTAAATGTTTTTCATTACACACTCATAAGGCTTTTAAAGGCCACATAAACCCAACATCTCTCACTTGGCATTTGAAAGCCTTACATTCTCTCTTCCTCAGTTTCTCTCATCCCCATCTCTCTCACTTGTCTTATAAAAACATTAGGGACAACTCCCTTGTTTAGAGGGTCTGCAATCATCAAATCTGTAGATATGTAGCTGATCTTGATCTCTTTCAATCTTACCTCATTTTTCAGGTGATAGAAGTATGGCTTGATATGCTTGGAATTCTTGTGAAATTGAAGTTCCTTAGAGACACAAATAGTGGTCGGTTGTCGCAAAAAATTCGCACCGCCTCACAACGTATAGGATGGAAATTAAGTTGATTAAGAAACTTCTTAATCCACACAGTCTCCTTGGCTGCTAAACAACATGCCACATACTCGGATTCCATAGTGGATAAAGCCATAATATCTTGTTTCTTTGACTTCCAAGAAACCGCACCCCCTCCAAGCATAAACACATACCCAGATGTAGATTTCGCATCATCTGGATCCGCGGGATAGCTTGCATCTGAATATCCCTCTATTACTATTTCAGTTCCCCCCTTATATGCGAGCGCATAGTTCATGGTCCCCTTTAAATATCTGAGAATTCTTTTTACTGTTTTCCATTACTCCTCTCCTGGGTTGCTTTGGAAACGGCTCACCAGACTCACGACGAAGGACAAGTCAGGCTTTGTTCCCGTCATGGCATACATAATGGACCCAACTGCGTTCCTGTATGGCACTCTCTCCATGACTCTTATATCCATGTCTTCGGTAGGACACATTTTATTACTAAGCTTCGTCTTTTTGTCAATTGGGGTTAACATGAGCTTACACATACTCATATCAAACTTTTCCAGTATCCTCTTACAGTAGGTTACCTGGGAAAGTTGGATAGTCTTCTCTCTCCTGTTTTTTATTATTTTGATGCCCAACACATATGAAGCTTCGCCAAGATCCTTCATATCGAAGTGTTGTGCAAGGAAATTTTTCGTCTCTACTACTAGGGAAATTGAGCTACTAACAATTAGCATATCATCCACATATAACGATATAAAGACCACATCACTCCCACTGACCTTTTGATATATGCAATAATCCTCATTATTTGTAGAGAATCCTACAGAGCAAGAGTCTCTTGGAATTTTATGTATTCCTATCGCGATGCTTTTTTCAGGCCATAAAGGGATTTATTAAGTTTGCATACAAGGTTTTCTTTCCCTTTCTCCTCAAATCCCTCAGGTTGGGTCATGTAAATTTCTTCTTTTAAATCCCCATTTAGAAAAGTTGTTTTGACATGCATTTGATGAACCTCAAAATCAAAATGGCCTGCTATAGCTATAAGGATTCGGATGGATGGAAATTTGGCAACAGGGGAAAATAATCTATCCCTTCTTTCTGGGTGAAACCCTTTACAACCAACCTAGCTTTGTATTTTTTTATTTTCCCTTCAGAGTTCAACTTTTTCTTGAAAATCCACTTACAACCAATGGCCTTATGTTTTTAGATAGGGGTAATAATTCTCATGCATAGTTTTGGTTAATGGAAGCAAATTCATCTTTCATGGCTTCTACCCAGTATTCTCTTTCAGGACAGGTCAAGGCTTCACGGTGAGTTCTAGGTTCTGAATCTAGATCTTTCTCAACCTTATCAAAATGTTCTCCAATGCAGACAAAATGTTCTAGGTAAAGAGATGGTCTACTGACTCGGTTATTTCGTCTTGGTTCAGGTAAAGGTTCACTTTTTTTAGAGAGTTCAGAAATAGATTGGGTTGGTTTAGAAGTTTCAGGTTCAAAGTCTAGAACTACATCCTTGCTTTTGGCCTCCTCATAAAAATTGGCTTGTTTTCTACTCACCCTTGCTTCAATGAACTCTTCCTCAAAGAAATGAGCATTGCGGCTTTCAATAACCGTGCCAGTTTCAAGATTGTAGAATCGATACCCCTTGCCATGATCTTGGTAACCAATGAAAATGGATTTGACAGTTTTGGGTTTTTGGTTCTTATTTGATGTGGGATAAAGACATGGGCTGAGCAACCCAAACTTTCAGGTGTTCAAAGGAGGGAGTACGACCTGTGAAAATTTTGTGAGGCGTAAGTGGGGTAGCTTTTGTGGGAGTCCGATTAAGGATGTAGCATGCCATTAATACGGCTTCTCCCCAAAACTCCAATGCAAGATTTGCATACCCCATCATACTCTTTACTATTTCCACTAAGGTCATATTCCTTCTCTCAGCTACACCATTTTGTTTAGGAGTATAAGGCATGGTGTATTGATGGATGATCCCATTTTCAATGTACAATTCTTTGAAAATGTCAGATGAATATTCCCCTCCTCTATCGGTTCTAAGGACTTTAATTTTCAGGTTGGTTTAATTCTATGCTTGGGCTTTATATTCTTTGAATTTTTCTAGGGCTTCTGATTTTGCATGAATAATATACACATGGTCATGTCTCGAGTGGTCATCTATAAAAGAGATAAAATATCTTTTTCCACTTTTGGTGGTCACATTCATAGGTTCACATATGTTACTATGAATGATTTCCAATACGCTAGTAGCTCTTTTTGCCCTGGTGGTATTTTTCCTTATTAGTTTTTCTTGCACGCAAGACTCGCACACTTTCAATAAATCTCCCTTATCATTATGAAGAATCTCGTCCCTTTTTAATCTTTCAATTTGTTTGATATTAATGTATCCTAACCTCATATGTCACAGGGTAGCATCTAATTCATTAGGGGACAAGACATAGGCAACGTTCTTTTTTATTTCAATGGTAAATAGCCTGTCTACAAGTCATCCAATCATGATCACATCTTTCCCTTTCTTGACCACCACTTTCTCCCTAATGAAAGTGGTTATGAATCCAGCCATAGACATCTTAGGAACCGAAACCAAGCACTTCTTCATATCAAGAGCATAAAGTGCTTGTTTCAAGATCAAGGTGTTCTCACTCTTTAGTTTCAGCTCAAAATCTCAAACTCCAAGTACATCAGTCCTTTGATTTCCTCTCATATAAATATGTTGTTGTCCTGGCCCCTTGGGAGTGAAAGAACGGTAATCTTCCTTGATGTTTGTAATATGAGCCGTAGCCCCCTAGTCAAGACACCAAGAAGCGTCCTTGGGGTCAGCTAGCATGGACTCGAAAACTACACATGTCAATTCCTTGTTAGTTTCACCAGATTTGTTGGACCGACAATTATTGGCTATGTGGCCCACCTTCTTGCAAATAAAACAAGTTCGAGTCTCTCTCTTTGCTCCCTTTTTTCTAAAATCTCTTCTTTTGAAATATCTTTTCTTTTCAAAAGTATTTCTTCCCTTTCCTTTCTTAAATTTAAAAGATGGTTGAGATTTTATCATATGCACAGCATCCCTTGGGGTTTGTCTTGAACTCGTCCTTTTTTCTTCCGATTTGATGGTCGTTATGAGTTCCTCCAATTTTGGCGCCTTTCTTCTAGTAGAGATGGAAGATATGAAAGTCTCTCATGAATTAAGAAGAGAATTCATTAAGTGAATCACTTGCATACATTCATTGGGCTTCATGCCTGTATCTCCCAAATCTCTTACTAGCGCACGAAACACGTGCACATGATCTGCAAACTTGGTACGTTCTACCATTTTAAATCATTGTACCTTCTCATAGCCATAGTTTGCTTCATGAGAGAGGGTTCAGTATACTCTCTTTCAAGTTTATCAGAAATCTCACTTGCAGTATAGATTGATTTGTACTCAGAAGCATACTAGTCAATCATTACACATAAAATAATGTGCTTGCATCTCAAGTTCTTCTTCTTCCAGTTGGCGTACTCATCTTTGATTATTTGATATGAGTCGTCAGTTGGATGATGAGGTATGTCCTCAAAGAGTACATCATGCAAGTTTTCTACATAGAGCACAAATTTGATTTTTCTTTTCCATGAAGCAGAGTTGGTCCCATCAAACCTTTCAGTTTTCAGGATTTCAAAGATGTAGGTACAAGCAGCCATTATTTTATATTCTCAAAAAAATAAAATAAGAAAAGATTCCTAATGGCAATCAAGTAAAACTAGCTCTGATACCAATGAAAAAAAGAACTATGTAATCTTATGCCGGGGAAATACAATTTTTTTTTTTAATAATAATCATCCCTTATAATTTTGGCAACAAGATCACTCACAAGTGATCTTATTACAAACAATAGAATTTCCAAAAATAAATAACGCATCAATAAAATAAATCTCATCTACTTGATGTCATTCATACAACCTAATACTGTGTTTGAGAATATAAAATAAAAGAACAAATAATTAAAAGAAAAGAAGTTGGAGATTACCTCAACCAGGCTTTTTACACCCCACACCGAGTCACCACATCCAATGGCGCGGAATCAGTGGTTCAGCTTCAATCTCGAACCGGGAAATTTAATTTCGGCCAAACTAGATAACCACCCTTAAATCTCTACAAAAACCTTAACTCCAAAATAATTAGGCTCAAACCCTAATTTTTCCCAACCTTTAGATTAGATCATAAGAGAGAGAGAGAGAGAGAAAAAAAAAAAAAAATAAGAGAGTTGAGAGAGGGGCGTGGCCTCTAGGGGAGAGAGAGAGAGTTTATGAGAGAGAGAGAGAGGTGTGTTGAGATGGGGGGAGAGCACCCCTATTTATAGTGAAATTTAGGTCTAGGGTTTCTTTAGGGTTTCCCATAGTTTGCCTCTTTCTTGAGATTGAATATGGACTATTGATCAAGATGACTTGTGGGGTGAGAGATCTGAGCCATTCATTCCATAGATGGGCCATCAACATTATGGAAGGTGCATGAACCATTGTCCCCCTTTCCTTAAACCATTTTCCCATCAATATATTTAAATAAATTAAATTCATTAAAGATATAGTGCATACCATAAATTGCATATTCCATCTCATATTTTCCATAAGAATATTTCAATAATATCAAGTCAAGATATTCCTTCAATAATCAAGGTAAGATATAGTCAATATTTCCTAATCAATATTTGACGACATGGTACAAGATGTAGTTATCATATTTAACAAACTTGAAGACAAAGCAAGAAGATAAGATATACAAGGGTGGGTGTGCAACCCTTGTATGGCATGTGGAGCCCCAGCTAATACCCACATGGTGGGCCCATGTGCACTATAGGCCCCCATGTATTTTTTAAATAAATATTTTAAAATTTAAACAACATGAATTTTAAAACATTAAAATATCAATTGACTTACAAAATTCAAATAATAAATCTAAAATAATTTAATAATAAAATTAACAGTATTAAATTAATATGATGGGAAGTGGATCTATATGGTTCAGGAAGTCAATCAATGATCACGGGGTACTCCACTTTCAATTGTGGACTACATATCACACTTGCTTTATCGAACCAACCCAGTGTTTCTCATGACCCACAGTCCAAGCAGGGGCTCATTAGCGGGTCACCAAAGTCTGGTCGATGAGCCAATGAGTCGCAATCCCAGTTTGAAGATTACAGATCCTCTCCTAGAGACAAGTCAAGGTCACCACGACCTAATTCGACCATAGTTCTATGATGCATAGGGGTATCTCTTGCGCATGCATATGCTTCCCACAAGGTGGATATCTAGCTTTCCCGAACGATCTATCTATATGCATGCCGTGTGATGGAACAAAGATGAAGTTTTGGCCCCGTCTCTATAGGCCTACCATCACACACAAGGGTCACACAGTCTATCGACTTACTCATCTAAGCATAAGCTCCAACCTCATCAAGGGCTAACCCAAAAGCCCTTCTCGGTTTATTTTTTTATGCCTAAGTACCTTGGGTTTTCCAACCGACTGGCCTAGATCGTCATGCACAGTCTGTTATCCATAAATATAATTTGCTTAGTATGGTCTTCGAGGGACCACACTTCCACTGAATTTATATTTCACTATAGTAAATATTTTTCATTATACACTCATAAGGCTTTTAAAGGCCACATAAACCAACAAAAAAGAATATTGTAGTATGTCCAGTCGATCGCGAATGCTTGAACAATATTTTGTAGAGAGAGAGAAAAATGAAAGAAAGAGATGAAATATGTTTGAGAGAAAAAGTACACATTTAGAGAGAAAGAGTACCCGGTCGGAAGAGGTTAAAAGCTATTGTACTTTGGAACAAAAGATAGGACCCACCGAAGACTCCTCTCGCATAAAGAGAGAAATGGGCGTTGGGCGTTTATACGGGATTTGGTAATTGTGAACTTTTAGACTAAATATTTGATTTTCAAGAATTTGTTTTCAAGAATTTGTTTTCAAGATTGGTTTTCATCAAAGAGAATTGGAAAGGATGAATTTATTAGAAGTTTGGCACGTGGATTAATCTTGTTGGTTTTCATACACCCATTTTACACTTATATAAATTTTACTGTTTAGACAGTTTTCTTGTCATAATCTCTTAAGGCTGCTCTTCTTTCGGATTCAAGACAGGGACTTATTGTAAGCATAGGACATATTGTAAGGATAAAAGTGAATTTTATTTCTAAATAAATATTTTAAGTAAAGTAAAAAAAATTAAATCTTATAGAAAAAATCTATATACTTTGAGAGATTGTAGGAAAGAAAAATTGTTTCTTAGGGGCTATCCAAGAGCGTAAAGCATCATCCTAAAGATGGATGCAAGTAGGTGGCCCATCTAAAAACAATGAATACTAACGGTCCAAATTCTTTTTGAGTAGAATTATTATTTTTAGATTTTTAATTTTTTTTTCATAATGATGATCTCCATGTTATAAGATTATATGTCCTTAAAAATTAAGTCCAAAAATCCATCTCAAAAATAGATTTTTAAGAGGCGACATTCCAGGTAGAGAAAAATGCATATCCCACATTAAGTAGAGATAGAGAGAGAGATGCATACTATGGATCTCTAGTAGAGAGAGATAGATTCTAAAACTAAAGGGTCAATCCCCATCTTTATGGAAAAGAGAGAAAAAAAGAGACCTGGATGATACGTGAGAGAGATATATGAAAAGAAAATAGGGAGGATGAGATTTTTAGAAGGAAATTTTTATGTATAGAGAATCTGTAGAGACAAGTCTGGCCTTATGCAAGAGATTTCTTTGTTTCCAACACGAGGGCAATTGAGCTACTAAACATTAGCATACCATCCACATATAAAGAAATAAAGACGATATTACTCACATTGATCTTTTTATAGGTGCAATAGTCTTTCTCATTTGAGATAAACCATGTCAGAGACATCGTCTCTTGAAACTTGATGTACCACTGACGTGATGTTTATTTTAGGACATAGAGGGATTTTTTAAGTTTGTACACAAAGTTCTCCGTTCCTTACTTTTCAAATCCCTCAGGTTATTTCATGAAAATTTTCTCTTTTAAATCCCCATCAAGAAAAGTCGTCTTTATATCCATTTGATGGACTTCAAAGTCAAATGGACAGCTATGGCTATCAGTATTCTAATAGATAGAAACTTAGCAACTAGAGAGAAAGTTTCTTCATAATCTGCCATTTCTTTTTGGGTGAATCCCTTCGCTTTGTATTTCTCTAGTTTTCCCTCTGAGTTCAGCTTATTTTTTAAAACTCACTTACATCCAATTGCCTTAAGTTTTAAGGTAGAGGTACTAGTTCTCAAACTTTGTTTTGGGTGACGGGCTTGTATTTGTTTTTCATGACTTCTACCCAATAGTTCTTTTTAAAACAGGTTATGGCTTCTTTGTAAGTGGAAGTCTCATGATCTGGGTCATCCCCAATCCTCTCATAGTGTTCCCCTAGGTAGGTGAATAATTCAGATTGACTTCTAATTCACGTGTTTCTCTCAATTGGTTGTTTGGATTCTCGATACTCAACCTTGTCACTAGCCAGTTCAAAGAGATCAACTTGCTTGTGACTTACTTTTTTTTTGAGGAGCTCGTCCTTAAAAAAAGTGGGCTTCACGACTTTCTATAACTACCCCATTTTCAATGTTGAATACTTATTTCCATGGTCACGTAGGCAATGAATATACATTGGATTCTCTTGGGATATAATTTTGTCCTATTTTGGTATGGATTAGGACATGGCCAGAACAGTCCCACACTCTTAGATGATCAAATGACGGAGTACGACTAGTGAAAATCATGTGAGGAATAAAAGAAGCAGCCTTAGTGGGTGCATGGTTCAAGATATAAGCTGCCATCAATACTGCTTCTCCCTAGAAATCTAGAGAAAGCTTTGCATGCCTCATCATGCGTCTCACCATTTCTATGAAGGTTATATTCCGTCTCTCGACAACTCTATTTTACTCAGGTGTGTAAGGCATGTTGTATTAATAAATACTACCATACTCCGCACACAAGTCCCTAAAAATTTGTGAGGAGTACTCACTGCCCCATCGGTTCTAAAAACTTTGATTTTCAGGTTTTTTTACTTCTTTATCTCAGCTTTGTATTCTTCGAATTTTTCTAAGGCTTCAAATTTTGTGTGCATTAAGTATATATAACCATATTGAGAGTGATTATCAATAAACATGATAAAGTACCTCTTGCTGCTTTTGGTAGCCTTCATTATGAATGATTTGTAGTATGCTAGAAGCCATTTGTGCCCTGGTAGAAAGTTTTCCTTGTTAGCTTTCCTTGCTCATACGACTCACACACTTTTGATAGGTCGCTTTTATAATTACATATTTTCTTAATCTCTCCATAGGAAAACATCAACAACATTTGAAAAACGAGACATAAGCAATCACCTCTTTCATTTCAATTGAAGACGAGACATAAGTAGACCGGTCATGACAATCTCATCATGGTCTTTCACTATCACCTTATTTTCAGAGGTGATAAACTCAGCCTTACATTCCTTGGGACTGAAACCAAATACTTCCTCATATCATAGAGTGCTTGTTTTAGGATCATGACTTTTCTATTCTTTATTTTTTAGCAGAAAGTCACCAACATCCAAAACCTCGATCCTTTGATTCCTTCCGATATAAATGTGCTCCTAACCCGGCCCCATGGATTTGAACGTGTGGAAATCATCCTTGGTATTTAACACGTGAACCATAGATCACGAGTCAATACACCATGATGCGTCCTTTAGGGTCGGCTAGCTCTATCTCAAATACAACATACGCAAGTTCTTTGTTGGAAGTTTTAGAGAGGGAGTCTATAATAAATTTTGTTATCAAACAATGGATAGAAGTGATTGTAAGGAATCCATAAATTTTGTATAGTTTATCCAAACAAGAGATTTGAAGAATCCATGATAAAAATCCTTGATACTGAAAATCCATAGATTTTATTGGATATTTTGATATCAAATATCCAAGATTCCTATTTCCTCTTGTCCAAACGGACCCTAAGTCTTTTCCAACACATGATGTACCCCATAACATGAGAGGAATGGGACCGCTTCATTCCGCCTATAGATGAAAAGGGTCAAACAACGTCAAAATAACGTACACCAACCATTGTTTCAATATATGCCACAATATCATCTCACTCAAGTAATTCGTCCATGTTTTTGTTGGAATTCGCTAAAATTCCCTTGTCCAAGACCTGGAATCACGAACATCCAAGGGCACGTTTGTAATTTTTACCAACTTTAATTGGCCTCATGGCCCATCCAAATAAGATAATAACTCCTCGTTGCTCTTGATGTTAAACCCCAGTCATGATTTTCCCTTTAAAATCTCTTATTTTGAGTTTGGATCCCAAAACAAGTTACTTGATTCAACTAAAGTGATCGGAGTTAGATGGCAAATCCTTCCGTGCTTCCTGTAAAGTTTAAAATAAAATAGAGTTTTCGTTAAATTATTTTGTTCTGGGTTCAGAATGTGGAACAAATGAGCATTTTGATAATTTGAACCACTTTTGTTATGGGCCAATTTACCAAAAATACCTTGTTACTGAGCCCAAACAATGAACAAGCGTATCTTCAGCATTTTTTTAACAAAATTCTGGAGGATATACTTCAGAAATTTTAAGAAAAAAGTAATTGTGGATGTACATGAATGAAATTATATTACTAAATTGACCCCTTATAGATAAACCGATTCATTTGACAACATATGGCTTGACCATTTTAAGAATATTCTCTCTTTATATAGTGCAGGGGAGTCCATGATTTACATTTGCTTAAAATACCTCAGCTACATCAATCAAATAATATTGACTCACGTAAAATAAAAATATTACAGCATCAAAGACGAAAAATGGAATTGCGAATACAACTTAAGAAACAAACAATCATGCTGTTCCAAGCACATGCAAACGGAAAGGTGGACCACTGCAGAAGATGGGCTCATTAGAAGAATCGGTTCTTGCACGATCCCTGAGGAAATCACTGGCATCATCAATGACAGCAGAGCCCATCAATGTGTATTCACCTGGAACTAAGAAATACATGACAAACGAATGGGTGATCTCTTGGAGTGGTGGAACATCCACACGTATCCCACTCAGAACACCTTGCACGAATACAAAATCAATTAGGGTTCAAAAAACACAAAGAAAAAGGGCTACATATCTGCTCTTTATGTGTCTCTGCAAGTTTTAACAATCAATGTAGCAGGAGAACATGCTAAACTGTAGAAGGTTGATATTGGATAACTGAGGAGATAGCAGCTAAATGGAAATCATTCTATCAAAAACCACCTAATCCTTTTAAACAACCTAAAGCACATTTTCTTATAAAACTTGCAGGCATTTTGGAAAAAAATTGCCTACAAAGAGACCATTTACTTTTTGTACAAGGAAGTAACAACTGTTCCCACACATTAGATGCCAAATTGGATGCTGGGGTTAGCCACGATGTCCAAGAGTTTTTTTTTGGAACTGTGTCTAAAAGTAAATAGTCCCTTTGTAAACAATCCTTTTGGAAAATGTCATATTAGAACTCTAGAACCATAAACCTGCTGCCCAAATCTCTTAATACATAATGAGCCAGTAAGAGTCCTATGGGTAAACTCTGGCTAGTTCTTATGATCTTAGATCCATAATACTAAGAAGTAAAACCAAATACCTAAATGACGTGATATATTCATTTTTATTAACTGCCCAAAGTTCAGTAATACCCATTTCTTCTTAGAATTACAGATCGTGGCCTTTGTATATGCAACATAGTTTGCAAAACCTGTGGGTTGACCTGTAGCTTGTCTGGGTCCAACCAACCAGGTCCATTGCAAGGTCCACTTGAGTAAAATCCAGCCCAGATTTGGTATTTTCCTCTTTGATGTATATAATATTTTTACATAATGGGATTCATAAAATTCTTGAATATCCACCCAGTTGACCCCACTGGATCACCGGTTTGACACAGACCCAGTGACTGAATGACTGAATAAGTCGAGTATGAGTCCAGGTTTGTGAATGATGCTATGCATGTATTTTGATTGCATGCTAAGGAAAATAACTGGACAAAAGTTTAATGTAGGTGAAAATCTTTCTCCTAGTGAACAAGTTTACCTTTGCTTCTGAATCTGCCTCCCGGAATCAATTACCAATTGGCTTATGCTACTGTTAGACCACTATGAAAAGCTGTTCATTGTAGAATATGCGAATGAGATGCAAATGTGGAATGAGAAAGTCTAAGCCATGATCATTGAAGGAAACAAGACAAATTCGAGTGATGTGGTAGTATCCCTTGATAGTTGGACAGTCTTCATTGAGGCTTTTGAACAGTCAGTGGAAATCAATGTTACTATTGTAAACCATTTACATAAGTGCACACACTCGATGGTGAATGCCCTAGTTGAGTGTAACTACAGATGCATCAATTGAGAGCAAAGACAAGAGAAAGAAGGGGAGCAGAAGCAGAGAAATATAAATATTTACAAGCACTAGGGGAGAATCTGGCATAGGGTCCCTTCGTCTACGGGGACCAAAAATGAATAAAAGCAGAAATATAGTCAAACTCTGCAGAAGTATACGGCCAAAAAATGAACAAAGCAGACCCCTCCAAAAAGAAAAAACGAAAGGGTAAAAAACCAGAAGTATAGCCAAATTCTGCATTTACTATGCTCCACTATTGATCTACATGTTGTCAGTTCTTTTATGCTGCTGATCTATCTGAAACCTACAGTTGATTCTCATAATAAAATTTGAAAGGGTCTAAATAAGAATCAAACTAGAAAATGAGTAATTCTGATGCTGGCAAAACCATTGGACTAGAAACCAAGGTATTAGGAAGAATGTATGATATAGGCAACTTAATTTGATCAAAACCACGATCATTGAAGCTGTACTTTAATAGACAGCAGCATTCGGTATACTATTTTACTAATCTTTGTCAGGATTGTGAAGTAGAAACATACCAGCCCAAAGGACAGTTGCCTTATCACCATCAAAGCAGTTGTCTCCAGCAACATCTTTGCAAGTGATACTGAGGCTCATCTTAACCAACTCCTTGGTATTATTACGAACAAGAACTTCCATTGGGGTCATTTCATGTGCTAATATGGAGCAATTCAATACTTTAGTTCTTCCATCTTCACCAGAGTGATGCCTTCCATGACTACGAGCATTTTGCTGGGCATCTAAGGGTCCAGTTGAGAATTTATTTCTACTAAGCCTAAATCCAAAGGTCAATGGATCCGGCAGTAATATGTCCATTATAGTAGTCTGCAAGGCGGCTTGAACTGCATCTTTGATGTTTAATTCCCCGGAACTATTTCGTCCAGATTGCCATCTTACTTTTATCCTAGAGGTTAAGTTCTTGATTGAAGCATTTAACTCAGCCTTTGAATGCCTCTCAGTGAAGTTTGAATGTTTACCATACGAAGACTCCACTCTTTTTGTTTCTTTTGGAAGAAAAGATCTATCAAAAACTGGTAACTTAAAGTGCTCTAGAGGTATTAATACCCTGGCTGAGTACTCCCTATCAATCCTAGTTTTGGGATAATGAAAATCAGAAGTTTCACCATCAGAGGTTGTTGGATCTTCCATCTGAACAGATACACTAATCTCAAACACAACATCTGTTGGGTTAGACAATTCAAGTTCTAAAAGACGTAGTCCCCAGCTACCCCTGTATGGATCAATCTTGACCAAGCAATCTGCCTTAGTTTCATTGACAGGAACTTCATCACTGACAGCTTCATCTGTATAGACCGGTATGGGAAGGGTTTCTCTTATGTGAGCAGGAATCTCCATTGACAGCAGACGAGCCCTCACAAAACTTAAGCCTTGCAATACACACACATGCAATGGCACAACCACACGTCTGCCAGGGGGTAAAATAGGCTCAATTGTCTGAACTTCTTCCTGATATTGTGATGGTCCTGATAAACAAATAAAGGAGTTGAGCGAGTTGTAGAACAAAAACAAGCAAAACAAATCCACATATATAATTTTTAGTCATTAAAAGATTAAGTGCCATGCTTCAATTGTGCAATGAAGCGCTAAAACTTCATATGGTTAAAAAAAAAATTGAGTCATGCTGTACAAAATGAAATTGGGCTGAAAATGAATATTTAATATTAGGAATTGCATATTTAGGTATTTTCCTTGTAATTAAATTTGCACCTGTAGAGTGCTAAGAAGATGGTTTGAATTACTAACAAGAACAGCAAACCAACACAAGAAGTTTCCAATACTATTTGGTAAAATATTCAAATGAAGGGGATGTGGAGAAATTGAATCTCATGATAAACCCTCAGAGATAAGGAAGTTATGCCAACAAAAGGGATTATGCAACTGTTTCATTACAATGCCGTTATGGGATTAAACCAGAACAACTGGTAGCCTTCCATGTAAAAACAATTTAAAATGGAAGAAAATAGAAGCCAAATAAATCAACAAATAGACTAAGATTATTCAGCATGTAGCAAAAGAATCTTTCTTTCTAATCAATATTAACAAAAATGTAGACATCATGAAGAAATGACGAACTACCAAAAGTGTAAACAGAACACACATTAATGATACAGCATATAATCCCATAAAAGAGTGAGACATGCATTTACCTGCATAATGAATGACCAGCATTGGGCTGCTTCCTTCCTTGGATGTCCTCCCTATAATTCCAGTGAGATTCTTGTTGGTACTATTCTCAGAATCCACCAAGCCAAGTTGCCATGCTTTTATAGTCACGGGAATCATCACTTCTGCACCAGGCTTCAATGGGAGGGCCGATTTCAGTATTTCAGATCCAATTGAAATAACAGAGTCTTGATTTTTACCCGAAAGTGAAATATGTGCCTGCTCCACTGGAGTAGACCCTGCATTAGCCAAGCATACCCAGACATCACGAATTTCACCTTCATACAAGATAGCAGCACTATCTCCTCCTACGACATGAGAAACTAGAAGTGGAAGTGGAGGTACAACATTAATATTTGGAACCAATACATTCTTTATTTTGGTTGATCCACAGGAACGAAAAGGATCAGAAAGAACAAGGCCTTGAGCAGCTCCTATCAGCAAATTATCAACATCCCTAAAAAGGTGTTCTGTGATCACACCAAAACAATGGACTATGCATCCTGGAATTGTTAACGGTCCAACTGAAGTCGGTATCCCTGACAACGATATGACCTTTGATGTGTTTGGTGGAAGGCATACACTTACTGGGAAAGCATTGAAGTTGTTAGAATAAACTGAAAGATATATGCTGTCAACTGTTAAGTCAAAACCACATGGATTTGCCAATTCTACTAGAACTTGAACTGGTTCCCCAACAATCCATATTAGATCCTGCTTGTGGCTTTCATTTGGATCCCCCTTGCTAAAAGGTGTGTAAATAAAAGGGCCTGATGGTATGGACCCTGTCCACCATTCCTCTTTTCCTGAATTGCGCTTAATAATATCCATTTGTGATGGGTAAAAAGGAAATGAATGCAACCTACAAAAGTATGAAGGAAAGTAAATACCAGGAGATTTATACATTTTCTGCTAAGCTATTCCTCATAATTGCATCGACACCATTTTTTTGTCAGATATCATTTTGTTTACTACTTAACATGAGAGGACATTTCGAAGCCATGTGAAACAAAAATATCATAGCAACATTAAACCATATTTCCAGGGCAAGGAGAATGAAGAATGTGTCATTCTCTAATATGAATCAAAACAAATTTCCAGATAGCAAACCAGTCAGATACAGCAATAAACATATTGAAAAACTTGATTTGAATTTGGATGCAATCTCTCAATAATAATGCCCGATGCAACACTATCATAGTCAGTCCCTGGATATGGTTTTCACATAAGCCCTTAAGTGAGTTATCTTAACAATGATCCTGTTGGAATGAAAGCATTCCAAAAATTGTTGGAGTTTTGTGGCCTTTAAAGGCATTGAGAACATGTAAAAACATGTCTTAGGTGATATTTTTACTCCTCCCCCCCCTGCCCCAGAGAAGAATGCTTCGCAGTGCTATGTCTTTGGCTATATTTTTACGCCTCCCCCCGCCCCAGAGAAGAATGCTTTGCAGTGCCCATTACTTACTCGGGGGTCAAACAGTCTAGGCCCAGGAATGCATTCCAAAACCCCTTTAGCCTTGGGCATAAGGTGCAACAATGGAAAATTTGCAAGGCAACCCTAGCCGAGGTCAGTGAGATGCTCAGATTGGTTTGGCTATAAGACTGTCGGGTCTCCTATTTGCGTTTAGCGGGCTTTTAAAATTCTCAAACACTCCAAAAAGTGTATGTATGATACCAAAATGATCTAGTTTAATGGAAAATCATTAAAATAATTTTTGTCGATTTTTGGTAATTATTTTGGATTTTTCTGGGAAAGAAAATTCGATTTATGGAATTGTTTATACGTAATAACAAACAAGGACAGTCCCCTGAGACCCACACGAGATACCCAAATGACCGATGGGTGTCCACGTGTTGGCTTGGGGCGTCCCACATCCCCCCCCAACGTGGAGATGACATGGGGGTGACATCAACCCCACAAGGGACCCCATGTCTTTATGTTATTTGTTATTTTAACTTACAGATGTTGGTTTATGGCATTTTATGAAAAATTGAGATTTTGGAAAAATTATTTTAGTGCATGTTTAATGTTTAAAGCAAAGGGTTTGTGCGCATGTGTGGAGGATTCTAGAAGGGGTATAAGGTTTGTAATTACAAGCCAACCCTAAGGGTATATAGTAAATGCGCAATTAACCACCTACCTTATGTGGCATGATTTCACTAGCCCCACAGCTTTTATAAAATGGAGGGAACTTTTGAGATTTACTTTTTATTGGAATATTTGACAAATTACTATAAGGGTATACCCTCCATCTTGGTTTTAAGGTTTGTATAAGGTTTGTAATTACAAGCCAACCCTAAGGGTATATAGTAAATGCGCAATTAACCACCTACCTTATGTGGCATGATTTCACTAGCCCCACAGCTTTTATAAAATGGAGGGAACTTTTGAGATTTACTTTTTATTGGAATATTTGACAAATTACTATAAGGGTATACCCTCCATCTTGGTTTTATTTTTATTAAATGTGAGGAGCATGGGTATTTTAATAACAAGGGAAATTGGAAGAAATCTGCCCTTGCATAAATGCATCAGAACACCTTATTTACTGTCACGCGTCACAGATGCCAAAACAGAGGAAAATTGATAACTATGGGCTTTGGAAATTTGATAGATTCTGTATTTAAAGAAAGGTTTTCTTCATGAAAATTGGAATATCCATTTGTCAAGGAGTACAATAAGTACAACGATTTCCTCAAAAAACATCACAGCACAAACTTATCCATGACTCAATTGTGTGGCAAATGGTCCCAAAGAGTCCTCATATATTCAATCCTACTTACAATTGGAAAGATTAAATCCATGAACATGATACATGAATACATTAAAGCGGGACACTATGCATCACAAGAGAATTTGAAAACCCTCTGTTTGAAAAGAAGTTTTTTTAGGAAAATTGGGCATTCAGTTACTTAAAATATAGATAATAAAAAGATTTCCTCTACAAAGTTCTTGTACTTGTGCAACCCAATATCAAATTCTGGTGACTGTGGTCAATATGTTTTTGCATCAAACAGAAAAGTTCAGTCCTCAAACATTCACTCAAATTCAAAATTGAAATCATCACATCAAGCATGGATACAAAGTTATCATCACAGAAGCAGAGGGAAACCTATTACATTCCAATAGAAAAGATCTCAAATCATCTCAATGATCTTGGGATGCAAATTTCTGACAAAAAAACAATGATAAATAGATCAATATTTATCATTTACTATTTGAGTGAATTAAGGGGTACCTTACAAATGGTACAGCAGGATCTGCACATCGAGTTCCTGAAGGAAGTCTCTCAGCTGAATTTGAAAGTGCACTTGCAAGACCACTTTGACCAGCAGGAGTGATAAGAGGATAGTAAGATCTAAGCAGGCGTGCTGCCGCACTCCATGCAGCAAGGGGATCTCCAGCACGGACCGCAGATAATAGGATCTCTCTCAGCACAACCATTTGTAAGGTGCTCCATTGGCATTCAAATAATGAGACTATAGACTGAGAGTTCAATTTCCCACCTTCCAAATGACTCAACCGGAGTTCCTTATAAGAAAAATATTGAAATAGATGTAGAACAATTCAGTTCAAGCCATGCATACCATCATAATCCTCAAGAATATGAAACATACGACTTTCAAACTACAACCAACACCATCACTTTCACGCAATAAAAATCCCCGACCACCATTCAGACATACAAATTACAGGTTCCATTCACAGTATACAAACAGATTTCAAGTTTAGGAAAGGAGTATATTTCATTCATAAGATTAATCGGAACAAACTCCATTCACAGGTACAAACTGCAAGAAGTAATTAGCAAGGACCTACACACTGCAATTTTAAGGGAAGATCAAAAACAATTTAGGTGAATATAAAATCATAGGCAAACTTGGAAATTTATCTGTGGGAACCCTGTGCCACAGTAGCATTATCACTCTCTGAACTAAGGCGCCTCTAGAGATAAAAGCATTATGCAAGACATGCTGTGCGTAGTGCTCATTGAAGAGTTACCAAAATTTCAAACTTATGAATCTATAACATATCAGCTATGCCACTCATTCCATTCGAGAAACAATTCGCACCAGTAGTGATAATATACAACAAAATTAAAACACTAGTCGTAGTCATTGATGTGTGGCAGTCCTACAAAAAGTACCCCCAGATAAACACGGATAGGTCGAATCAAATATGGTTTAAGAGATAACCATGAAGGTATTCAAACGAGAAAAACCACAATCAATTTTTTTTCAGCAACAGACAAGAAATACGAGACAACATATTGCAAGTTTCAAAGGGTGTAAAACTCTATAAAACATTCCAAGACAAATAAAGCACCTTGATACCTTAAAATCTTGCTAGGCAGATAACATGAAGCAGTTACCCACCAATGCCATCAGTATTATAAAACTAAACTATGGCATAAGGGGAACATAGATTTAAAGGAATGAAGTTAGCTAAGCATGAGTATCTGGTCTCTTTTTATTATTGATGATTATTTTTTTATTAGCTATTCAAGAGAACATGAGAACATTGAGGTACTTGTCAGATACATGAAATTCTATACAAAAAGGTCAAGAATCAAAGGAGAGGGATATTGCTTGCAGGGTTAACATCTTTCTAACCACCCCCTTCCTGAACAATGAATCAGCAGCCTCATCAGCATCCTAAGGACATAATATAAGAGAGACAAATGAGCTAGATCTCATAGATCTCCTGCTTCTATGAGTCCTTAATCTCATAGATCTTTTAACATTTTTTTCAGCAGCCTCATCAGCACCCTAAGGACAAAGTATAAGGGAGACAAATAAGCATTGATCTCTTAGAATATCTTGCCTACTTCTAATGCTCAAAAGAAAGGCAAAAATGGCTCAAGATCAGAAACAAGAATGATTGAATAACCTTCACAGATTTTCTACAAATTATGTTTCTTTTCATGCATGCTAAAACGAAGGGAGATGACTATGAAAGGTAAATTATGTTTCTTTTCTTGCATGCTAAAACGAAAGGAGATATGAAAGGTAATTTTTTCCAATCCTCATCAAGTTGAAGAAAAATATATCGACCTAATGAAAAACACAGTTGCCTAAACTGTTAAGGCTGAGAAAGTTGATAAGATAGAGCAAGTGATTGATTAAGTACAACCACATAAAAGCATGAGGCTCAAATCAGAGAAAAACGCAATATTTAAACATCATGCTCACAGTGCACATCAATAAGGTCTCCGGTTGTCATGAATCACAACTTATAAGGATTTAGAAGCACTTTTATGTAGGTTTTGTATCTCCTGAAGACGTACAAGTAAGAACTTTTCATCTTGAAGATTTGTTTCTAACATGTTACAATCAAATGATGATAAATGCATAGAAAACATAATCTTCGGAAATAAGGTTGGCTGCTTCATGAGGATAAATAGTACCTACCACATGAAAGCATCTAGCCCTTAGCCAATACTAGAAAAGCTAAGCACAAGCTCCATTCTTTATAAGAAACCATCATCACTATGACAACATGGATTCATGGATCAGGAGAAATCAGCCTTTATCAGGACCACATCTTCCAATCCAATCTGCTAGATTCCCAGAAAACAAGAACTATAAAGGTGCATTTGATTTCAAGAAGATGTGGCCAAGTTGCAGCTTCCATGCGGGGGCAAGGAAGCCGCCACTTCCCAGTTTTCATGTTATTTTGGAAGCAGCAGGAAGCGGCAGCTTCCAAAATACCGTAGCACTTCCCAAAATCAAACATGGGAAGTTCTGCAGTTGTGGGAAGCTGTGCTCTGGAAGCCGCAGAGTCCCGAAATCAAATGTGTCCTAAAAGCCACAACCACCCAAGGAATGAACCAATCAATAAATAGTCACCACAGGCAATTTAAATCTAAACAAGAGTATGGTCAGTTAAACAGGCTGTTTAGGCCTCTGAGGAGGACTAGCTGATATTAGGTCAAATTTGATCACAGAAAAAAAGTAATCCACATAAACTAAATTAATAATGGGAAGATATGAAGCAATGGAAAAATCTAATATATCAAGCAGTTCATTAGTTATTTGGGGTGTCACATTATAAAGAAAAGATGGACAAAGGAGGTTTCAACTTTATCATATAACAATACAATATGTTCAGGGTTGTGGGGGTGAAT
Source organism: Amborella trichopoda (assembly GCF_054954075.1). NCBI lineage: Eukaryota > Viridiplantae > Streptophyta > Magnoliopsida > Amborellales > Amborellaceae > Amborella > Amborella trichopoda. The sequence continues at coordinate 28,730,316 of NC_142347.1, forward strand.
TACCCATTGAAAAATTTCAAAATGACATAATGTCAATCAAAATATTACAGAATGAAAATATTCAAGAGATATGGGTTGCCGTTGAGGTGCATCTGCAAATACATAATGTGAAATAATTAGGACCCTAAGAAACTTTGAATATTTTAGGAGCGGAGCAGCAGCATTAGTGGCCAATATCTATTTCTTCTATGTCCAAGGATTTTCAATTTTTTTTTTTAAAGATGTACAGGAAATAAGAAGCAATCCACATAAAGTAGCCCATCAAGAGCAGAAACATGCCAGGTCTCACATTTCTAGGCTTTATTGTATTTGTCATATCAATAATCCTTTTACATTTTATCTGTGTTGCTGTATCAAAAAGCTTAAGGCTTACTGGACCACCAGTAGATCCATTGCATCCAAAATTCATAATTAGACATATAGAAACTGCATACAATAGCCAGCCACGTTGCAATTTAAATAGTTTCTTATGGACGGCATTGCATTTTAAACAGTTAAAATAAGCTAGCAGAAACAATATACTCGTAACTCACATTGGGGAATGAATGTGATCTTGCATTGGTTCCTTTACTCTGAACGCGATAGGCTTTTGAAGTCATCGCCAGTACTTGCAATGCACTAATTGCAGCCCAGCAGTTGTCTTGTTGCAAATATAATTGAGCAACTTGCCTTGAGAAAAAAGCAGCTTTACGCTCATATCCAAGATTCCCAAATAACCGAGCAATCTCCACATATAATACCAAGCGATCACTAGCATCAATCAGTGATTTTGCACCATCAGCAGCACTCATTAATAAATCCACGACCTCCTTAGCTAGCTCTCTCCTGTCAGATCAACAAGCAGAGATAGGACGATGGTGTCCACATGACTGATGGCTATTACATGCTACTGAGAGAAGAACAAATGTATTTAATCCTTCACAATCAAGTATGAAATCCTCAGCAGAAACATAAAAGGATAAGACAAACATTCCATTCTACTTAGTATGGAAAGAACCTAGATATGGTAGAACAAGAAAAGAACAGAAAGGCACATAAATCATCACCCTTAAATCATTAAAGGGAACAATGCCTTTGCATATACATGCTAACTACAATATCATCACTGTCATATCCAAGTTTGAGCATCATCTTTCTCAGTCCAACTTCCTTTCAGGGACAAATTTCTACCAAAGCCAAAATCAGGTGATTAAAGATGAAGTGGAAGCCGTCACATCCATAAAGATGCACATATGGACACATGAAAATATGCACTAATGTAGTATCATATTCAGAATGGGATGATTAGATCAGCTTTTGGGCAAACGAGACCCTCATCCTAACCAAAAAAGGGGATATAACAGCATCATAAACCATGAAATAGCCAGTTAAGTATACCAACTGGCCTGTTTACGTGGCCAGACTGCAACCAACTGTTAAGGACAAGTCCTACTGTTGCTAACTTTTCCTTTTTCTTAAAAAAAAAGAAGTGGAAACTAGTCGGAAAGGACTAAAGACAAATCAAACCCAGGAACCATTGTAAACAGCTCTGGCTACATTATAACGTCTAATATCTGCTTAACGCATATCCAAAGATAAACAACAAAATAAATTATTATCATGTTTTTAAAAGAGATCAGAACCCAATCTTTACTTGGAAACCAGGTGAATTTGACCAGACAGGCAACCTTATAGATTCAGTGTCCAGGCCATTTTTAATAACTTGTGTAAGAAATGAATGTATACATCAACATACCTTTGAATATATGTTTAAGCATGTGTAGGATACAGTTACCATATGTATTTATTTTTATGCATGAATGCAAGTCTATTTGTATGTATGTAAATGCTACATATTACATAGCCATGTACCTAAATATCATTCACATTCATACAAATACACAGAAAGAAAATGAATCAACAAAAGCATCCACATATTTAAGTATTCATATACAAGATGCATACATCATGGTTGTCCAGAAAAAAAAGATGTATACACCATGGTTTAAAAACTCAGTACTCAGAACAGGCGCAGCCGACATATTAATCCACCCAACACAACGACCCAGACTCTCTCTCTCTCTGTTACCTCAATTTGTTACGGATGCTAGGATAACATTTCTTTTAGAAAATCTCAAGTCTTTATCAACGTTATTTTTATTATTTTCATAATTGTTTTGCATGAACAATAACAGTAGGTTTTTAATATAAATACAGGAAAAAATTATATAAGTCAATAGGAATATATTTGTAGTGTAAGCCATTTTGGTCTGCTGGATCCAAAATTTTGAACACATAGATCTCATCCAGGAAATCAAGGGTAAAAAAAAATGATTTCGCACAAAAGATATGGAGGAAAATGTGGCCCCCATGATCCGTAACAGAAGGAAAAATCACGTATCCAGTGAGATGGAACCACCTCCATCCCCTTCCCCTGCATCAAAAATGGGTTCTCCCCTTGTGGATCCCTACCCCACGCTACCTTCTGACCTCTACGCCTACAACCTTTTGAAACACCCTGCTCCCCTACTACTGACCTCTGTGCTCAGCCTTCTCCGGCCTCTTCCTCCTCTTAGTCTCAAAACCTCGCAATCGCCCCCTTCAGTGGATTAAGACAACATCAATGCTGTTGATCGAGGACAAGGAGATTTCAAGGACATCCTAAGGGTTATGAGATTTCCCACAGCATGGTCTTGAGGGGCCTTTCCAGCATTTTTCAAGGACGAGGCTGAGAGTAGGCTAAAGGTTAGGATCGAAGGCCATAGGGAGATCTTAAACTTCTACTCCAACATCAAATATGACAAACAACCAGACTCGGTGCCAACTGCGATGGTCCTCTCTCCACCCACTAATTAGGAACCCCTCCCTAGGAGGTCTCCTAGGCTTAATTCTTCGTCATACTGCCACTATTCCTCATGAAGCTGTTTTCATGGAATGTTCGGGGGTTAGGACAAGACCTCAAGCGCTCTGCAACGAGGGATTTGTGCGCCAAATACAACCCATCCATTCTAGCCCTCACGGAAACTAAACAACGGACCGCTGCCCTGCATCTCATCTGCCAGGTTTGGGGTCGACACCCTTGCCAGTGGATTTCTATCGCTGTGGCCAGAGCCTTTGGAGGCATTTGGATCATTTGGAACCTTGCTGAACATGCCCTAATCTCTTCTCTCCTTGGGGCTTTCTCGGTGACTGCGATCCTCACAAGGATCTCAGACGATTTTCCTTGGAAATTCACAGCAGTTTACGGGCCAAATTCAGTGTCCCTCAGACCTGAGTTTTGGGAGGAGCTGGATCTCATTGCCAATCTCCCCCACCGGGCGTGGTGCCTTGGAGGAGATTTCAATATCACAAGGTGGTCCTTCGAGCACAACAGTAACTCTAATATCTCACAAGAAATGCTCGATTTTTTAGGCTTCATCTCTCATAATGAACTCCAGGACAGCCCTCTGCAGAGCAATCTGTTCACATAGTCTGATCATTGTTCCCAACCCACACTATCCAAACTCGATAGGTTCCCAACTTCTCTGCAATGGGAAGATGCCTTCCCAAGATCCCATGCAATGGCCCTCCCCAAACCTACTTCAGACCGTTGCCCTATTCTACTCCAAACCCATTCGGCTCACAGGGGCCCTAAACCTTTCCGGTTCGAGCTGGCATGGTAGGAAGAGCCTTCTCTGTCCTCTCTAATCCCTCAAAGGTGGGACACTTTCTCACCCTTAGTCTCGGGTAGGGCAGGGTTTATTCTCCAAAGGAAAATTCAACTTCTAAAATTTGCCCTAAAAACTGGAGCAGAACTATTCCTGGGAACTTTAGTCAAACCAAAAGCTCTCTTCTGTCGGCCATTCAAGCATTAGACCTGTCTGAAGAGTCCCTACCCCTCTCCACTGCCAAGTCCAACCTCAGGACCCAACTTAAACTTGATTACTTCTCTACCCTCAAAAAAGAAGAGATTTTCTGGTTTCAGTGTTCTAGGGTCAAATGGTTGTGCCATGGTGACCATAACACTGGTTATTTCCACATAATAGCTAATTGCCAGCATAGAGAGAACTCCATCTCGACGCTTAAGGACGAAAATTCTGTTCTCGATCAACCAGCTGACATTGAAGAAGCTATTCTTTCCTTCTATCGCTCCCTATATTCTGCCTTATCCATTTTGGGCGGTTTAGAATACCCCAATGTTCTTTATAAAAATCTCATGGGTCAAAATGACCCAAAATGTCCTTAGAGGCCACTTAAATTACAAAAAAAGGGGCCCAGAACCTGGGTGCCTCCCTGGACTAGGCACTAGGCCCCCACTTGGGCCGCCTGGGCAGGCACCTCACTACTGGTGCCCAGGGAGGGCCACCCAGGCCTAGGCGTGCACCCAAAGGCCCTTACAGCGCCTAGGGTAGACTGTTGTTTGGAACAATGTTTGGGATTTTATCAGATCATGTTTGTTGTTCCTGAACTACTTGTGACTTATTTTGTTTCCTCTAAATGCAATGTAACAATAATCCAAAGAAGAGAGAGAGAGACAATACCAAACAAGATCAATATCACAGCAAACCTAGGTTCCAAATGGAGGATCTATAAATGGTGGAACTTGTTCAGTTAGAAGTTGAGAATGGACCAGTATAAATTTCAAAATGAAGATTATAATTAAAAAACAAGCAGATATGAGAATTTCGTACACAAATAACTGATGTAAAAAACACGGTTAATTGTGTCAAAAAAATAACTGACAAAAATATTTTGGGATGATGATCAATAAGCATATAGGGAACAGCCTATGCTTATATAAGAAGTGATTACATATTACACATTAAACATGTAATTCAATTTGGTACTAGTAATCAGTTTCATCATTGTGGCACCATTTCTCTTTCTGTTTTGATAGGTTAATCTTGTTATTTCTATGATCTTTCTAATTTGATTTCAAACAATCATATGAAGAGCTATTTGTCCAAAAATCAAGCACATGAAAGGGAGCTAAAAAAATATAGGCAAATAAATGACAAAAGATACCTGCAAAGAAATCTAGCCAATTTCAAAGCAGCCTGGAGTTCAAAGCTTACAGTTGGAACTCTGCAAGTGCCATCCAAGGTAAATCAGTTTGAGTTGATATATTGAAAAAAGAACTTCAGACAATTAACTATAGACTAATGGAACGCAGAATGGTAGAAATAAACTATCAAGATAAGACCAGTATAGAAGCATTATATCAACTACAACTGCATATATTGAAGAGACTCAGCAATGTTTTTTGGATAAATGATCCTTGTAGAATATTTTGGTTTCAAACTCTAAAGTGAGTAGTATTGAGTCAATTCTAATTATATATACAAATATCAGAAGAAGAATACGACTGAAAACTGAACGGCAATCAAAATCTAGAAAACAAAGAATCACAGAAAATAAAGTGGGCGAAATACCAGTTAGGCAGTGAACAAAAACTAATTATGATGCAGGTAATTTTGAACATCCATCTAGTGGAGGGCATATCTTTTCGCTCTTGTATCTGAATTATTATTATTTAGCCCTTTCAGAAATGGACTTTTATGCTCTACAATACTAAAACTGCCTTGCCGGTTTTGGCTGGCAGATCCTCCAAAGGCCTGAACTTCAAGTCTGATAGTTTTTAGTGCCAAGATAGAGCTAGTTTGGTCTTTTTCGCGTCAACAACAGATTTGTCTTTTTCAAAATTCTTTTTTTTTTTTTTCTATTTAAGGTTCAGATTTAATGTTTGTAATGGACAGTCTAGATTACACTGGGGCTAGGGTTTGGTCTATAAACAGCTTGTGATGTAAGGATGAAATTATTAGTTTTTTAGGTGTCTATTCAGGGTATCCTGGTTTAACCAAAGAAAGCTGTGAAGCTTGGCTTGTAAGCTTCCTTTCCTTTTTTTCTGTCAACAGAGTTGCAACTCTGACCAATGACCACTTGAGGGGCTTGAGGGGCCCGTGGCCATGGCGATCATTTTGGAGCTACACAGGAGGATTTAGATGACCTGTTGAGGCGATTTGAGGGATTGGGACGCTAACCTGTTGAGGCGATTTGTGGAACTGGCACACAAGGTTTTAAGGCCGAGTTCATTCACTCATGAGGGTGACAAATCCAAATCTGCAAAGCAGAACCCTTTCCATAACAGGGAAGGGATGAAGCTTCGCATCCTAACCACGTGAGCACCTTGTGCGAGCTACAGAAAGGACGAACGAGGCAACTAAGTCGATGTGCCTCAGTTCTCTGATTTAGATGACCTGTTGATGATTTGAGGGATCGGGACACTAACCTGTTGAGGTGATTTGTGGAACTGGCACACGAGGTGCACCAAGCTCGTTTCATGCAGACTTCATTCATTCATGAGGGTGACAAATCCAAACCTGCAAAAGAGAACCCTTTCCATAACAGGGAAGGACTGAAGCTTCGCTTCCTAACCAGGTGAGGAAGTCTGATCTTCCTCTCGAATAGCACCTTGTGCGAGATAGAAAGGCAGAAAGAGGCAACTGAGTCAATGTGCCTGAGTACTCTGGTTGACTACAACCAGATCACTTAGACTGGGTTGCCAAGGTTGGAATGTTTTTCAAGTGGAAGGAGTAGTCCAAAAAAAAGAAGGTAAAGTTTGTGGCCACATGGTTGACCCTAATTTGATGGCAGCAATTATAGGAAAATCATCTGAGTCAAGGAAAGGATAAAATTGTAACTTGGAGGAAGGAGTTAAAGGAAAAGTTCATCCTAGTTGATAGCACACAAGCACCGTATCAAAGGTTTCATCACTTGCACCAAAAGGAGAAGAGAATACAAGACTACATAGAGGACTTTTACATGTTGATGAGCCGAAACAAAATCGATAAAAATGATGATCATAAACAAACCCCATAAAAATGATGATCAGCTCTACATAAGTGGGTTGAAACTCCATATTCAGGGTGAGTTGATCCTACACCCAATGAGGCCTATCAATTTGCTCTAAAAGTTGAAGAAAAACTGGAAAGAAGTACCGCTAATGACTTACGTGATCAAGGATCATCATCAACAACCAAAGGGCATACCACCAATCTAAGGCAACAGGAATAAGGTGATCCAAATCTTTGACCTGGGGATGAGCAAAAAATAGGAAAGGGTGGGACCACAAGCAAACCTTTTCAAGTCTAGGACCAGGGAGTTGGTTTTTTATGTGTAGCAAGATGGGACATCGCTCTTTCATACATCCTACCAACACAGCGCCTATATGTTCTCTCTTGTATTTCCAACATTCTTACTGCCACCAACAACCTCCCAAACGTCCTGACTAGCAAGTACATTTCTAGGCACAAATGCCAGTCATCATAGTTGTCAGCAATTTCTCAAGGACAAACTCCAGTCAACATAGTTGTGAGCAATTTGCTAGGCTTGTCATCGTTATTGGTGTGGTAGCTTGTCCATCTCCATAGCCAAGAAGCTCGGTCCTTGATTGATCGGCTTCACAATGTAGCACTGCTCACAACAAATGGTCACTGAGCAAACCCGTTGTAATACCACTCAAATTGCTTTTACCAATCACACACCAAAGAGAAGATAGTAATCGTCTACCAAAAAGGAGAGAACCTTTATTTTATTTACAATAACGCATACATCATATTGAACTCATATCACATTGTATTGTACTCCTCCCTTACAAAACACGCTTACACTACACCACCTTCTTACACTAAACTCTACAAAACATCAAGAAAGAGACAAGGAGAATGGATTTCACTAACAAAACTTCATGTTTAAATAAAAAAGGGCCATGTAGCCCATAATCCATGTAGCTCTTTCATATGGGTCCAATTGAATGTGTGACTCTTTTATAAGAGTCCACGTAACCCTCAAAGGAAAAGTTGATTAGTAGAACCAACCTTGAGGAAAGTAGAAATGAGAGAAAGAGAAAGAGAGAGCTGTGTGTTGGCTTGTAACATTTTCCCCATCAACATTGGCCTTTCTTAACTGTTTGTATTCTTATCATGTTGAGCTCCTGTGCATCAAGTTCCTCGACCAAAGCAGTGTCAACATATTTGGAATTTAGTTTCATCGCTGCAGTTGTTTTGGTTATCCTCTAACTGGTTTGGTCGAGCATCCTCATGAGTCATTGGGTGGAGGACACCATCTCGGGCAGATCTTCTTGGTGAAGTTGGTGGAATACACTGAAGCTGGCCTAGATCCCTGGACCAAGTTTGACAGTTTCACTTGGCCAATCAACATCTCCATCTCGAGCAGTGTTGTAAAATTTGCTTTGTTGCGGCTGAAGAGGTTGAAGCCTACGGATTTTAGGCCTAGACCGAAGCGAAGTGAAGTCTGGTGTTGCCACTTCAATAAAATTCAAGACGCTTCGGGCCGCTTCGGTCATATTTGGGTCTGATTCGGGCCGATTCGGCCAAAACATCGGCCACTTCAGCCTAAGCAAAGACTATATTTTTCAAAAAAATTTGAAATCTTTATTTTTTTCATTATTTGTATATATTTTGATATATAAATATTTATATTAAATTTAAAAAAAATCCAAAATCTTCCCCCAAATCCCCCAAAGCATTGAATTGCTTCATTTTTCTCACCAAATCGAAGAAGACTTCGAAGCAAATCTGACAAAATTGATCTTGAGTCTCCTTGGTTTTGAACTTCTGCCAAAAATCAGTCTCAAACAAGGCAATTAAACAAATGTTAAAAACCAAAATATGGCTCTCTCTCTCTCCCTCTCTCTCTCTCTCTCTCTCTCTCTCTCTCTCTCTCTCCTCAAGGTCAATTCTATTGACCAACTTTATCTTTATGTGGACTCTGATAACAGAGTGACATAATCAATTAAGAACACCCTTATACAGACTGTGGGATACATATACCATTTTTATTTAGACACGAATTTCGTTAAGGTGATTCCTTAGTGAACCCTATGCTCTCTCTCTCTCTCTTAGTGTATTGTGCAGTGTAGCGTAAGAAAATGAGGTCGTGTAAGGGAGTGTTGTGCAGTGTAAGAGTGCGTAGTGTAATATAGTGTAGCATGAGTTTAATGTAATTTACGAACCAGGCTTGAGCTTGAGTGATTAGAAGCTGACTTAGCAACACTACATATCAAGTTCGACTCCTACTGACGAACTAAAAAAGAAAGGAGGAGAGAGTTCAATGTGATGGTCTAATAAGGGTCAGGACCTTAAACTTTCCCTTCACCTGTCCCAAGCCCGGGCAAAGGCGGTGCATTGAATTAGGTAGGCAGCCAGTGTAAAACTTTGCCACATCTTATTATGAATTCAAAGAGAGTTCAATGTGATGTGATGCAATATCATAAATAAAATAAATGATCTCTCCCTTTTGGCAAGAAATTATTATCTCTTTGGTGAGTGAATGTTGCTGGCAGTTCTACAAGTGGTATCAAAATGGGTTTGGTCAGGGACCATTGATTGTGAGCTGGGCGACACTACAAAGCTAAGTTTCTTGGCAGTGGAGATCTACAAGTGACTACACCAATCACGATGGCAGGCTTAGCAAAAACCACCAGAGTGCTTGAGAAATTGAATAACCACAACTACAATAACTGGCATTCCTACCTGAATCATACTCGCAAGAGGTTGGTGGTAGAAGCGAGATTATCACACCTACAAGAGAGAACGAAGAGGTGCTGTCTCAGTGGCACATTAAGGTATAAAAGGCGATGTACATGTTGATGACGACAGTTTACAATGAACTGTTGGATCATATTCGAGAGGTTGTCACCCCAAAAGCAACTTCGATCACAAGAAGCAATGTTTGCCAAGACCAATGATGCTCGAGTGTAATTATTGAATAATGAGCTAAGATTGGTCACTTACGGATTGATGACAATTGACCATCTTCATGAAAGTGAAAGTCCGCCACAAGATCTCCAAACTTGATCTAGAATTGTAGATAGATGGGCCCAAGATGAGATACATCATCACGAGACGATTGAGATCCCAAGTACAACAGGTTCATGAAGGCCATCAGGGATTGACCAACACAGCTATGTCTCCTGGAACTATAGACTTTATCGGCAAATCAGGATACTTTGGCCAAACAAATGGCCACAATATGAAGGACAACGAAGAAGCACTCTTCACTCAGACGACAAGATCAGTCACAGGGTCAAAGTAGAAACCATCAAGTCCAGTCGGTGGAGTGATGGCTCTCAGCAAGGAGAAGCTAGGCAAAGCAAAGCCAATGTTGATCAGTGACCAAAGATATCTCAATGAGATGCCAAGTGTTAAAATTATGAAAGGTCCTAAGCTCCTCAAGTTCCTCCTAACATCTTTGTTTGGTTGATTTGTTGACTAATGTTAGGCCACTTATAGAACATTCTAGACTAGCAAATCACTGGCTGGTCAGCTTCAAATTGTCAGTTCGTTTTCTTCAATTATTGCGAATGATGCATGATCATCCCATTCTTCCTCGTTCTCATTTTGGTGAACAATTTGGCCTTGCTAGCCAAATGGAGGTCGCATTCCATCGCTCAACCTGACCAACTGACAGTCTCGCTAATCCAAAGCAAATACTGAACTGACACTTCAGAGTGGTTCCCTACGCCATTGACTACTGCTTGATCCTCCACAATTTATAAATGCACCACCCAAAACCACTCAAAATTAATGCATAACATGGCTGAGGAAAGGTGACAGGGTCAGCTTTCGGAACCAGCACTAGGTCAACCAACAAACCCTAGGTGCACAATGGCTTGGGTTACTCGTGATTGCCATTGATCCAGATGCAGTGGTAGCAAATTACCACGACTCCATTAGATAAAAGACAGTGTGGAACCTGCTTTCAGAAGGGCTATAGACAATGAAGAGACTATAGATGTCCTTCTATTGCAGCAGATCTTGCAACCTTTTATCCTCCCTCAGACTGCATATGACAAGATATTGTGGACCCCAACAACCTGAGGGCTCTTCACAGTGTCATCTTTCCATAAGACCCAATGCCTCATCCATGATGAACAAAGCTTGTTTTTCTCCATAATTCCCCCCAACATCCAAGCCTTCGGTTGGATTGTCCCATCCAATAGGGCACTCACAACTGATCAGTTGCAAAAAAAAGGTCTCCAGCTCACTAATTGTTGGCCCATGTGCAAGACAGCTGAAAAACCATTGACTACACATTCCTTTACTTCCCTCGCACAGGTAACCTTTGGGCCTCCTTCCTGCAATCTTTCAAATGGTGTTGGGTATTCCCACAGTCAGTGATACAGCAATTCCAGGCCTTTTCTCCCCCAAATATCTCTCTACCGGTCTATTTCCGTGGAGGGCCTCAGTTATGGCAATAATGTGGATCCTATGGCAATTTGCCGCATATTTGAAGGAAAAGCATCTCTAACTAGTCCATCAAAGACAATAAAATCAGTGGCAATTTTTTTGGGCAAAAAAACTTAAGGAACTTGAGACATGCTTCATTGCCGACTTGGGAGGCCACGATATCTTATGGACACTGAAATACAAAAATCTGACATTTGGCACCTAACAGAACCTGGACCATTAAACTAAATGTTGATGGATGTTCCCCTTGGGAATTTCTGGGACCAACAAGCAGTGAGAACATCTATAGATACCACAACTGAGATACCTTACTAACTTTCTCAGGTCACATTAGTATCTCAGTCTCAACTATAGCTGAAGCCATGGCAATTATGGAAGGTTTCTCAGACTCTGCAAGAATGGAAGTTCTCTACACTAGTGGTGGAGGTTTAATCCAAAAAATATTATCACTTGGGCACCCACTTTTTCCCTTGGAGATTAGATCAGCTCTTTTACCACATATTGGCTGCATAAGAACATCCACATGGTCTTCCAGCATGTTCATCAGGAGGCCAACCACATGGATGACATGCTAGAGAAGGAGGGGCTGCCGCAACCCATACGGATCAGGTAGCACCCTCTCATTCTCAGCTGCTTATGAGGGCTCCTCCCACTATCTTCTTACACTTTGCCCACCTCCTACTACCCCTCCACCCGCTTCTGCCTACAGCTTAACCCCACCATTTTTATACAAAAGGAGTGTACAGTTCCCTATTTTGGAGTATATGTATTGAGAACCTAAAATGTGGGCTGCCCTCTATGTACCTAAATATCAATATTAATAAATTTTAACTTGTTTAACAAAGAAAAAGAAAAAATAAAGCATTTGCTTTCGATAAACTCATTGCAAAGAGGCAAAAAGGGTGTTGAAGCATATCCAGACCCACTCTAAGGCCCCATCTGGATCCCTAGAAAAAAATTGCGAGGAAAAAAAACATTCTCCTATTTCTTTAGGAACGCATGTCATGTAAAATGGTATTTGGATTGCATCTGGATGCAACCTGGAAAATGCAGTTCTTACCTGGAAAAGGGAATAAATGCAAGGAATCTCAAGGGAAAACATGGTAGAGATAGAGAAGAAGGAAATGACTAGAGCAAGATGGAAATGGAAAGAGATCTCTATGAATGGAGAAAGATAGAGAGACAGGAAAAACAAAAGTTATAAGGATTTCTAATAATGAGAAGAAAGAGAGAGATAGGAGTGATAGAGAGAGAGAGTTAGGGAAGGGAGTGGGAAGAAAGAGAGAGATGGGAGAGGGAAGAAATAGAGAGAGAGAGTTAGGGAAGGGAGAGGGAAGGGAGAGGGAAGAAAGAGAGAGATAGGAGTGATAGAGAGAGAGTTAGGGAAGGGAGAGGGAGAGAGATGGGAAGTAATTGCCCTTTTTGTCAGGGCCCCAATAAAAGAGAGAGATAGGAGTGATAGAGAGAGAGTTAGGGAAGGGAGAGGGAGAGAGATGGGAAGTAATTGCCCTTTTTGTCAGGGCCCCAATAAGCTATACACTTGTTTTAATTTCTTTGGTTTGACTCTATAAGGAAATCTAACAAAGATTTGGATTATGGGGAGAAGACAATTTCTCTATTTAGGGCTCGAAATAGAGAAAACAATTTTTGACAGAAAAAAAAATTCCGCCTCAAATTTTGGATCCAAATGGCGGAAATGGGGAATCTCCTTGGAAACTTATGTCCCAGTAATCTTTTTCCGGGGATCCAAACAGCCCAAGTGTGTGTTCATATTCAGGACCTAACCTTGACTCCTCAAAGTTAGGAGGACAAGATACGAATACCACTATATCACATTGAGGGCTGTTTTGACATCGATGGTGTTAAGCAATGATTTGGAGGGTCTCAGACAAACCCCAAGAGAAACAAAGCATGGCGAGGTCCACTAGATCAGTATGGACAAGGTTCGTTAAGCAGTTGTGGCAAGGATGTGTACAAGCATGGATACTATGCTGAGTGAAATTAGGGTGGCTCTTTATGACGATTATGCTTTTTACTAGAGTGAAGAAGTTAGTTGTGGACGATAACTGGTCTAACCTTCCTCTGCATTGTCTGGCATTTGCTCCCAGTTCTAAGTGTAAACACACGAAAATTGTTATATATACCAAATCCTGGGGACGGCAAAAGGGTAAAGCCCCAAGATTGGAGATGTGCTTGCTTGTTACCCTACTGCTCTTGATGTGTTTGTCCGGGATGAGATTGAGAGGGGATGAATGCTACAACATATCAACAGTTTTATCAGCAATGGAGGATTGTTTTCCCTTTCAGTCCCCATTTCTACCAGAGGATCAATGACAGTTGTTTCATGGTGGGACCTATAAGGCCACGAGGAACACGGTTCCCAAACTGTATTCTGTTGCAATCAAAATGTTGTCCCAGAGAGTCAATTCTTCATGAGCATAGAGATGTTGGAGAACTCATAGCTACATCCATATAGTCAACCAAAACAAGCTAAATTTTAATGGACCCAAGTCAGTGACATATTGTCACTCTAATGATAGGCCGCTGAGTAGGCTGTGGTCAAATTATGAAGCCAAGTACAAGAGATGGGATGTTCGGCCAAATGACAACTGCCGCAAGGATGAAGTAGAGGCTTTGGCAGCATTGGATGTGCACTTCAATGCTGACTATGATGCCCATCTGCCTACTCCACAACTACGACCTTTTATTAAGCCTAAATCTCTGGACGAAGCCAATGATTTGCAAGACAACACCCCATTTGGGAGCCAACTACGCCACCTCCACCCACCTAAAGTTCCTCATCGCCAGACGGGGCATGAGGATCCATACTTCCATATTTACTCTCTCTCTCTCTCTCTCTCTCTCTCTCTCTCTCTCTCTCTCTCTCTCTCTCTCTCTCTCTTTGTGTGTATGTGTGTGTGTGTTGCTGCCCCCCCATGGCAAAAGCCATCTCTCTCTCAAGCTTTTAGAGATTGTAAATTGTAAAGCAATCCAATTTCTATCAATGAGAAGTCTACTCCATTTTATTCCCTTCTTGTGCCTCAACATATTTGACTTTTTTAAAAAAAAAAAATTATATGGTGGAATTCTATTACATGCACTAAGCTAGGTGAAATAAAGATATTATAAAATATTTAGCTTTAAAAATTTTGATATTTATTGTAAAGGTTTGGGCTCCCATCCTAAGGATTTTTCAGCCTTCCATGAAGACCCACTCCCAGGCCCAACAACCATGGTAGAGCCACATGAGCCCTTGAGGGTCAGAATATTAATTCGAATATTGCCCTCTAAATATGTCATAATAGTAGCTATGTTTTTCTTCATTATCTTCTTATCTTCTTTTTTTTAGAAATAACTTCATTATCTTCTTATCTTGCCACCTAGGTTTTATATTATCTCCTTGTCTTGCCACTTGGGACATCTTATTGATAAAATAACTTCGTGATCATCATGGAAAGTCGGGAGAATTATCCATTAAAATTGTGTTGAAATATGGGAAGAGCAACTAAAATTTTACAAATGAACAACTAGCACCTTTTGAACATGACTTCCTTGATAACACTAAAAATAACTTTTGGATTAAGCACCATAGTCATTTTACTTTAAATTGACACGACCAAATCCTCTCATGCTCAGGGCTCCTTAAAATAATATGCAATTTAGTAAATGTATACATTCACTTATTTTATGACTGTTCTCTCTCTCTCTAAAAACTCGATAATATAGAAGCCCAAAACAATTTCCCTTCTCACCTTTCCTTGTAAGTTATAATAAATAGCAATCTCTCTCTCTCTCTCTCTCTCTCTCTCTCTCTCTCTCACACACACAGTGGATATGATGTGGTTTATTGAAGAAAGATTATTCGCTCCTCTATGCATATAAAATATTAAAACATCCCTGAGTCGAGCTCATTATTGACATGAAATCCCATAATCAACAAAGTATTCTAATCTGGCATTACTTCATTCATGGAATTTTGAAAGCGTGAAAGCCTTTTCTTGAAGCCTTTGGATAAATTAATATGCATATGGGGGTGCATTGATATTGCCAGATCCCATATGCAAACAAGGGACCGTGATCCACTCTTGGAACGTGGCGTGCGTGGGATCGCCACCTTAGGTGGGCAATCCTAGTATCTATGCAAAGAAGCTGGTCACTAAATTACATTTATTTGATTAATACAATATATACATGGAGCTTCAAGAAACTTCGAAAGTACATATCTTTTGAAATGGTCAATTATCACATCATCATCATCCGAGCCTTATCCCAACTATTTGGGTTCAGCTACAGGAATCTTGTTCTACCATTCCGCTTTATCAAGGGTCATACCCTCGGTCAAACCATAAGTCACTATATCTCTTCTCACTACTTCTATCCATGTCTTTTTGAGCCAGCTTTCCACTTGAACCAAATCGTCTCTTCTAACAATGTTGTTCTAGGTCGACGCACCACATGGCCGGACCACCTAAATCTACTTTCCTTCATCTTATCACCTATTGGAGCCACCCCTAAGTTTCTTTGGATTTATCATACCGAATTTTACTATTTCTTGTCTTCTCACTTATCCATCTCAACATCCTCATCTCAGCTACAGTCATTCTATTCTTGACTATCGCATAAAGCATGGCTGGTCTTACAATCATCCTATAGAACTTCCCTCTAGTTTCATTGACATGCAACAATCACATAAAACTCCAGAACCACAACCCCACTTTGTCCACCCAGCTCTAATTTTATCATCAATGAAGTGGTCAATCATCACTATAATTTTACCCTAAAAATGACATAAGATGTACTGCAATCTTTATGGTTTCATAGAAAGCTATAGCCAAAGCAGCTTGCTTAATCATTAAAGATTTTCCACATTAATATACTTAAAAGATCTGATACCAATTTAAGAGTACGTCAAGCAGAATTAAAAGCCGAACAAATAAATAAAATCTAAAAATCAGAAGCAAGAACAAGATACATATATCAAGCTGAAAATACTCACATTACATAAGACAAACTAGCAATCTTAGCAATCCAGGCAACAGACTCTGTTTACTTCACCTTATGATACAGACTCAGAAAGGAAAGACTGAAAGAAAAACTGGAAGATAGAAAGTTTAGCGAGAAACAAAGAGAGCTCAAAGAAACTTTTCTATGACCTGCGTCTCTTCAAAGAGAGGGGTCCTTCTTATAGACAACTGCGGACTTCAAATTCTATTAAGTCCAGTGTATTAGTAACGTCAGTCATATCATTGTCTTCCACGTGGAAGAGGTAAGGAATAGTTCCAGTTGGTGCTTTGACAGCTTTTTGAAAAAGGGAATCTTTAAACAGTTGATGGCAATTAGCTTTTGTGTCGGCAGCATCTGGATTGTCTATAATGTCGGCAACATTTTGGCCGTAAGATAAGAGTAATTTTATCTTTTAGTGGGCCACGTGTCCTATAGTTGGTGGAGTCGTACCGGCCCATATTCTTTTTTCTTTTAATTTAGTGGTGGGAGAATCCCAACACTGTCATCGCCATTCTAGTTGCTTTCATCTTCATTTAATGACATGAAATCCCCATCATCTTAAAAAATGGACAATAACTTACTTTTAAGTTCTTCTTTTGATAAGTTTGGATTTTCAGATTGCAGTAGCCTTAAATATGAGGCTGTTCCTGTAGGTTGGCCAAGTCTTGGCGCATTAACCTTAATTTTTAATATTTTAATGGTTTTGAGCACCAAGTCTTTAGTATCAAAACTATCCCACCATTTTATTTGTACAACTATTTCGAGGTGAGGGATAAAATCCCAACTGTCATCATCCTCAGTAACAGAATAGGACCACCTGAGGATCCAAGGGATCTCCCATAAGGTAGTAAATCGAATTAGTAGTTCCATTCTTGACCAATTCCTATTGGTTGCTTGGAATTTTGACAGAGAGCATTGTAATGGTTGAGGATAAATGTCTGGGGCAGAGCCCCAATACAGCATCCGCTTTTTAAACCATGTGGGTATTTCTTCAAGGGCTTGATTAAGCCTGAACATAATGAACCAGCTATGGGTATTCTGCGTATTTTGTAATAATAAAGCTTTCTCCCACGCTTCAATGTAGTCATAATAATTATAACTCTTGATTTTAGAGTAGTTTCTAAAATATCTGGGTTTGAGAGGATCAAATCCCCAATCTTTATAAGTCAGGACTTTTTTAATCCTCATTTTAGAATAACCAATAATATCATCTCCTCTATATCTTCGGACAACTTCAACAGATCCTGTTTCTTTAAGAATCGTTTCGTAAAACATCTGAGATTTGAATTCATCTCTGAGATGCATATGGTTAACTAAATAAATCTTCGCAATTTCTTCTGAATTAAGATGAAGATGGATATTATCGATTGGCAAAATTGGGAGATATGATTTTTCCCAATATTCTGAATTTTCAGTAAACTGAATTAAGTCTTCAGATGAATTAGAACTATTTTCTCTTATATTGACCTGGCTTGAAAAGGACCTTGATAACTGGAATATTCCCAAAGTCTCAACCTCTAAAATTTATAGTAAAGGAGCCTTCTAATTCAGAAGTGACGATGCAATTAAAACTGAAGAGAAAACTGAATCTGTGTTAAATACTGAAACTACTATAAATTTGTTAAATAAGGATTGAATTGAAGAATTTAGAAAAAGAAAATATAAATATATTCATATTGGTCTTGTCAGGTCGGTATTAGGCCCTTAACTAGGGCAGGACTCCAGACTGCTATCCTTTTATGTTTAAGGGATAGTAGGCATAGACAGTTTATGGACTCCTTAGTAGGAGCTGTTGAATCCAGTCTCTGTGAAGGACCAGTTTATTTCAACTGCTTCCCGGGTTTTTCTGTTTCCTTGACAGATCCTCATATTATGAAGGTCCTTACTCTTAAGCTTTTGACAAATGGTTTTGATATGGATATAGGATCAAAAAACATAACAGTAACTCATAGAGTTTGCTACAAAGCTATGACTATAATCTGTCCTAATGTCAGAAGAATTGATTCTAAAGGACAAACCATCCTTTTCCAAACTAATGTTGAGAAGTCTAATTTAATTACCCCTAGAACTATTTCTTGGGATCAGGTTAATTTACCTGAAAAATGGACTTTACCTTGTGTTATCCCACCTAAACCAATCCAAAATCAAGAAATTAGTCAAATAACCCAATATGTTGAGGGAAAGGTAAAAATTCAATTCTCTCCTCTTCTCAAGACTTTTCTTGACCAAAATAGAATTCCTAGGCAACCATCAAGGATGTCGTTCTGTTCTGAACCACCAAGAACTACTGAACCACCAAGGATTTATTTTTCTTCTGTTCCACAGACAGAAAATGAAAAAGAAAAGAATAATGGAAAAGGCGTGGTTATTGAAGGACTAGATCAGTTGAAAAACCAGCAAGTTATTAAACCTACTTATAAGGTAGAAAACCATCCAACACATAATGATAAGGATTCTGATGGATCCCAAGAACCAACCTTCTCGGATATGGGATATAGTTCCAACATCCCTGAAGGTCATGTTAATATGCTTGAAATTGAAGAATTTAAAATCAATTATAAGCTCCTGAGATAAGATTTCTACTCTGAAGAAAATAAAGAAATAAGAGAATGGTTTCTTAGTCATAGTAAAACTCTAAATAAATTTCTTGATGATGAATATATTAGGACAATGATAAAAAAACAAAATCAACATAAGATTTTTCACCTGGTTAAAATATTATATGAATTCGAAAAATAAAAAATTTCCTAATAGTATGTATGTTCCTAAAGTTAGGAATCCTGCTATAATAGCTGTCCTTACAAAAATTTATAAAACCCCAAGCGGGGATCATGAGGGTATTCACCCTCCTGCAACAACTATAGAACTCCCTAAAGCTAGGGTCGTACCTTATAAACAAACCTATGCCCCTAAAGATGAAGGGATGTTACAAAAACCTGTACATTTAGAAAGCCTTAACCATATAATTGAACAAAACAATTATACAAACTTATTCCTTCAAAGTATAGGCCAGCAAACTAAAAGGATAGAAGAAAATTTGGTGAATTAACCTTCTACTTCAGAACAAATTTCACCTGTTACGGAAAAAGAGAAACTTAAACCTGTCCTATTTAAGCCTGCCATTCCTCTTTCAAATAAAACCTTTAAATTAGGGCCAACTCTTAAAGAAGAGAATGAGTTCTATGAAGAATTAGTCACTAGGCTTGCTTCCCTTAGAATTAGTGATAAGGGTAGAGAGAAAGAGCATGCTGCTAACATGCTTGAAGATATCAGTACAGATGAAATTCTTAAACTTGAAGAAATGTTCAAAAATCCTGACCAGCTTAATAGAATAAGCTATGGAACAAAAACAAGGCGTATTGCTACTTCAAAAATGTATTATTCTCGTCCTTCTCTTGTCCACCTTCAATATGAAGAAGACATATTTTCCAATGCAGTACAGTATGATGGGAGATCTATCGTTGAATGGATTATTGATGCCCTTTCGGAATATCAAAAAATGAATCTAATCAAACACATGGTAATGTATGCTGAAGCTTCTGCTAATCAAGGCAATAGAGATCCTGACATCACAAAATCCATAATCAATGGATTTACAGGGAAATTGAAAGGATGGTGGGACTTTTATCTACGAGAAGATGAAAAAAATACTATCCTTAATGCTAAAGAACAGACTCTTACCACTGTTTACAATCAAGGTATCAAACAAGAAATACCTTCTCAACAAGATGATTGTGTCAACACTCTAATTTACACCATCGCTCTACATTTTATAGGGGATACGTCTGTCTGGAATGAGCAAACCAGAGAACTCTTAGAAAATCTAAAGTGTCTTGATCTCTCTCATTATAGATGGTATAAGGATGTTTTCGATACCCAATTGCTGACTAGAAATGACGCTAGATATATGCATTGGAAATCTCAATTCCTTAATGGGTTACCTGCTTTATTTAGAGAAAAAGTTAAAACAAAACTTAAGAATGTTAATGGAGGGAAAGAAATCCCTCATGAAAGTTATAATTTAGGCCAATTAGATAATGAAATATGTGTTACAGGCCTAGAACTCTGTACTGATCTCAAACTTAAAAGACAGTTAGGAAAACAAAAGATTACTGGGAAAAGAGAAATGGGAGATTTCTGTGAACAATTTGGATACTACCCATTCCCTGAAAAAACTCACTCTAGAAAACATAAGAGTGATGCTAAGAGAAGTGATTATTATAAAAATAGAAAATATTACAGGAAATACAAAAGATAGGCTTTTAAATCTAATAAGGAAAATTCTGAACCTAAAGATAGGAAAGTAAAAAGAAAAATACTTGTTTGTAAAAAGTGTGATCGTTATGGACACTATGCAAACAGATGTAGAACAAAACAGAAAATAAATAAAATAACCGATGAAGGTCTCAAAAAACAATTAGAATAGGTACTTCTCTTAGGAGATTCCTCTAATCAAGACCTATCCCTTC
Source organism: Amborella trichopoda (assembly GCF_054954075.1). Lineage (NCBI taxonomy): Eukaryota > Viridiplantae > Streptophyta > Magnoliopsida > Amborellales > Amborellaceae > Amborella > Amborella trichopoda. The sequence goes on from NC_142347.1 coordinate 28,751,017, forward strand.
TTGAGACTGATTCAGAAGATGAAATTTATGAAATTAATACTGAAACCTCTGATAATGATAGTGACACTGAAAAAGAATGTAAGTGTGATCACAATAAGGCCCTATTAAATATGCAAGGCCTAAGCCTTAATGTCCTTACTGAGGAACAAACCTGGTTTTAGATATCATTGACAAGATTATTGACCCACTTGAGAAAAGAGATGCCTTAGTCAAATATCTTGCTAAAGAAAAAACTGAAAATCAGGTCATTAAGCCCAGTTATGATTTTAAACAGATTATTGACAGAGTAAACAAAAAACAAGTACTCTCTGAAAGGGAAACCACTGTTTCTGAACTGAGGTTTGACATACGAAATCTAAAAGAAGAATTACAAACTCTTAATAACAGAGTCACTATGCTTGAAAATTCTAGCCTTGAAAATACACAAGATAATTCACAAGAAACGCATGAAAATATGTTAAATGAATTTTCTGAAATATACCAGTCCAAGAAGAAAACGTTAATATTCTTGAAAATACTGATCTTAAACAATTGAATTATGTTAATATGATAAATAAAGTAATAGCCCAAAAATGGCATACCAAAGTAACAATTTTGGTTTCAAAAGAATACAGCTTTACTGCTATCGCCCTTATTGACTCAGGAGCTGATCTTAATTGCATAAATGAAGGCCTAGTACCTTCAAAATTCTTGGACAAAACCACCCAAATATTAAACACTGCTAATGGGAAAAGACTCATGATCAATTATAAACTGTCTGAAGCAGCTGTTTGTAATAATGGGGAGTGTTTTCTAATGCCCTTTATAATGGTAAAAGGATTAGCCCAAGAAATAATTTTAGGAACACTATTTCTGAGTTTACTCTATCCTATAAAAACCTTAGACTCTTCTGGAATAGAGTCAGAAATTCAGGGACATAAAGTTAAGTTTGAATTCATTGAAAAACCTAAACTAAAAGAAATTAATTAGATTATGGTTTTAAAGAAAAACAAAGAATCTCTGCTCCATACACTCAAACAATAAATTGTAACTCGGCAAATAAAAGAGAAAATTAATGAATTCATAACTCAAAAGAAAATTATTCAGTTTAAAAATAAGCTTGAAAAAGAAGTTTGTGTTGATATTCCAAATGCTTTTTGGCAAAGAAAAAAAACACATTGTTGAGTTACCTTATAAGCCATACTTTAATGAAAAATTTATTCCTACTAAGTCTCGACCTATTCAGATGAATAGTAAGCTTTTAGAAATCTGCAAAAGGGAGATACAGAACCTTCTTGATAAAAAGTTAATTAGGACTTCATACTCCCCTTGGAGCTGTCCAGCCTTTTATGTGGAAAAGGCCTCAGAAAAAGAAAGAGGAGTACCTAGACTTGTTATTAATTACAAACCGTTGAACAAAGCTCTTAGATGGATAAGATACCCAATTCCAAATAAAAGGGATTTGCTTAATCGACTATTCAAAGCACAAATATTTTCTAAGTTTGATATGAAATCAGGATTCTGGCTAATTCAAATTTAAGAAAAAGATAGATATAAAACTGCCTTTACCGTACCTTTTGGGCATTATGAATGGAATGGGATGTCATTCGGCATAAAAAATGTCCCTTCTGAACTCCAGCACATCATGAATGATATTTTTACACCATATACTCAATTCATGATAGTCTACATTGATGATGTATTAGTTTATTCTAATTCTATAGAACAACACTGGAAACATCTAACGATCTTCTTACAGGCAATAAAAGGCGCTGGTCTGGTTCTGTCCGGAAAGAAAATGTAAATATTTCAAACAAAAATTTGATTTTTAGGATACAATTTACACAATCAATCAATTATTCCCATTGATAGAGCCATAAGTTTTGCTCAACATTTTCCTGATGAAATCAAAGACAAAACTCAACTTCAACGATTTTTGGGAAGCCTTAATTACATTGCCGACTTTTACAAAACTCTTGCTAAAGATTGTGTTATTCTTTATGATCATTTGAAAAAGAATTTACCAGAATGGGGAGAAGAACATACCCTAGCTGTTCGGAAAATCAAAATAAAAGCAAAAGAATTACCATGCTTAGCTATTCCTCATCCTGAAGCTTTTAAAATAATAGAAACTGATGCCACTGAAATAGGACTTGGAGGAATTTTAAAACAAAATGCCAAGTTCAAAAAGAGAACAATTAGTAAGGTTTATGTCCAAAAAATGGAATGATACCCAAAAACTTATTCTACAATAAAAAAAGAAATTATCTCTATTGTCTGCTGTGTTTTAAAATTTGAAGGTGATATATTTAACCAAAAATTCTTAATAAGCACAGATTGTAAAGCAGCTAAAGATGTAATAGAAAAAGATGTCAAAATCTTAGTTTCAAAACAAATATTTGCCAGATGGCAGGCTAATCTAGCCACTTTTGATTTTGATATACAGCACATTTTAGGAAACACTAATTCTCTACCAGATTTCTTAACACGAGAATTTCTGCATGGTATCCAAGGGAAGAGCACAAGCAAAATCCCACAGTGAGACCTCAAGCCAGGTCAATATCAGAGAAAATAGTCCTAATTCATCTAAAGACTTAATTCAGTCTACTGAAAATTCAAAATATTGGGAAAAATCATATCTCCCAATTTTGCCAATCGATAATATCCATCTTCATCTTAATCCAGAAGAAATTGCAAAGATTTATTTAGTTAACCATATGCATCCCAGAGATGAATTCAAATCTCAGATGTTTTACGAAACGATTCTTAAAGAAACAGGATCTGTTGAAGTTGTCCGAAGATATAGAGGACATGATATTATTGCATATTCTAAAATGAGGATTAAAAAAGTCCTAACTTATAAAGATTGGGGATTTGATCCTCTCAAACCCAGATATTTTAGAAACTACCCTAAAATCAAGAGTTATAATTATTATAACTACATTGAAGCATGGGAGAAAGCTTTATTATTACAAAATAAGCAGAATACCCATAGTTGATTCACTATGTTCAGGCTTAATCAAGCCCTTGCAGAAATACCCACATGGTTTAAAAAGCGGATGCTGTATTGGGGCTCTGCCCCAGACATTTATCCTCAACCATTACAATGCTCTCTGTCAAAATTCCAAGCAACCAATAGGAATTGGTCAAGAATGGAACTACTAATTCGATTTACTACCTTATGGGAGATCCCTTGGATCCTCAGGTGGTCCTATTCTGTTACTGAGGATGATGACAGTTGGGATTTTATCCCTCACCTCGAAATAGTTGTACAAATAAAATGGTGGGATAGTTTTGATACTAAAGACTTGGTGCTCGAAACCATTAAAATATTAAAAATTAAGGTTAATGCGCCAAGACTTGGCCAACCTACAGGAACAGCCTCATATTTAAGGCTACTGCAATTTGAAAATCCAAACCTATCACAAGAAGAACTTAAAAGTAAGTTATTGTCCATTTTTTAAGATGAAGGAGATTTCATGTCATTAAATGAAGATGAAAGCAACCAGAATGGCGATGACAGTGTTGGGATTCTCCCACCACTAAATTAAAAGAAAAAAGAATATGGGCCGGTACGACTCCACCAACTATAGGACACGTGGCCCACTAAAAGATAAAATTACTCTTATCTTACGGCCAAAATGTTGCCGACATTATAGACGATCCAGATGCTGCAGACACAAAAGCTAACTGCCATCAACTGTTTAAACATTCCCTTTTTCAAAAAGCTGTCAAAGCACCAACTGGAACTATTCCTTACCTCGTCCACGTGGAAGACAATGATAGGACCGACATTACTAATACACTGGACTTAATAGAATTTGAAGTCCGCAGTTGCCTATAAGAAGGACCCCTCTCTTTGAAGAGATGCAGGTCATAGAAAAGTTTCTTTGAGCTCTCTTTGTTTCTCGCTAAACTTTCTATCTTCCAGTTTTTCTTTCAGTCTTTCCTCTCTGAGTATGTATCATAAGGTGAAGTAAACAGAGTCTGTTGCCTGGATTGCTAAGATTGCTAGTTTGTCTTATGTAATGTGAGTATTTTCAGCCTGATATATGTATCTTGTTCTTGCTTCCTTTGTTTATAATTCTAAGTTTTTTAGATGTTAATTTTATTTGTTCTGCATTTAATTCTGCTTGACCTGATCATTGACTATCATCACTGGTAAAACTACTGATCAAGGTGCAAAAACCATCAAATAGGACTCATGTAATCAAGTTTAAGTCAAAGGAAATTTATACTAGAAAACTAATTCATTATGATTGTTGGCTGCCAGACTCAACTTGGTGCATTCCTTCAACCACAACGTTGACTTACACATGGTATTCAAACAGTAAGAATTACAAAAAACTGATCAAAATTAAATATCTCACAAAGAGAACCAATAGTCACGCTCAGAAATTGCATTACTCAGGAACAGCGATCCAATCACTAAACAATTCACTTTCCCTTTCAAGAAAAAAAACTCTAAAGATACCACGATCAAACAAAACTACCATCCAAATTACTGCCTAGGGGGTTTCTCTAGGTGAAAGTTCTTGAATAGGTGGCTATCAGACTTTATCCAGTTCATTACTCAGGAACAGTGATCCAATCACTAAACAATTCACTTTCCCTTTCAGCAAAAAAAACTCTAAAGATACCACGATCAAACAAAACTACCATCCAAATTACTGCCTAGTGGATTTCTCTAGGTGTAAGCTCTTGAATAGGTGGATATCAGACTTTATGCAGTTCAATTCAAGCCTATTCACTGGCTAACATTCCTTCATTTTCTTGTGCTAGCTCCATTCATCCCCTTGGTTATTTAGTGTTCACATGGTACAACGTTTTGTCAGATCCTCTTTTGGTGTTACCTTTTGTTAGATCCTCCAGAAGTTTAAGTTTTGAATACATGATATATGTTAAAGAAGAGGCCTTGGGGACAAGGCGGCTTTTGTAGTCATGTTGTTTCTCAATGGATTAACTTGGAACCCCAATACATGATATATATACACCGATAGTCAAAGTATGACATCACAATCTCATGCCCACAAAGAAGCACACAATGATACCCTAGAAATTAATAACCAATAAGAACACCCAACATATATAATCTCTGATGGAAACCAATGGAAAAGAATATGAAGATATCATCCCACCCTAGAAATTAATAACCAATAAGAACACCCTACATATATAATCTCTGATGGAAACCGATGGAAAAGAATATGAAGATATCATCCCAGAAATGAAAATATGGTATTCACCTTTCAAGAAATTAAACAGAACATGATTCAATTCGGCTGTCCTCCAGGTCAAAGTTATTGGTAAACATGACTGCATCTCAACTGACTCATTGCTACACTAATTTTGAAGCCTAGAAGCCAAGGAAGCCAACTTGCAAGCTATGAAAAATATTATACAATGTATACGATAGTCATAATGAAGCAGAAAATATAGAAAAACAATTATATACCATAATGAACATTGGAAACTAATTCCCGCCCTTTACTGAGAACTAAGTAAATAAGTCGGGGGAAATTATGTCAAAACTTTATATGAATAAGAAACTATCACAATACCATATTTCATGTGCATCATTTTTTTTTATTTCCCTTTGATAGATAGTCAACATTTGTCAAAAAATAATTGTAAGAAAAGAAATTTCCCGAAAAGATGTTCAAATCGAACACAACAATGGCAATGCAATGACCTTTGGGCATTATCTTGTATAAATGACCTTCTGTAAAGCTGAATGACATCATAATAACGGTATTTCGCCTCCTCTAAAATTTGATCTTTCTGACCCATCCGATCAAGCTGCATCCAATCAAGGGACCAAAGAGAAAACCATCACAGATGAAACCAAAAGATATTTCAAGCCCACAGATTGTATGACATTATTAGCTAAAAGGAATGACAATTTCAAAAGGATAACAGATATCTTCAGAATGTAAGTGCGGAATTTATACGAGGAAATAAAAAATTTGATTTATATGCACGAAGGAAGAACATAAATTATTCTTGTTCATTAAAAAGGTGCATACCAGTAAAGCACACACAGTACCCTCCAAGGCTCCAGCATGCCAGAAAACATCTCCAGTTAATCTGGCCAACTCTATTGCCGTGGAATAATGATCATTAGCATCGACAGGTGAACCTGCCAGTAGACAATAATCCCCAATTGTTTTTTGAGCTCGTCCAAGTCTCCGTTTCTTTGCCTTGATCACCTGTTAAACCAAGACAGCTTAAATCTTACGCAAGACAACAATTATGATTCTCTTTATGATATTCCACTTAGTTTACATTCAAACTTTCTTCTTTGAAAAATTTAGGTTCAGTTGTAGAGTTTACTAAATCAGCAATATCATTATAACTGACCTCCTCAGAACCGAGACTCGTTTGAGAATCCAAAGGTGTCTTCAAAATAGTTCCTGCAGATTCTGCACGAAGAACATACTTCTCAAATTCCATCAACAACGCAGCAGCAAGATCTTGCATCATTGTTTGTATGTGAAATTCTTGAGTTTGTCGATCTGCAGGTGGGAACAATATCAAATTATTGCCTTTTTTACCACCATCCTCTAGCTGCATTACAAAATAAACGTAGAAAGGTAAAAAGGTATTCAGGAAAGACGAGCATCTAAAAGTGTTGCTTCATAGAAAAAGTAAAGGCAAACACATAGGGATGAAAACTCCAAAAATGCATAGGACCATAATACAAACAGGGTCATAATACAAATAGAAGAAGAAATACCAAGCTTTGCTGCACGAAAAATAATCGGCTAAATCTTATCTTTCCAATATTGTCACTTGCATCGATTAGACATATGAATTTAGCCAAACACAAACCAAGTTTGGAAAGACTACAGAAAGAGGATATCTAGTTCAATTACCACAAGACAGTAACGATTTCATTAAAAATGACTTTTTTCTTTTCCATTTTCAATCAACAAACTCAAACCCTAGATTCTAGGAATTCTTTGAAAGCAACAAGTCAGATTTTGATTCACTACGGTTGAGTTGGGAGAAAGCGGTGGAATTTTTTGGTGTGGGAGAAATGGTGGGAGGGCCAAAGAGGAAAAATTGTTAGCATCACAGTCAAATACTCATAACCCAAATTCTACTATTTCAACTTGATGGCAATAAATATGATAAAAACAAGAAATAACATCACAAAACAGCTTAATTCTAGATGCCCAATAATCTTGAAAAGAGCATTCCTATCCATATCCAACTTTTTATCAAATTGTCATCATAGTTTGCAACACTTAATGATGAAGCACATAGCATGTCAAGTGGTCGGACCAATGAGCATCTCCTATGGGAGAGGGCTACCAAGAAGAACAAGAAAACCAAGCATTGTTTGGGATAATTTTCTAGCTAGTTTAGGATTATTTTCAGTTATTTTTAATTGCTTTAATTTGCTGGACCAGATGGGGATTTTTTCTAGTCATTTTGTTTATAATAAGGGTCATTTATTTTAAAGTTTTAGGACTAATTGAGTCATCCTTATTTAAACAAGGCTATTATAACTTCTGTATTTAGTAAGACATATGGGTCCATTTATTACGGGTATGGACACTTTTTGTCTTTTGGACATTAATTAATGTTATTTTAGGCATGGAACCTTGATAAAGGCATTCAACCTGATTTCCAGCAAAGAAGGAGAGAGAGCGTTCTCCAACTTGAAACCCTAGCTCTGGGTGAGGGAGAAACCCTAAGTTTCGTCTAAAAAGTGCTTGTTTTGGCCTGAAGTATAGTTGTTTTTCCGTTTTCCTTCAATTTTCCTACATCAGTTTGATATTAAAGCTCAGATTTTCTTCATCAATAAGGCCAATAAACTACAAGTAAGTCTAGGATTTGGTGATTTTGACCAAGGTTTGTTGGTTTCAGCCTAGATCTTGCTAATTTCAGCGAGATTTTGTTGATTATTTGCATATGATTTGTGATTTTGATGAACTCACGGCAGCAGGAAGAGACCTTGGAAGGGGGCTTTTATAGACCCACTTCATGATCCTATAGATGAAGAGATTGATGACCTTAAAAGGAAAGTTTAGTAGCTAGTGTAGTAGTTTGCTAGTATCAATCATGGACAAGACGGTGATCTTTTGGCCTAAGAAAATCTCAAGTACAACCCTTTTCACCATCACATTCCGCATGAAGAGTCAAGTAACGAGAAAAGTGATAGAAGACCTAGAAGTGGGGGACATCACTTGAAGTTTTAGATTTAAAGGATGACATTATTGATTTTGATGTAAGTCGTTTCCAAAATCAACATTGTAGATTGGGATTCGCTAACAATCTTTGATATATGCCCCCCAGATTAACAAGATCTTTTAGGAGATTCATCATCATCATAGTCTTTTCTCAATTAATTAGGGTCGGCTACACGAATCCTGGTATATCATTCTGCTCTATTAAGGGGTCATACCCTTAATGAGGCCATAAGTACCCATATCTATCTCTTAGGAGATCCAATCTATGATAAGTTTTAAGATAAAGACATTTTGGAAGAGCATCTCACTTATGAAGAATTTGGAGAGAAGACAAAAGGGTGACTGATCAAAATCATGGCCTTTGAAGATCTCAAGGATATCGAAGAGGTGGAGCATTCATGATACTTAGGGCATTGGGGTCAGAATAGCACAGCGAAAGTGTGCTCCACTCAAACCTCAAATTGTGGCCCTGGATTCATAGAGTAATAATATTAACATCAAGAAAGCCTCAAAAGGCCAGAAAATTGAGTTTGATGTTTCCATGATTTTCAATGCGAGTTCAAGAACAGCCAAATTTGATAAATTTGTATTGATTTATCAATATACATACCAGGATCTGTTTCTTAAAGATTTCTTCTAACTATGAATAATCTTTGAACCAGTGAAGAGAGGAAAAGCTTGGGCTTTTGAAGACCTAGTTAGGGTTTGGGGAAGAAACCCTAGATTTCTTCCACTTGTTGCATGTGTTTGGCTTGAATCAATGACGAGTTTTCTGTTCTATCAACCTACATCATTTTGGTATCTTAGGATGAATAACATTTGTCAAGGAGAAAAGAGTGTAGAAGAGTACACCAATGAATTTTATTGGTTGATAGCTCATTGTGATGTGGTTGAAAGAGAGAAGCATTCCCTAGCTCACTTTATTGGTGAGCTAAGAACATCTATGCAAGGTCTGGCGGTTTTACGGTATTGCTCGACCTTAGATGAAGCTTACAACCTAGCAAATAAGGTCGAAGCTCAGCAGTAGCATCGATCATCAATGTGGGGGCGCAGCTCAGGGTAGTACAAGTGACCATGGAAATGAATTTAAAGGAAAAGATGAGAATATAGTGGTTGGACAAACCTTATGGCCTGCTGGTCTGTCCAAACAGCAGGATATTGAGGGTGTTAAGGGCAGTTAGTCACCCGAATCGCTCAAACAGCAACATTATTAAGTACTTTTAGTGTTTAGGAATCGGATACAATCTTTTAAGTGCCCGTATAGAAAATTTGTGAACTTTGAGGAATTTCTTAAAGAAGACAGCAAGCTATTATTCGATGGAGACCCTGTTTATGATGAGAAATATTGAGACATAAGAGCCTGAAGTGTCATTTAGTGATTATGGGGAGGCTTTGGTGATCTAGCACAGCATGATTACACCCCGAGTAGTAGACAAGGCAGATTGGCTGTGCACTAATATTTTTCACACTCAATGCACCGCATATGGGAGGTATTGCAATCTTATCATTGACGGAGGCAGTTGTGAAAATGTTGTTCCTTAGGAGAAAGAGATGACAGAAAACCACCCGACAGAAAACCACCCAAGGCCATACAAGATAGCTTGGTTCAAGAAAGAAAATGAGGTAACAGTTTCTAAATGCTGTCTAGTTTACTTTCTATTGGAAAGCACTACAAAGATGAGGTATGGGGCGACGTCATGCCTATTTATGCGTGTCATTTACTATTGGGTAGACCATGGCAGTATGATAGGAGTACCATTCATGACGGGTTTAAAGACGCTTACTCCTTTGTCAAATATGAGGTAAAAGTGGTTTTAGGTCCATCTAAGAAGGAAAATGCATCCAAATCAAATACCTGATGTACTAACCTTCTTTCTTTGACGGCGTTTATGGAGAGGTGGGAGGAGTCCAGGATGTTGTTTGTAGTGGTCCAAGTAAAGGAGCAGCCGATAGTTTTGTTCAACCACAGCTAGAGCCCTAAATGAGGGAATATAGTGATGTCATTCTGGGGGAGCTTACCAAGGGGTAAGCTCGCATGGGAGACATCCAGCATCACATAGACGTCGTTTCTAGGTCTAGCCTACCGAACAAGGCCGCATATAGAATGAGCTTGAAGGAGCATGAAGAATTGCATAGTCAAGTCCCAAAGCTTGTACAAAAGGGATTCATTCGAGAGAGCACGAGTCCATGTGTTTTCCCAGCCTTATTGATGCTCAAAGAGGATTAGACTCGGCGCATGTGTGTGGACAGCAGCGCTATTAACAAGATCACGATCAAGTCAGCTTCCCAATTCAGTGTCTTGATGATATGTTGGATATGTTGGCTGCTACTACTGTGTTTTCGAAGATAATTTGAGAAGTGGGTACCATCATATACGCATTCGGCTAGGGGATGAGTGGAAGACTACATTTAAAATACGAGAGGGCCCTTATGAGTGGTTGGTGATGTAATTTGGCCTCTTACCCTCTCCAATGCTCTCAGTACTTTTACGAGGGTGATGAATCAGGTGCTTTTTTTTTTATAAACGTTAACCTTGGTGATGAATCAGGTGTTTCAGCCTCTTATTGGTAAATTTGCGATGATCTACTTGGACAATATTCGAATACACAGCATTGGTGAGCAGCAGCAGCTAGAGCACTTGTGGATGGTGTTTGACTTGTTACAAGAACGGTACCTGTACGTGAATCTTAAAAACTATAAATTCACATAGGCAACTTAATCTTTCTTGGTTATGTTGCCTCAGCTAAGGGCATGAAATTTGACCTAAAGCGGGCAGCAGTTATCAGGGATTGGCATACACCTACTACAATGCATGGTGTTTGCAGTTTTCATGGGTGGGCTACTTTCTACAGGAGGTTTATCAGAGGCTTCAATTCCATCGTAGGACCTATCATAGATTGTCTAAAGAATTGGGCATTTGTATGGTTGATGAGACCTAGAAGAGTTTCCAGTTGGTGAGCAAACGATGACTGGGGCGCCTATGTTGGTTCTTCCAGACTTTGACAAGGTCTTCGAGTTATATTGTGATGCTTTGCATGTTAGGTTTGGTTCAGTGTTGAGTCAAGAAGGTCATCGTCCTTCAATAAGAAGTAAAATGACACCCAGCAGCGATATTCTGTATGATGATGTGGAGCTTTATGCTATTATTCAAGCTTAAGACATTGGTGGCATTATCTAATCCAGAGGGAGTTTAGTTTGTTCTCAGATCATGAAGTACTCAAGGATATTAATGTGCAATATAAACTAAACCAACATCATGACAGTGACTATCTTATTTGCAGGAGTTCACATTTGTCATGCGGCACAAGTCATGCAATCAAAACAGAGTGGCAAATGCTTTGATTAGAAGATCGGCTTTATTGACTACCATGACAGTCACTATTACTGGGTTTGAATTTATGAAGGATCAGTGTAGGAAGGCAAGGCACTATTATTTGAAATGGTTTGCATGCATGGCAGGAATGGAGACCGACCCAGATACTTTTGGTCAAGGATTTTACAAGGAAAGGCAGTTGTATTTAGTCTCCTCACTTCAGGAGGAATCTTAAGGAAGGACCACAAAAATTTCCAAGAATGCTCCACCTAGAGTATCTCAGCTCCCTCCAAAAGCTATAGCTTTTGGGTGGACTGTCACCTCAGTGAAAGATTACACATGTTCCATCTTCACAGCCATAGGATCCAATTCCTCCACAAATGTTAACTCTATCAAGACCCTAAAGAACCAGGACCACTTCTTTGCGCTGGTCTAACTTGAGAATTTTCTCCCAATAAGTATATCAATCTTCACCTCAAGAAACTTGCCTGTAAATTTTTAAATCAACTAATTAAGTAGGTTTTTCATACATCATTTGCTGCTACATTATCCTTTGACCTTGACAGTCATTTCTAACTAGGCTGCGGGGCAAGTTATTAGAAAGCAGGAATAGCCATGAACTCCACAATTAGCAATCACACCCCCACAATCTGCTCTTAACAAAACTATATGTACTTGGCATCATTACAACAAACAAATGCAATTGCATTTTATCCTAGTTACCGATCAATATTCCCCTAACTTGCCTAACAAAAAATATTCAATCATGCATTTTTTCCTATTGGAACTAACTAAATCAACAATCATCAAATAAACGTAATTCATGGTTCAGACAACTGCAAAATCTAGTAATCTAAATCCTCTCTCTAGTTTAAGGGGATTTCCCAAGATGACCCTAAAACACTACCTATGTTCATTCCCCGTGGACATGAAGCATAAAAACTCCAAAGTATCATTTATACCTGCTCCCCATTAATCTAGACCCCAATTTTTCATACACAAGCAAAGCAAACAACTTTGACATCAAATGCAAAAGTTATTTTTTGCACCTAGCCAAGAGGACATGAGCAATAATGATGGTAAACAATCACAAAAATATGGCAGACAATCAAATCAATGATTGGGCTTCAAAATCAAAACAAAAGAAAAATTGACCAAAAAAAACCCATGCCTCCTCAGAGTCATGGAAACAAATCACAAAGCCAAATCAATCCAGAGAATTCAGAATCAAAACCAAAGCCAAATTGATCAGAGAGACCTGAACCTGTGAATCACTAGGACAAAATGCAAAGCACTTCTCAACCAGAGCCGAAGAGTAAGCCTTTCTAATTCCCTGAAACTGTTCGTAAACAGCTCCTAGATCAGGTGAAGAAGGACAATGGCATAGTCCTATTACTCCAAGGATCTTTCTATTCGACTGAAAATCTTCCCACGCACTAGGTTGAGCACCTCCAACCAAAAATTTGAACCTCAGACTACCATTTTCCCAAGGCTGATGAGCAAAGGGGCTCTTTTGATGCTCTGTGTAAAAGGAACTAATAGACGAGAGCTCGATCTTATTAAGGCGAAGGAGCATGGATACATAGTCCCTCATATTGGATCGAGGCATATCACCCACAGGAAGAACAGCAATGCGGATCATGCACCCGCTCTCTATGCTCACGTCCGGTTCCATTTTGCGGGAGAAAATGACAGCTCGGCCTGAATTTGTCAGTTCTTCGGCGACTAGGCCAACCCCTGGTTATGGCAGTTCGTGGGGATTGGGAGAAGAAATGAGATTGTCTGCTTATGTTAATGCATTTGTAATGGGTTCACTGGCCTTTTTATGATGTGGCCGGAAAATATTTTCAGACGAGTCTCAACGATACAGACGATACAATAGCAGAAAATGGCGATAATTCGGGTTGCAAGTGACGCTCACGACTCACGACCTTTGAGCCCATTCCAAACTGAACCAAAACATCTTCTATAAGTATGACATGTTTTTTTCTCTGTGTTTTTTAAGAATGTTACATAAAGGGAAAAGTTTATATAGAACTGACGCTCTAAACAATCAAATGAGCTCCTACTACAAAAATGGCTCTAAACAATCAAATGAGCGCCTACTACAAAAATTACAAAAATGGCTCTAAACAATCAAATAAGCGCCTACTACAAAAATTTCACTAGAAGATGTTGTTCTTGATGCTCAAATATCCTCAAATTGATCATCTCGACATCAAGATGCATATACGTGAGAAAAAAACGAATTTCAAGTTTTGAAAATAGTATATTTTGTAACGTATTTTTGGACTGTCAATTTTCAATATTTTTAAGTTTTCATAGATCGATCGATCTACACTATTTTTTAAGCCTTAAAATTTTATAAATAAAAAGAAAAATATATTTTAAAGTTATCACAAAGATTTCCAATATTGAAACCACATTTTTTGACACTATTTGAAGGTAGGCTCTAAACAAACCGCTCCCCTTTGGTAAATTCTTTTTATTTAATGTTACTATAAATTTCCCCTTATATGTTACTAAATATTAGGTTCATACCCATTTTTCTCCATTTTATTTGGTACTTTTTTTTTTCCACAAATGCCCTAACTTTGAACTTTGATCGAAAAGTGTTTGGTGAGTCGGCCGACTTGCACTATTCTTATACGGTCTCCCTACAAAATGTCTCAAAGGAGTATTTTCGATCCAAAATTTTAAAGTTCAATAATCTCAACCGTGACAATGATCTAAATTTGAAATTTTTCTTTTTCAAAAAATTTAAATGTTGCTTTTTGAATTCCTTTCTTCACCATCTATTTTAATAACAATTTTCTACATCGGAAGTTAGATAGACAAGGATCACACGGTAATAGGTGAGTCGGCTGACTCACCAAAAACTTGTCCTTGTTGGAATACTCAAAGTGGCCTTCCTTTGAAAGAAAATTTCTGGGTTTTTAAAATCCAAAGTTGTTTGTATATCGTTGTTGAACAAACAAAACTCGGATTTTGAAAATCAGATGTTTATGTACTGTCAAACTCATTTTGTCTATTGTCTTTCAACAAAACCTTCAGAATTTGAAAAGAAAACGTATACAAAGAGACCATTCATTTTTTAAACAAAGAGGTCACAAATCACTTGTCTCACAAATTTTAAATTGGGCGACGGTAAGTGTATCCTTATGAGACTCAAAGTTCAAAAAAAAATCCCAACCATCCAATTGACATCTAATAACCAATAACAATTGTAACCTTTTAACAAAGATAGTCTCATAGTATACAATCCCTTTTGAAAATTCAAGGTTGTTCCTTCATAAAAAAAAAACAAATTTTGAAAATCTAAAATTTACATATATGGGGCTTTGATAAACCTCAAACCTTCGAAATCCGAATAATGGGTGTTTTTGTTAATTTTTTTAGAAGGCGAATAAAGTAGGTATAAATGTAATAACTCAAAAAAAATGACTTTTAAACTACCGGTACTTTAGGGGATATGTGTGCTAATTACTCTTTTTATCCTTTTTCCTTTTTTTCTTAGAGTAGTTCAGGAATCATACCAACATAAGTGTTCCAATCGTGAACAACTAACCACTTAAGCGCATATTCGTAGTAGGGTTTAAAAAGTCGGCCTGAGTGGTAGAACCAGCTATATACTGGGTCTAATTTCACTTGTTAAGCTTGCCTAAAAGTTTCAAAACTTAAAATCCAAATCTAGCAAGTTTGTGGAAGGAATGGATAAGTGAATAACAAGATTTTGGTTCCTATCTGAGTGTCACATAACTATTTCAAGATAATAAGTACCGTAAATCTCAATGATAATATCCATATTATCCATTAAATTTCAACATCATATTAAAAGTCAAAAATACAATCTAAAGCCAAAGGAACGATGTGATGGCCCATAGTTATCCAAACCACCATC
Organism: Amborella trichopoda; assembly: GCF_054954075.1. Classification (NCBI taxonomy): domain Eukaryota; kingdom Viridiplantae; phylum Streptophyta; class Magnoliopsida; order Amborellales; family Amborellaceae; genus Amborella; species Amborella trichopoda. Next base: position 28,766,408 of record NC_142347.1, read on the forward strand.
ATAAAATACATGTTGGCCGATTTCGGAGAGGCAATTGTGACTCAATAAATTCTCAAATATCCCACCTTGCTAGGTATATATCCTTGGACATAGCTTTTTTTTTTTTTAGTATTAATTTCATTCACCACTTCAACAGATGAAGGAGCAAAATACCTTTGTTACTTTGATCAATTCTAGGTGACTACAACAAAGTTTACAAAATATATCCTCCACATAAAAATGACCTTATATTGCATTCATCTCAATCTATTCTTTGCAGGCTTACTGTCTTCTGCCTTGCATGCATGTATGCTTTGTATACTTGTTTTTATCATGTTTGGTGTTTGTATTATAAACATTTGTACCAGACGCTTATATCGTTGTCAGTAACAGTGTCATAAATTATAGAGATCGTGTGTTCATACGTATTCGTTAGTCAACAAATAGCATTCCATCGTAGGGCCACATATCTAAAGGTTAGTTTCTTCCGAACCATATAATGGTGCTTATGCTTAGGCCTCATGACTTATGTTTTAAGTGGTCACGGGTCTAGAAGATATTTCTAAAAGAGAATTTTGTATTTGATACATATCTTTGAGGTATAGATTACAGGGAAGAGAACTTCTCTCATCTGCCAGAGAGCCTTGATGAGAGACTCTCTCTTATAATTTTACTGGAATATTCCATAGGACAGTTGTGTTACCAATTTTGCTCTATGGGGCATGTGTGGCGTAAACCTAATACAACACATATTAGGAAGTGTGAGTTAATTCAAGTGGAAGGCTGAATAATAGCAGGGGTACGCTCAAAAAGACATGGGTAGAAGTAGTGGGAAAAGATATGGGGACTTATGGCCTCCTTGAGAGTATGACCCTTATTATTGTAGAATGGAAAACTGGCATTCATGTAGCCGACCCCAATTAGTTGGAAAAAAACTTTGACAATGATGATGATGATCATAATGGTGAAAACAGGGTAAAAGGGATTCACTGGACTGATTTAAATATATATATGAAGAGGGGGTGTCATCAGTTGACCAAGACTACTAGAGCCTCAAAGGAAGTACTCCTTGTTGGGACTATTTTTTGTCAGTACGAGGCGTTGTATTTAATACTCAGCATACCATCCTTATCATGCACGGATGCGACTGACTAACCTTAAGTAATTTGTAAATAGGGTCTTTGGTCTTCTCTGCATAGATTATCAGTAAAGTTCCAACATGTATCAAAATTTCACTAGAACAGCATAAAGAAATTTATCTAAATCAATCCTTCAACAATCTAGTGCAAAAAACCTTGATACAATTGAACATGACAAGCAATTATTAACCATAAAAGAAAATTTATTACTTAATTTTTTTGTGCCGGACTAGCTTCTAGCTTCTAAAGTTCCAGAAGCCTCACTACCAGTCCGACACACTTTTGTGCCGCACATCACTTTCTCCTTTCGGTCCAATACAAGAGTATGCTAGATTGGCTTCTAGGTTCTAGAATTCCAGAAGCTTCACTACCGGCCCGGTACAAATTTTGCACACTTTCGTGCCAAACTGCATGTTCTGCTTTGGTTCCAGCACACTTTTGTGCCGGACTGCATGTTCTGCTTTGGTTCGGGCACAGTTTTGTGCTGGACGATGTTCTCTCTCTCAGAAGCCCCTCTCTCTCTCTCTCTATCTCGTTTCTTAGATGTTGAACTATCATATTGGAATTTTGAATAAGATTCTGACATTCAATACAATGATGAAAATATGGAAATATATAGAAAAATAGATACGAGATGGCTACTCAAGCCTTATGATCAATCCAACATATATTCCTTAGTTTCCTAGTTTATATAAGTTTACATTTTCTTAGCGACTATGTGCCACATGACTTTCAATGATTGATCATCTCATGAGCCACAAAGTAGACAAGTTCTTTCACTTCCAAATTAACAAAAACCAACCAGCAAGCTAATGACTTTAGCCAATAAAACAGTAGTAGAGTTAGTTGATTTACCTCTTTATCAACTGTCGATAATTTTAAGAAGGACCTCACATAAGCATCTCTTGAAAATATCTCAATTAACTCCTTACAAGTACTGTACAGTTGGGCATGACACTAAAAATAAAGGCTTAAATACATCAACATACCTTTCTACAGACTCAAAATCTCAAGGAGCACACAAGTTCAACATCAAGATTATCTGATAATCAGAAATTCAATGTTGATAATCAGAAATTCAATGTTGATTTTAAATATGTTGGTCAGGAGCCATAGATTTTCATTCACAAAATATTATCGTTAACTAAACAACAACTAGTGTCATTCATTTACAAACCACTGAAAAGAGACAAGGTTCTTAAAAATCGCATGAAATAGGAAAAAAAAAAAAAAACAAGATACAAATGAAGCTTTGAAAAAAATGTTCATCAATTTCTACATCTCAAAATTTTTTGGCCAGCTCAGTAGATCCTTCCCCTTCAAATGGTATTACTCTGTAGACCTTCCATCATGGCCACCCAAGTGCCCCTTGTATCTCCTTCTCTTCGTGGCCAAAAATTCCACATCAATTCCTCACGTAAAGCGAGAATGTCTACCTAACATCGGTCTTCTCTTCGCTTTGTTCTCCTCTCATCATCCTCATCGCTTTTTCTCCCCTTATTTCCTCCATTTCCCTCCTCACCGTCCTCCTTGTTGGACTTTTGTGGCCATTTCAAGGCCTTTCGAGAGCATGTAACTAAATTTATAATAGTGGAACAATGAACTCCAGTGGGAGTACGATCCAGAGGGACCAAAGTTAGCAATATTGATGCTAAGACTCAAACTAGGCTTGATGAGCTAGGCCAGTTGAGTTCTATAACTCTAAGACACCTAGGCATATAGCACAACCGAGAACGGTTAGCAGGGTTACCCTTTGATGAGGTCGGAGACATGCCCAGGGCAGTTAGCCAAGGGACTGTGTGACCATTGTGTGTGATTGGTAGGCCTGAAGGGACAATGGCCAAACCGTTATCATAAACTATCACATGACATGTACATGTGATAGACATATTGGGAAGATGATACTATTGAGGATGTTGCATGCACATGTGCGAGACGTCACCCATGCACCAATTGCGATGTGTGTGCACATGTTTATGTGACCTAGGCTTGTCTTTAGGAGAACCTGTAGTCCATAGACTAAGATTGTGTTCCCATTACTTATTGGCGGGCTTTGGTAGCCCAATCATGAAATCATGTGATGGACTACAGGTCATGGGAACTATTAGGCAAGTTTGAGAAATGGAATGTGGGACATACCCTTTAGTAGAGTTAGAATGCCTTAGTATTTTTGGATTTTCCTTAAAGAAGTTGGATATGATTCCCATCAAATTAATTTAAAAATAATTAATTCGATTATAAATTATTTTAAAATTATTAGAATAACTTTTTAGAAGGCTCTAAATATTTTATTTTCTTAAAACAGTTTTTTAAATAGGCTTAAAACTGCATATTTCAATATGTAATTATTTGGAGAGAAAATAAAATTATTTATTATTTTTAAAAAGAATTTTATTGGTTTTAAAATTATTAACACATATGGGTGGTTAGGTGCCTCGATCTCGTCCTCCGGATCTAGATGATCTGGCGGTACGCGTCTCGGGTTTCAAGGGAACCCGGGACTTTCAGATCGCTCTCTCGGGAACCTTGCTAAAAAACAAAGGCAGGTAGACCAACCGATGAGAGAGGAATTTAAGGTGGGTTCGGGACTTACTTGGACTGGCTCACGTGGGCACCCTCTTAGGTCATGAAGAAAGCCCCCTAGTCGTAAAACTGGTTCAAAATATCCTCCTTTAGCCTGTATTCTCCTGTTTCTGCAATCACACATACATGGCAAATGTTATAAGACAAGTGGGTCAAGGGACCCCACCTTGCCTTTCGGGAACATACACGCACGTGCATATTCAAAAAGAGGAAGAGAAGAATGGGAGAAGAAAGAATGGGGTTAGATGAATTTGACCAGGTGGTGAGACCGACACAGTGACTAAACTAGTAAGTAATTGACCCAACGTGGCAGTAAAACGGGCTTGGTAACTCAAACCGGTTCAATAGAATTACTACTAGACGACAATATCAATACCGACTAGCTAAACACAATGGCTAGTCTGTCGTGGCGATAAAGTGGGCACAGTAACTTTGACTAACACAACGACATTACGGCTAGACAATAGGACTATCATGGAAGGCTAGTCTCGACCTCTTTTGATCAAACGAAAGGGTTAGAGAAATAAGAAAAAACACAGGAAGATAGAGAGAAAAGAAGACGAAAAAGAACATAAGAGAAAATAGAAGAAGAAGAGAGTAAGGGGGAAAACGATCAGAGAATAAGAAGAAAGAGAAGGAAAGGGAGGGAGAAGGAATACGGACGGCAATGAGATGAGGAGAGAGAAGATTCAGACTGCAATGACTTCCACCAGCTATGATGTAAGGAAGAAAAATGAGGAGGAAACACGGGCGGCAACAAGCTTCTGTAGGTCGTGACATAAGAAGAGAAGAGAGAGAAAGAACATAGGCGACGATGTGCTTCTGCTATCAGAAGAGAAAAGACGGAACACATGTGGCAATTGAATTGCACTGGTTGTATCAAAAGAAAGAGGAGAGAGAAAGAACACAGGCGGCGATAGGTTTCCAGTGTCTGTGATAGATGAACCAGAACGGAAAACAATGGCGGCGCTAAGCTTGCGTCGTTTGTGACAAAAGAGAGAAGAGAGAGAAAACACAGGCAGCGATAGGCTTGCACCATCTATGACAAAATAGAGAAGAGAGAGAAAGCACAGGCAGCGATAGGCTTGCGCCGTCTGTGACAAACGAGAGAAGAGAGAGAAAGCACAAGCGGCGATAGGCTTGCACCTTCTGTGACAGAAGAGCAGAAAGAGAGAGAACTTTAACAGAGGCCCGGCCTGGCACTCTAGCTAAGGCTCGGCTCACTATTCATGTCACAAGAAGAGGAAGGCATCATACCATACGATGGGTACGCCATGTGTGAATGGAAAAAGAAAGAAAAGCGGGGAAAGAGAGACATGATAGACCAGAGGAGGAAGAGAGAGAAAAACATAAAGATGAAAGCATGAAAGAAAAAGGGAGAGATGAGAGAGAAAAGAAGAGAGAGATAGAGATGAAAAAAGAGGAGAGAGATAGAGATGAGAGGGAAAGAGAGATAGAGACAAGAAAAGAGGACAGAGAAAATTACGTTACCAAGGGGTACCGACCCTTTTCTTCTCTCTCCTCTCTCTCTCTCTCTCTCCAAGGGCCACCCACGAATAAGAAAGAATTGAAATCTTTATTGAATGATTGAAGAATGAATTCAACCCCCTTTTTACAATTGGGCATTGCACGTTTATATAGAATTGAGCCCAAACATGGGTAGATGCCTAAAAACTACCGAAAATTAAAGATAATTACAATTTAATTGAATTAAAAGAAATTCTAAAAATGGGTGCAAAAGGATAGTTTTGTCCCTTCCTAACAATGTGTGGAATTCTAGAACAGTCCCTGCTGCTGCCCGAGAACTTGCGTAATCTTCCATGACTGATACGGGGTTGCTCCGATGTCCATTTGATCGAAAGATAATTGTTTTCTTGTAGGGCTTAGCATGGCGATCGATTTGATACCAACTTCAAGCCATGAATCATGTTTTTAAGCCATGATCATGAGACTTAAATTTTAGATGAATCTTGAAAACTTCAAATCGATAGTGCGATCGTTCCTTGATGTTGTTCAATGATTTCTTCGTTGTAGTGCACTAAGCATGTCGTCACAATCGCGTGGCAACAAATGCAGCTCGATTTCGTGTCCAAACGAAGATTTCGTCGTCTTGAGTTTTTGGCCGAAATCTTGAAATCCAGTGGCCAGAATTTACAGCAGCTTCGCCACCCCTGTGTGTGAAATCCAACAGTTCATTGTACACGGGGTTCAGACCAATGATGGCCTCAGACCTTACGCACATAATGAAATTGGTTTCACGTCGATCGGTTACATGAGCGTCGTGAATTGGCCGCTCGAATAAGACGTGTTGCTATTGATTTTTCTATAATTTTCTTCACGGAGCAACAAATTCTCTCTAGTATTTCTCCCTACACGGGCACCGTCACAGGGCGTACCACATATCGAAACGCTCCTCTTGATGAGACGAACACACTCACAAAATTTGAGTACGATCCGACTTGGAACGAGTGAGATATGAGCCCCGAAAGTCACCATTGAAAACTATAAGAACAACCAGCTTTAATAGTGTTTTGGTGCAGGGTGGCCACACCGGAATAGTGTGCGACCTACCCCTTTTCGGTATTTAACCCATAACTTTATCCTGGAGTGCCTGATTAAGCCAAAACTTGATCCATAGGGGTTTTCGACCATGTTGGATCCAATGGCGGTGGTCCCACAGCTGTTTGATGTACCAAAACTATAGTTCTAGTTATAAGGTCTATTTTCAAGGTGCTAGAAGTCGATTTTGCCAAAATTGTTTCTTTGTGCTCACTGTCTTAGATATGTCTGATTGAGATAAAACTCTGCAGGTAGCCTTTTGAACTGCTTATGAAGATTTTGACTAATTTTGGGCCATTTTGAGACTGTTAAGATTTCCACTGTATGTCGAGGCTTTATTGACTTGCTTCCTCTTTATTCCGCGTCAGGGACCAAGGTGCTGAAAAATGTGTTCAAACAGCTTGCCCCGCCGAATGTTGTGCTTCGTGAGAAGCGAGAAGGACAACATTCAGAAAATTTCCCTTCGGATTTATTATTTTTGCTTCCTAGCCACATGACACGTGAACGCCGAGGAGATTCGCGCAATGCTGCAACTAGGATGCTCAGACGTTTGAATGAAATGTACAGGTCCATCCGTGGAGACTTAAGGGGGAGAAGAGACTTTTTTTTAGGGATCCTGTCGAAGTCGTCACCCTCAAGGGATTGTTTGTGATTCTGAAGCTGTGGATTTTGTACGGACCTCGTTAGTCAGAATCAAGCTCGTCGGGCAATTGAGTGCCATGGTGAAGGACATTGTTGCCATTTGGTATGGGTTTCTTTGTCTTGGATAGACAACAAAAGAGCCTTTGGTCGGCGCTCATCTGCGTTGTGCACCAGATATTCTTTGGTGGGTAGGGTACCTCAGTTTATCTAGTTGACCAGCTCTGGGTATAACCCCTACCCACTGTTCGCAGTCTCGCGTAACAAGTCCAAAGTCATGGCTGACTTAGCCTTCTTGGGGCGTCTTTTGTTTGTCAGAATGACTTTCTTGTTTGTTTGTTTTGGATGGTTTGCTGAAGAGCCTTTTAGCGGCACTCGTCTGCGTCGTGCACCAGTTATTCCTTGGCGGGTAGGGTTCCTCAGTTTATCGAGGTGACCGGATTTGGGTATAACCCCTACCCACTGTTAGTAGTCTCACATAACAGGTCCAAAGTCATGGCTGACATAGCCTTCTTGGGGCGTCTCTGGCATCTTTGGAGTGCATTCAGTAGACTCATGGGAATGATGCTCTTCTTCATGAGACTTGTCTTAGCGAGTTTTCTGTCTTTCAAGTCCTTTTTGTAAATTGACTCAGGTGGTCAGAATCTTTTCTTTGAAGCTCGTATTTTTGAGTCTTGGTATTGTGACATCAGGGTTTTTTCTTTTTGATTGTGGGCTAAAGCAGCCTGTTGAGGCGAGTGTTGGATCAACCTGTTTATTGGTCCAAGCGTCCCTTTACGAATTTTCACTTGAACTTGAGAAGTGGTGCCGTAGAGACGGTTTTCACCAACTTCCTTTATTTGGGGCTCTTTTACCCATGACCTTTCGGCCATGTCTACCCTTATTCTTTTATTTTTACTCACGGTGCCCTTTTACGTTTTCATCGTGCTTGTTTTTTCTTAATCTTATAGAACTCTTTTGATCATGATTTCATGACCATGCCCGTCTGTCATTTTTAGTCATGGCGTTTCCTTGACTAGGTATACACCGTGCCCGTTATTATTTTTCTTCTTTTTGTTTGGTGAGGGTGTGTTTAGAGTCATGCCTTCGGGACCTGCGCAAAGCCTTTTAACGTCATACAGCCAAAACGTGCACTACATTTTAAGGTCATACAACTGGACCGTAATGAGATGGATGACAGTCTGTTGAGGCCATGGAGTGAGTATGGTGATAGTTTTAGCTCACTTTGGGGAGATGGCACGAAGCTACATGTTAAAGATGGATGATGTATGAAAGGTGGGTGGACGAGTATGGGTGGCGGAATGGTTCATCATTTTGTGAGCACAGGTGAGACTCACTGGGAAATGATGAAGCATGATGAAATGAATGGATTCACTGGGGAGGTAATGAAGGTGGTGCGCGCACACAAACGGGTTGGTTAGGGAAGACGTGCGTGAAAATGCATGTAAAAGGTGTGTGCACGTATGTGGGGGAGTGTTTAAGGTCATGCCTCCGGGACTTGTGCAAAGCAGTTTAACGTCATGCAGCCAATACATGCACTATGGTTTAAGGTCATGCAACTGGACTGTGGTTATGCAGTTTAGAGTTATGCAACCGGGACCGTGCAGTTTAAGGTCGTGCAACTAGACTTCTGTTATAGTTTAAGGTAGTATAGTTGGGACCATGCAGTTTAGGATCATGCACCTGGACCAAAGCTGTGCAGTTTAAGGTCATGCAGCCAAGACCAAGGTGTGGGTCACCATGCGGGTGAAACTGCATGAGGAATAAGTCTGTAGATGGGAATATGACTCCCTGGGGATAAAATGGCTAAGGCCAACAAGGGGTTCAGATGGGAAGACCGACTTCATTGGGGCTAATGGGAACAAGTGTGGGTCCCTTATAGGTGAAAAATGGTACTCGACTCTTAAAGGACAGAATAACTAGGTGTGAGGCAGACCCGCTAGAGGTTGCAGTGGCACAAATGACCCTAACTCCACTAGGGATAATAAGCTGCAGTACAAGTATGACTCCTTACTGAGGATGAGACGTCATGGGTTGAGTAGAACGACCTGGGTATCACTCCGTTGGGGATAATAGGTCACGGTCAAGGTGCAACTCTATTGGAGATAACAATAGTAAGATGTGCACGGCTTTTAGCATGGGGTGTTCGGCAATGGACTGTTTAGAACACAGCCGGCACTGAGAACGACCAACACTGTTTCGTGAACACTCAGCCAGCACTGAGCCTTTTGAAAATGCAACCGGTGCTGAGAATGACCAACCACTGTCTCTTGAACACTCAGCCGACGCTGGGTCGTTGAAAATGTAGCCGACACTGGGTCGTTGAAAACGCAGCCGGCGCTAGGTCGAAAATGCAACCGACGTTGAGGACAGGCAACCATTGTCTCTTGAACACTCAGTCAGCGCTGGATCAAAAATGCAACCGGCGCTAAGTTGAGAATACAACTGGCACTAGGTGTGGGTTAGTATTCGGATCTTGACTCGAGCTCAACCTGGTCTTGGTGTCTGTTGCATAGGATTTCATGGTCAGCGGTAAAATTTGCCTCTGGCCTTGGTTCAGAACCCGACCCGGTCTGTTTAGCCTTCTTGGATGTGGCTAGGATTCCCAATTTGTGAGGGGCATTCGAGGAAAGCATCGGCTATAAAAAGGGGTAAACTCCACTTTTACTATTTTTTACCGAAGGATAAAAAGACTTAAGGTGAATTTGGTTTTAACAGTGAGAAAGAGATTTACGGTAAGGAGCTTTGGCAAACATAGGGTGTTCCAGCAAGGGTTAGCAGGAGGTTAGCCAGCAAGTAGGGGAGCTTTCGGTCGAGCAAGGAGATGCCCGGGAGAAATGAGGCAAGATTTCATTGGATTTGCAGGGGTTTCCCGGCTTGCACGGGGGGTTTTTCGAGGAACAAGGGAACTCCAGCTGTGGTTTTGTGAGTTTTGGCGAAGGGAAGAGAGGGAAGAAATTGCCACAGAGGGCTGCTCAAGGCTTTTCGGCAGCTTTTGGTAGTTTTTTCGGTCGATGCGAGTGGTTTCCCGGCAACTTGGAGGAAGTCGAAGAGGGTTTCTGACTGCGGAAGGGGGTTTTCAGCGGGAATCCAAAGGGCGTAGGGAGATGAACCGTCACTGAAGGCGGACGGTTGCCACAAGGCGAACGAGCGTCATTCCACACATGTGAGGCCAGGACATGGGGGCAGTTGTCAAGCGATGCAATGAGGCGTGTGCAGAATCTGTAACACGTGCGAAAGATTTGAACCCGAGTCAAAAATTGTCTTTTGAATACACAGTCGGCGTTAGACATTGGTAAACACAGCCGGCGCTAAGCCTTGGCGAACACGGTCGGTGGGAGGCATTCGTAAGCACAGCTGGCGCTAAGTGTTAGCAGACACAGTTGTCGCTAAGCTTTTGAAATCACAGTCGGCGTTAGACTTTCGTAAACGCAATCGGTGCTAGGCTTCTGGAAACATAGCAGGCGCTAGACCTCTGACAATACAGTCGGCACTTTAGCCACTGAAGACACAGCGGGCTCTTATCCAATGCATTTAGCAATTTTCATTCGGGGGTGAATCCTTGAGCCCTTTATAATGGCTGAGTCTTCTTACCAAATTCTTGGCATAAAGAACCTTCCAAGGGGAGGAGAGGTCGGTACCAATGAATTTACTGATGAGGCTGTAGTAAGGAGCGAGCCCATTTGGCTGACAGAGCCAGCATGTAAACCAGAGTGGTCTCTCAGTGTTACGTTTATCACTAAACCGGTTCGTTTTGAAGTCCGAGAGGGCAATGACGGCAATGTCAGTATCGAAGAAGGGGTGGCGCTCCTTCATTGTATGCACAGGAACTAGCTTCTAGGGAGAACTTGACCACCTTAAGAAAACAAATGGTGCAAACAAAGGGGCTAATGTGGTCAGGGAAAGGCCTTTGAATATAGTGGAAGCACCAATTTTTGAAGGGATACTCTTCTTGGACCACCAGGGTGTTGGTGTCACATAGAAGCATTCTTGAACGTGCTTCTCTGCTAGCAGCGGTTCAGTGCTCGGCCAGCTACTATCTGTCAAGGTACTTCTCAAGACATGGAGCCATGTTAGCAACATCTAGCTCCTCGGACATGGGGAAGCAAAAATCTACTTATTAGATCTTCATTTCACCGGGGGCCTTCTGCTGATTGGGGCCATGTATGACAAGTTCGTATCGCAGAACTCTGTCATCTTTGGTGGTGCTAGGTTGGGGAGAGAAGAGCACCTACTAGTCTTTGAAAGGTTTTCAAGGTCTACCAATTGCTCCATACCCAATCTAGTAATGGTCGGGTAACCTTCACTGAATGGGTGAAATTCTTTTGTGGGGACTATCCTGAAGGTACTCAAGGTACTCCAAGAGGGAAAGGGAAGGCAGTTGTAAAGGGGACGCCTCCCATCTATCAACCCTAGATCAGCGACGACTACGTCTTCTTGGCTGCATATTTGGCCTTATTTTTATGCAAGTTCGTGCTCCCTGGAGGGGCAGATGACATTCATCCAGGTACCTTCTATGTAGCTTGCGACATGGCAGGAGGGCATGAGTATGCCTTTTCCATCTCTTGTGGAAAGGCTTACAAAGGCAACGAGGGAGGGAATGGCCTTGTCGGAGGAGAGGCATTTCCTGGGGACTTTAAGACTCCATTCCCCATCCATTACGTATATGGGTGGCTAGGGGCATATTTCCCTACTACTTATGTCAGAAGCCAAGGCACGGGGGATAAGATATGGCCCTTCTTGATGAGGATTGTTGGCCAAAAAGCTATCTTTCATAGCCCAGGGGAAGCCAGGGGCTTGTTTGGGAATGACTCCTTAAATATGCGACGGGTCCCATTTCCGGTTGGTAGCTTCACCGATCGTGCTTTTATTGACAAACTGGGGAAGGAGTTGGACGGCATTCCTACTACTATTAGGGAGCTCATGTTCATCCTAAGTGTTAGAGGGGGAGTTTTACCCTATCGGAGCCCGCACAGTGCCAGATTGGAAGGGTATTTCCCTCACTACTTCGCCCATCAGAATGGGCTTGATCAGAGCCACCCCTTCTTTGTATTTTTCAAAAAGCGTCGGGGCAAAGTAAACGTAGGGAAGACAGAAGAGCTTGGGACTCTTTGTGAGTGTTGGTTGCGAGGCCACATACAGATAACTTGGTCCACATGTCTCAAAATGACCAAGATTAGCAAGTATGTGTTACCTCACTTCGGTGGAGAATTATTGACCAGTGATACTTGGATGCTGATCACCCCTGGAAAGAGGAAAATGGTAATTGGTGTCAGGATACTAGACATAGGAGACTGGTGGATACTCCTGCCCTTGGCGAGGTCTTTGTCTTGGATATCCCTCGAACTGGCAAGCTTTAGGGATTCCTCAAAAGATAGCGGCTGATGATACCTCGTTGCAATTTCTCGCCATGACGAAGAGAACTGGGAGCATCTTTAATAAACTTAGTTCTGTATTTGAATGGAGTGAGGGCCGAAAGGTTCTATGTCATGAGGGGTTTCCCATTTAGGACTTGAACGCACTGATCGAGAGCGGTCCTCATAGTAGACTGGCTGCGGGTCCTTCTCAAGGAGGGAGTTCTGAGGTAGCTGCTCATCCTTCGGCAAGGGGAAAGAAAAGGAAATGATTTACCCCGATCCGCAAGTTGGTGGGCATACTCAAACACGTAGGGGTGTCAAACTTCCTGTGATTTTAGAACCCTGAGGTAGCTCTTCCTCCACTAATTCTTTAGCAACCCCCTCAGTGTCTCCTTTTGCATTTTCTCCACCATCTTTTGTCTCTCCTGAATTGTCTTCTTCTTCTTCTTTAGCGACTAAGGTGAGCAACTTTGGCCCTTCCGAGCCCATTGTTATTGCTTCTGACTGGGAAATGACTCCGGTACTTGGGGAGGAGCCCCTAAGTCCAAGGGTAATTCCTGAGTCAGATCCAACTCACATGGAGACCAACGAGGCTGAAGCCCCAGGAGAAATTGCTCTAGGAAGGGAATCTGATAATGATGTGGCCTCTGTTCTTCAGGGGTTTAGTGCCCCGACTGAGGCAGGGATGGTGATTCAAGAGGAAGGGCATATGGTTCATGATGCTTATGAGTGTCAAGACGCTACTGCCCCCGAGGGCACAGATCATGAAGATGAAGGGGTTGAGCATTTTGTGGCTGAGGTTCTGGCTGTTGAGGGTGTAGGCCAGATGGAAGGAACCATGGCTGAGGCTGAATCAGTTATCGACGAAGGCCAAAGGGAAGAGGCAGTTCCTAAACTTGCCAATGCTGATGTGGCAGTTCAGGAGGGTGGGAAACAAGGGGAGGAGGCTTCTTTAGAAAATGTTGAAATAGAAGTGGTAGCCCCCATACGCGAGGGTCAAGGCGACGAGACTAATATTGAAGAATCCAGGCAGGTTGAGGCTGGGGCTGCCTCTGGATCGGAGGCGCAAGAAGCTCTGTACTTTGCCATCGTTTCAGGGAGGCCAGTGGCTCAGATGGGTATCACTTCTGCAAGCTCAGTCCTCGAAGCAAAAGTATCTTCAGCTGTAGCAATGGCGCAGCATCGTCTACGCCCATTTTTAGCGGGGTTTCAGGTATAATTGTAAGCATGTTTCGTGCAGGCCTTCAAGGCTTAAGGGAGCTGCTTTCAATGATTTGGGTGAGGCTTTGACCAAGCTTAGGGAATTTTTTGTCACGACTACTGTTGTTGAGAGTGCGCCAGAAGTCCTTTCCCATTTTGATGTAACCCTAAATGAGTTGGAGAGCTAGCGGTCGGGAATACTGCAACATGAGATGGAAACTAGCAGGCTGGCCTCCTTGGAGGCATCAATCTTGTGTCGTCGTGAGGAGATAGATTCCTGCATTGAGTAGAAGGCGACTATGACTGGCCGTCAGCTGGATCTTAAGAGGGAGGCTCAAGCTTGCTTCAAGAGGATGGTCAAAATAAGAGAGGAGATGCGAATATTAAGGCAGAAATTCGTTAAACTTGAGAAGGCGATGATTTAGAGAAGGGCCATGGAGGCCTCTTTGATTGCGGATTTATCCGAACTCACTCGCACCATTGACTCCGAAGCTATGGCGATGGAGGACGAGACTCAAATGGTTGCCGAACTGAAGGAACGTGTCCAAGACACCGAGACTTCTTCTGCAGCATGCAGAGGAAAGATCAATAAGATAATTGATCATTTTTTAATATGTCTTTTCTTCTACCATCACTTGTAAAAAGTTTGAACTCATGAATAAAATGCTTCTTTTTCTTTTCTAGCTGACTTTGCTGCATGATTTCATTCTCCTCTTACTTTGATGCACCTCATGTGCTCTCTTTGGGCTTGAATGCCTCTCGAAATATTTTTTGTCTAAAGGGACTAATATCCAAGGCCTTGTTTAATCCCGTGACGAGCTGTTGTGGCTTCAATGACTTCGAAATGGGGAGTCATTGTTTTTTCTCCTCTTAACATTTGAATGGCCAAGGGCTCATAATTCATTTTCCTCATCATTTTGTGAGCCTGCTCATTATAGATAGTCCACTCAGGAGGGGCGTTGGCTTCCATTAGTGGTGCATTCACTTCAAATCCATCATAGCTTGTGATCTCAGGCATGAACTCCTTGAGATGTTTTGAAGCAATATGCATAACCTCCAATTGGCTCTAGAGACTGCGAACTTCGCTTCTTAACTTTGCTAGGGGATCCTTCTCTTGAGGGGAAGAAGACTGTCCTTTCTCAAACGGTTGTCCTCCCGCGAAGCTAGAGAAGTGCAGAACTTGTGGCTAGTAACTGGTATGTACTAACCCTGTTGTGGGATGTGGAGCATCCTCTATGCTTATAGCAACCAGATTTTGAAAAATCTTTCGCAACGGTTGGTGGACCACTTCTGCTTTCAAGAGTACAATAGGGATATGCAGGACTTTTTGATGGTCCGACGTATAGGTAATCTTCGAAGCTGGGAATTCTATCCCCATGACCTGCTCAATCTCAGGAATAACATTTGGTTCATCTTCTGGCCAAGGCGGTTCAAAATTGGGGGCAAAGGGCGAGGACTCATCTCTAAGTGAAGATGGAGTTTTTCAAGGATAATTGTGGGGATGCTAGAATGAATAAGGTTGATTGCCGACCCTCCATCTAACATAATTTGATTAATGGGGTACACATGTAATTCGCCAATCATAAAGAGAGGCGATTGTGAAAATTTCTCCCCATTGCAGATCGTCCTCTAAAAGGTGATTGGCATACATCCTCCTAAAATCGCCGGGTCCACCCAATAGGTTCTACTTCGGTCTCGTACACCTTTGGGTTAGAGAGAGCCTGAACCAATGCCATTCGGTAATCCTTTGAAAGCATGAGGGCATCATAGATGCTGAGAAGGGCTGGAAGCTTCCTCAGATGCCCTATCACATCATATTTCACCCTTTCATGGTTAAGGTTTTGTGCTTCTAATCTTGCCACTGATTTGGGTAGTATGTAGGGTTGAGGAGAAGGTTTGGGTGGAAGAGGTTTATTTTGGCCTACTGGCTAACTTGACCGCACAACGTGCATGGTTTGGGTGATGGAGGTTTGAATTTTGGAAGCGATTAAGTAAGCGGTATCTCAGGGAATCAGAGAATAGGTGGATTGTTTGGGGTATTTGGATTAGGAAGGAGTCCAGGGAGCTGGAGGATATGCAAACTAGTATTTGGATTAGGGTGAAGTAGCGAACCAGGAAACTTCAAAATGCCTGACTTCTGTGGTGGTTATTGCAGCGTCTTCCCCGATCTGAGGCTCATTTGCCTCGTGCTGGGTGATGCTCTAGATATTTGTACCATATGACAAGCGTCCTGAGAATAAAAGCTTTGCCCACTTGTTTCTTTCAGTCTCTGCTCAAAGTCGGGCTCAGGGGGCCACTAGGATTTCTTTGGCTTTGACTTTTTGTGCTTCTTTGAATAAGGTGGCTCTGCCTTTGCTTTAGTTGCCAGGGCATCAACATCCATTAAGAATCCAGCTGCCTGTCTTTTTCAACCGCTTCTATTGCATGAGGAGGAAACACGGGCGGCAATGGCTCAGACGGCAATGGCTTCCGCCGACTATGACGTGAGGAAGAAGAATGAGGAGGAAACATAGGCGGCAACAGGCTTCCGTCGGCCATGACATAAGAAGAGAAGAGAGAGAAAGAACACAGGTGACGATGTGCTTCCGTCGTTTGTGACAAAAGAGAGAAGAAGGAACACACACGGCAATAGGCTTGCACCGGTTGTGTCAGAAGAAAGAGGAGGGAGAAAAAACACAGGCGGCAATAGGTTTCCGTTGTCTGTGATAGAAGAACCAGAATGGAAAACACAGATGGCGCTAGGCTTACATCGTCTGTGACAGAAGAGAGAAGATAGAGAAAACACAGGCGGCGATAAGCTTACACTGTCTATGACAAAAGAGAGAAGAGAGAGAAAGCACATACATCGATAGGCTTGCACCGTCTGTGATAGAAGAGAGAAGAGAGAGAAAGCACATGCAGTGATAGGCTTGCCTCATTTGTGATAGAAGAGCAGAAAGAGAGAGAACTATGATAAAGGCCCGGCTCACTATTCATGTCTCATGAATAGGAAGGCATCACACCATACGATAGGTCCGTCATGTGTGAATGGAGAAACAAAGAAAAGTAGGGAAAGAGAGACATGATAGATCAGAGGAGGAAGAGAGATAAAGAGATAAAGATGAAAGAAGGAAAGAGAAAGGGAGAGATGAGAGACAAGAAGAGAGAGAAAGAGAGAGAGAGATGAGAAAAGAGGAGAGAGAAAGAGGGGAGGAGAGAGAGAGAGATAAAGATGAGAAAAGAGGAGAGAGATAGAGATGTGAAAAGAGGAGAGAAAAACTTACCTTATCAAAGGGTACTGGCACTTTTATTCTCTCTCCTCTCTCTCTCTCTTCAAGAGGCACCCTTGAGTTTAAGCAAAAATTGAAATCTTCATTGAATGATTGAAGAATGAACTCATCCCCCCTTTTTACAATTGGGCTTTGCATGTTTATATCGAATTGGGCCCAAACATGGGTGGATTCTAAAAAATTACCTAAAATTGAAGATAACGATAATTTAATTAAATTCAAAGAAATTCTAAAATTGGGTGCAAAAGGACTATTTTGTCCTAGCCTAACAATATGTGGAATTCCAAAACAGTCCCTACTGCTGCTCAAGAACTTACGTAATCTTCCATGACTGATCTGGGGTTGCTTTGATGCCCGTTTGATTGAAAGATAATTGTTTTCTTATAGGGCTCTGCATGGCGATCGATTTGATACCAACTTTGAGCCATGAATCATGTTTTTAAGCCATGATCTTGAGACTTGAATTTTGGATAAATCTTGAAAATTTCGGATCGATAGTACCCTCTTTCCTTGACGTTTTCCTTGATTTATTCGTTGTAGTTCTGCACTGAGCATGCCATCACGATGGCGTGGCAACAAACGCAGCTCGATTTTGTATCCAAACGAAGATTTCATCGTCTTGAGTTTTAGCCGGAATCTTGAAATTTGGCGACTAGAATTTACAGCAGCTTCGCTGCCCCTGTGTGTGAAACCCAACCATTCATCGTACATGGGGTTCAAACCAGAGATGGACTCGGACCTTACACACATAATGCAATTGGTTTCGCGTCGAATGGGTATGCACGCATCGTGATTTGGCCGCTCGAATGAAGCATGATGGTGCTGATTTTTCTGTAATTTTCTTCACAGATCAACAATTTCTATCTAGTTTTTCTCCCTGCTCGGGCATCGTACGAGGCGTACCACACATCGAAACGTTCGTCTTGATGATATGAACACGCTCACAAAATTTGAGCACGATCCGACTTGGAATGAGTAAGATATGGGCTCTGAAATTCACTGCATGTAACTGTGAAAACAACCACCTTTAATGGTATTTTGGTGCAGGGTGGTCACACGGACCCCTTTTCGATATTTTACCCATAACGTTTTTTTGGAATGCCCGAGTAAGCCGAAACTTGACCCATAGGAGTTTTTGACCATGCTTTATTCAATGGCGGTAGTTCCACAGCTGTTTGATGCACCAAAAATGTAATTCTAGTTACATGTTCTATTTCAGAGTGCTAGAGGCCGATTTTGCCGAAATTATTTATTTGTGTTCATTGCCTTAAATATGTCTGATTGTGATGAAACTTGACAAGTGGCTTTTTGAAGTTCTTATGAAGATATAGTTCTTGAGTCATTCTGAGACTGTCAAAATTTCCACTATATGTCGAGGCTTTATTGACCTACTTTCTCTTTATTCTGCATCATAGACCAAGGTGCTGAAAAATGTGTTCAAACAATGGGGGCCCATTATACTTCATGGGCCCCACTTATCTAACTCTCTTAATGAGGTTGTGGGGCCTATTAATGTCTCCATGGGTGGCACGCCCCACATCTCTCCCTTTCTTTCTATTTTGAAAATGGCTTGTCATGAGCCAATATTTGATTGAATCAAGGTAGGAAACCTTTTGAAAGAGGCTAATTTATTTTTCAAAAGAGGCATGTGTAGAGAATGAATGGAAATAAAAGAAATGTGCATTATATTTTTCATACATTAAATATTTAATAGGATTAGGTTAAGGAAGCCGAGGGATAAAGTTTGAGTACCTTTCATTAGATCATGATGGTTGATCTATAGATTGTATGACTAAGATCTCTCACATCACATATCTCCTTTAAACAAATATATAAGTTTAGCACTTCAAATCAAATAGTGAGAGACAGGTGATATGGTCAATGATTTGGATATACTTTATGGATTCTCATCCTTATCATTCCAAGAGGTCTATTTAAACTCACTTCTCACTGAGAGAAGGGAGGACAAAAATTGATATGCATCCATTTCCCCATTTTGTGGGTAACAGAGCAAGAGAGAGAAACAAGAGAGTGCCTATACCCATTGCACCGACAATCAATAAATAGGCTCAGATATTGTCATCTTCTAATATGTGGTGTAGAAATCATTAAGAGAGAGAGAAAAAAGTTGTTGATCTCGACTCATTTGAAGCCTCAACTAGAGAAAGAGAAAATCGGTGGACAATACCCTTGTATATAGTCAGGTATACAAGCCCATATATCCCTTGGTATTTATGTAATCTACTCGTTTGTAGTTTTGCCTTTTAGAACTGTGAATGTATAAGCTTCAAGGCTTGAATCATAATGGTGTGATGTAAATTGTAACAGGAATTGTAAGTTCCTGGAACTCCTCATGCACCTAGTATAAATGTAAAAAAAAAAGCCCTTTTTGTTTCCATGATATGAAACTTAATGGAGAATTTGGCCTCGATTGTGTTACTCCTCTAGTTTATTTATCTATTGGAGTTATAATATCTTAAGCATGTTTCCCTAACACATATTTTCGCAACTAATGGCTAAACCCTAAAAACCCTAACCCTAACTCTCTACCTCTCCTCAAGGTTGCAGCCATCCTCTCTCTCATCTCTCTATCATTCTCTCCCTATCTCTCATACACTCTAAACCTAAAAAGGGGCATGCCCCATACTTGCTAGATCATTGGAGGGGGCACGCCCCACTTATAGAAAAGAAGAGAAGGCCCTATGTTATTGTTCCACTTGCTCTCATATTCTTGAGGGGTTTCTAGCCAAGGTTTCTTGTAGTTGTGAGATCTAAAAAAGACCTTGATCCCATGCGCTATAGGTAGAGGACACTCGAAGTGGGGTATATTAAGTCCAATTGAGGGAATTTTTTGGTATCTTCTTTTACGTTATTGCAGTCTATGTTTCTTGTTCCCAAGTTAATGGTTATATAATTTTTGTTTATGAAATAAAAAGTTGTTAAAGTGGCAAGAAGTGATAATCTGTTTTGGAGTCTTATTTTTATTTGAGTTAATATTGTAATCTTTAGACTTATGTAAGTGTCCTAGCCAGTTTGAAAAAAGAAAATTTTAAAATTGCATAAACCATGCTAGTTCACATTTTCTACTTTCACTGTCATCCTCTCTTCCACCCCTCTCATCACCATCCGTTATATCCTCGATACCTATCTCTACCGACGTGTTCTTCATTATTAAATCACAAGCTGCGAGTAGTTAACACCAGGATTCCCTAGTTAGTTCTCCACTATCAAGTGCGGCATCGAGCATATCTATACAAGTATGTTGCTTCATGTACAATAGCAGTTATATAGTGACAACATAAATGTGGAATGAAAAAATAGATTATATACATATTAAAACATAATCACATAATGAAATACATAAGGACAATTGTTTACCGATCTTCTATCATCATCATGGCCAATGGGGCATTATTTAGGTGAACTCAAGCGCAAACACCCCAAGTAATCTTATGAACCCCTGTATCTATGTGAAAAACGGTTGTGCTATGCCATGTACTATGTTGTAAGCACTCCACCATTCATATATGTATCAGCTTCAACAATATTGTTTTGCCGTTGGCTCCAGTTTATTATATATGCACTCAATTCATCCATCCAATTTATAAGGTGTATGCCATATTTCTCTCTCATATCCCACTCAGGAGGCTCAACAGGAATCCATTGTGCCTTCCTAAGCTGTCGAAGCACATGATCAAGCATGTAATACTCGACGATGTTGAAACTGATTTAGTACGTCTAGTGAAGTGTGGTTTCCTTACTAACAATGTTTAATATGTTGTAATACTTTCTCGAGGCTCCTTATATGGTTGCCAAATCACCTTATAAACCAAAGTGTAACGCAATAAACATTTTTATAAATACGTATATAAGTAAACAACAACTATGCAAGCACATAAGCACACCAATAACCATAGGACTACCACTAGGCCGAGTTCAGGCTAGCCTGGGCCCATTAAAAGTCCAGAAAATATTTGGCTTGACCCTCCCGTCCACCAACCCAGAAAAGGGCATTTTGGGCAGGGCGTGGGCTGGCCCAAATATATGCCTGGCCCGGCCCAATTAGAAGCCTCTTCTTCTTCTTTTTTTAAATCTCTCTTCAAAAAATTTTATTTGTAAGAAAAAAAAAATTCTATAAAAAAATTAAACTAAAATATTAAAAAAATATATTTAAAAGCCAAAAATAATATTGACAAATGAAAAGTATTGGGAAAAGGGGTAGAGACATGTGGCCACTCACCCACCTCATTCCCCACCACCAACGCCCCCTCTCTCTTTCTAAAAATCCATTCACGTTGCCCTCTCTCTATTTGTTTAGAATCCCCCCCTCTCAAAAACACATTTAGAGAAATGGAAGTTACATGTAGAAGGCCTTGCTTGATTTAGAGAGAGAGAGAGGGGGAGGGGAGGAATACGTAATAGGCAATAACAATGGCAATAGAGTTCACTGGAATGAGCTTCAAACGCATATGAATATTATCAAAGTGGTATTCATTCTTACCAGAGCCTAAGAACATATCGAGTGAGAGTTGAAGGAGCTCTCCATTGTTTAATATCTTAGCTCTATCATTTCCCCAAGTTCTGTCAAAGTTTGAGTATAAATTAGCCTTAAAGATGAAGGTGTATAGATACCAAGTCCAAGTGACACAACATAAAATTTCTCTTGAATACTACAAAATTCAATTACATTAAATTTTACACCACCAAATGCAATTCTATCCACTAAACTTGGCCTCAAATACACTATAAAACAAAATAAGACTCTAATTGGTCCCTTGCCTTAGTCCATGACACAATATACATCAAGGAGATTGATTAAGCGCATGATTATACACATGATATAAAAAATATAAAAATGTATAACTATATTGTCAAATTATATATAACGTTAGAATTACATTATATACTTTAAATTCAAACTCATTTATCCACCAAAAAACAAGTATTTAATGTGTGCATAGTGTTTGATCATGGAAAGCCAATCATAGACTCATTTGGCCCGATTTACGGCTTAGGTCTTAGCTATGTATTATGGGAGGACTTGCAATAGTACAATCGCACAGGCCAATAGCATCATCAAATAAGGATGCCTATAAGCATTATACATCTACACTTTCATGGTACATTATTACATATGAGAGAGATTAATACGATAGATTCAAAACCATGGGAAAAAGTGGAGGAAAGGAGGCCCGAATATTTCTCAATTTGGCGAAAAAATCAATAGCATGAGCATGGAAATTAAGATATAAGTCTTCCTTTTAAAATCTTACCAAAATAATCAATTAGAGAGTAAATCAATCTACTGATATATACTTGAACCATGAAAGAATTTGCAAAGATCAGTTTTTTAAAACGAGAAAGGAAGAGGAAAAGGCCTAGGGATGTGCCACTTTGATGGGTAGAGAGAGAGTGGCATGCCATTTAGAGGGAGAGAGAGAGTGAACTCATATATTCAAGTGTAAAGATTTAAAAGAGTTATTTATAGTGTTGACTTTAGTGCTGCTTTAGATGTGCTTTAACCTTGGCCCTTAAAGTCCAACATCCATGGCTACAAAGCGATGTTTGATCCTAGCCTACCATCTACCATCATTACATTAAAATTTGTGGTATGAATTCAAACATCTTTATCCTCTTTTAATTCACTCCAATTTCTCTTCTTATTAAAATATTCATACTTTTTATATTTAATAAAACCAAGGCCTAGATGGAAGGTATACCCATAAGGTAATTTGATAAATATTTCAGAAAAAAACAAATCTCAAAAGTTCCCTCCATTTTGTGAGTGCATGTGGGCTAATGAAATCATGCCACATAAGCTTGGTAGTTAATTGCACAGTTACTATATACCCTTAGGGTTAGGCTTGTAATTATAAATCCTATACTTTTTTTAGAACCCACTACACATGTGCGTATTAAAAATATTTTTTCAAAATCTCAATATTTCATAAAATTCCATAAAACAATGCCCATAGCATAAAACAACAAACTACATAATGACATGGGGGTCCCTTGAGGGGGTTGACATCACCCACACATCATCCTCCACGTGGAGTGACATGGCCCGCCCAAGCCACCACTTGGATACCCATTGGTCATTTGGGTGTCTAGTATGGGTCTCGGAGGACTGTCATTGTTTGTCAGTACTAGTCATTGTTTGTCAGTACTGTCATTGTTTGTCAGTACTAGTCGATTTCAGGTGTACCCCCTAGAAGACATGCACACACAAGGTGCGGGGGGTTCTCTTTTGGTACATGTGCATACCTCTTCTCAGTGGATCCTTAGAAAAGTTCGCTTCCCATACTTTGCAACTATTTATACATATGCTATGAGAAGGTCCTAAGAGTTTGGGATTTAGACCAATGCTATATGTTAGCCTTAACCTTCCCATACAGGCTAATCACTGAGCTCATATCATCATACACATAAAATCACATCGCTCTAACCCAATCATCGTCATGAGGTCCAATCGAGCTCAATAACAATAATTGACCCTAACTAGAGGTAACCTTGAAACATCTCAATGCCTCTCATATATACACCAAACCTCTTCATGATTGCTTAGGACTTCCAGGACTCCTAGTCCTAGTGCACCAAGATCCTAGAGTCACGACGCTCTTTTCATTCCCACCATGATCAAGAACTATACCACGTTGGTGTTACAAGGCCTTGAAAGGCCATAACTCCAACAAAAGGCCCCTAATATCTAGTGTCAAAGCCCAATAAGAAGAGAAAGAGGAAGTTATTGAAAGACATGGCATATTAAAGAGAGTACGTGGTGTTTAATGAGAGAGAGAGAGAGAGATAAGTGTACAATAAGGGATGGTGGTAGAGTGTAGAGAGATGTTGGGTTTTTATAGAGAGAGAGGAGCAAGAGACAGAGATGCAGAAGAGAGAGAGATGTAGGGGAGAGAGAAGAGCAAGTGCAGGAGAGCAAGGGTGAGAAAGAGAGAGACCCACTTCTCTTTTCCCACACACACACAAAGAGAGAGAGAGAGAGAGAGAGAGAGAGAGAGAATTTTTGGGCCTTTCGGGCTGGCCAGTTAAAAGCCCATCTTGACCGGAAAAGAGAAAAAAAAATTGGGCTTTTCAGGCCATTTTTGGCTAACCCAATAAAAACCCAGCCTGGCCTGGAAAATAATTGTTCTTTCTTAGCATGGCCTAGGACCCAGCTTGAAGACTCTTTTTGGCTTGAAACGAGCCCAGAAAGGGCTCGAAGTTCCATCATAGCCCAGACCGTTGACAATCCTAACTAACCAATTTAAGTCTAATATTTGCAAGCATGTTGTTTGGGTCTTTGCAGCGCGGTGGTTTACCCCACATCCAAGCTCTGGACAAACTCGAGTTGATCGAAATAGACTTGGGGCGTAGAGGTATAAAATACTCATGGACCCAGCACTATATCAAGATATTAAAAAAAAAGTCAGAAGCCTAAGAGAAAAGGATAAAACTCTAAATATAGACTGCCAATATTAGGAAGATTACCTAAAGTAGGGTTGCTGACCCTCTAAAATGCATCATCTCTCTGCCCCTAACCTTAAATAGAGAGCGATACAAGAATGCAAGGTCTGTAGCACCCCACTCATACTTCCACTACCTCTTCAAAGTCTCGAAACAATTGGAGGTATATTGCGAGGTAGATCCTTTCGATGAGTCGATGAGTATAGTCGTGTTCGATAAATATAGTTGTGTCGACCAAGTAAAGGAGATAAACATAGGTGTATTGTACCAATTGCCACTTGGTAGCCTTTTTAGGAAGTTGCCCTAATTTCTTCTTCAACCAAGTATGTTTAATTCGCATCAGGTTGTTCTAATTAGGACAATCCCCTAAATACTCTTGTATGAATTCTTTATAGTTTTTATGCCTGATACTTGTTATGGGCTCGTCTATCACAGGTGCCTGTAATATCCTCCATGCATCATATAAATATAGAGCTATCCACCAACAATTTGGCATGCCAAAATTTGTCTCCATATACCATATGTCTATGATTGCCTTCAATAGGTTGCGATCAATCTAAGAGACACCAATGTCTATTAATGACCCCTGGTCTTCCTGATGAATTCTACCGGTCTTCGATCAAGCTTCCATTTTGGTAAAGCTCTTAGTGGCTTCATCAACATGAATGATCTTTCTTACCTGTAATGAAATTCAAAAGCAGAATAAGTAGCAATTCGAAAAAGAAAAAAAAAAAAAAAAAAGCAAAATGAGAAGTTACAAACAATATAACAACACAAAAAATATGTAAATATAATCGTACAGTACAAAAGTCAATTACATAAGGTACGAACTAAAACAAATAAATGATACCAAGAATGTGTCATACCTCTCCCCCTTGATCATACGAGGTAGATGATTCGTGTGGTCCTCCTGGATGGTCCGCACCTTGCATTGCTAGAATTAACATTTATATCATCAGCGTCTCATATGTACATATAACATGCATAATACAAAAAAAAAAAAAAGGAACATGCATATTCAATAAGAGCAAAAATTTTCTTTCAATAATGGATTCCTTTATATATCAGCATATGTATTTACATATATTCCCAATAGCTTTGGGAGAAGACATGCCACTGGCAGGTGCTCCAGTACAAAAGGCACGCTATAAAAAAAAAATGAAGGAAAGAGGAAACAAATAGAAAGTGAAAAGGGCAAAAAAGGAATATGTCTTCAAATATTAGCTTTACACAATGGTTTAAAAAACAGATCGGTGCCCCGGACTTGGTACCCCAAAAACCAATTCGGATCGGCAAATCGGTGTTTCGGATCAGGAATCGGTCGGATTCATTCTTTAAAAAAATCTAAAAAAATTATTAAAAATCATTATAAATATTGTTTTTTAGGAATCCAATACGAAATAGGGATACTACATTAATAACTTTCATTTTTTTTGCATCAATATGCGAATATTGAGTTGTTTTTTCCCTATATAAATGTTGTTAACTATTAAATTTATATCACACAAAAGGAGAAACATAGAATTATCGTGGATGGAGTATATAATCATATATGGATTACAATAAACATTTAATTCGTAAAATACAACCTAATACCAAAATAAAAGACGATGTTGTTCGTCATCTTGGTCACGCTTGTGCCATTGATTTAATTCACGTGACAATTCATTAACTTGGTATAGGAACAAATCATCTAAATTAGTGGGCACCTGAGATTAATTCACAGTTTTAATCAACAAATTGTTTTAAAATTAATTAGTCAAAGAACCCTAAAATTGTGCAATATGTATTTGCATTAAATAATTGACAATAAAGTTGAACAATACAAATTACTTTCACATGATAATTATAAATTGACAATCAATTGAATATATAAGTCACAATGTTATCATATTAAAAATATTATGTAATGAAATTGAAATTGTTGTTTATATTTTATAATTATTTTACTATACAAATAAGAACAAATCTAAAATGTCTTATAATATCATCAAATTTTAAAAATATCATTTACAACTATAAGAAAAATAATACATTACATAATTTAAATTTTAAATAAATAAAATACAAGATTTGGTTATCAATATATAACTATTAATTATAATATTATAACAAAAGTGATTAAAAAATTATTAGAAAAGGCTTGCATATCATATGATTAAAATTAAAAATAAAACCACCAATAAATTCTAATGTTATTATATTAAAAAATTTCAAAAAATCTTTGCCCAAAAAGTAAAAAATAAATATGTCAAAATTCAAAAAAAAAATCCTATCGGCAATATGCACAATAGTTACAAAAAAAAAAAAAAAAAATGTAATAGAACCCATCGAAACAACCAATTTACTAATAAATAGCAAAAAAAATTTATATGGTTGTTTTTTAATTTGACATGCTAATTAATTTATTTAATTAAAAAGTATGTTGATGAGGCTCGACACGTTAATTTGGAAACATGAGGCGCTCATTTTTGTATGGACGCTAAGCGTATGGTTTGCATGGCTATTTTTAAATCACTGGCTCTACATGTTGCCTTATTGTGGCCAGGTATGTTGTACCTACTTTAGTGGATAGAATACACTTCTACCTCTTGCGAATCGATGCACTTCTTTCTAGGAATTGTTGGGTTTTTGTTGGTCATTTAAAAGCCTTACGAGAGCATGTAATCAATTTATAATAATAGAACAATGAACTTCGGCAGGTGTATAGATGGACTAAAGTTGGCAATTCTGATGTCGTGACTTAAACAAGGCTTGACGAGCTAGGCCAAGTTGAGTTGCAAATCCCTATGACACTTGGGCGGATAACACAACCGAGAAGTGTTAGCAAGGTTACCTCTTGATGAGGTCGGAGAGATGCTCAGGGTTGTTAGCCATGGGATTGTGTGACCCTCGTGTGTGATAGGGAGGTCTGAAGGGACAAAGGCGAAACCATTGAGTGTGTTGCACATACATGTGCTAGAGAAAATCCCCATGCACCAATTGCGATAAGTCTGCACAAGTCTGTATGACATAGACTTATCTCTAGGGGGAACCTTGTCACACCCCAAGAATTTACAATATTGATATTCCTGAGATGTGACAGTCAAAACATATATACATCTATTGATAGGACAAATTTACAGTGGCGAGGTCTTACAAAGTAAATAAAGAAAGTTTAAGCAAAACTACAATATCTTCCCAAAGTTGATCTTGACGAGGACACAAATGAAACCGCAGTCATCCTGAAAAATGTTTACCATAGTTTGATGAGTTTGGCTACTCAGTAAGTGATCATCATCATCCTAAAAATAATCATGGTTGAAAGATATCAATATTTTTCAAAATGAGATCTATTAACAGAACTGCATCAATAGTTTCACTTTCAATAAATACATAATTTAAGTATAATCCGAGTAATTGAAATGCTTATAACACTTTTAACGGCAGACAAAATTCAAAGGATTTCACAAAATACCTTACTGGCGTCCCAAGTAGGTCACCTATATACCCCATCAGCGTCCTGATAGGTCCACTTAATCCCTATCGGCGTCCCAGATAGGTCCACTTAATCCCTGCAGGTCCACTTATACCTCACCGGCGTACCGGATGAGTCCACTTAATCCCTACAGGCGTCCCGGATAGGTCCACTTATACCTCACCGGCGAACCGGATGAGTCCACTTGCATACTTAAATTATTTCTAAATCTCTTTAAACATTCGAAAGCAGCAATATCATGTACTCAACATATCACTGAAACCATTAATATGAATTTCACTTAAACCATTAATAACAGTCACTCTCTATAACATTTCAAAAATAACCAATCAAATATTTTGGGCTCAAATTTAGAAAGGTAGCAGTTTGTAAAGGCATTATAGCATAATTTCCAATTTAATATGTATAGAAAAACTCTTATAAAAATTCAAGAATACGGAATTATCACAATTTATGGAATATCAATTCACAAATAAACATTTCACAACAATACTATAATCAATTGCAAAAATGTCAATTTTTAAATAATAAGGCAGTCATTTGCACATGAATTTTACAATGTCTACATATTCAAAACAGTAGAAAGAAATATCACAATTTTACTAAAAGCAGAAATATCACATTTATTTCTAACAATAGGCAAGAAAAATAAATAAATTTAATTTTCTAATTTACAGCATTCAAAATTTCTAACATAGATAAAATATCACAATTTTTATTAAAAAGATTATTTTTCAAGATAATGAGGTCATGTGCGCATAAAATTTATCGCGCCTAAAATTCATGATAATAAGCAGAAAAATTTATTTCATTTTATTTTTAAAAAAATTGGATTATTTTTCGAGACAATGAGATCACTTACACATAAAACTGATAAAATAAAGATGCTAGACGGAAATATCACTATTTATTAAAAATAGAATATTTTTCAGAAAGACGATGTCACTTACAAACAAAACTTATAAAATAAAGATCCTGGACGGAAATATCACTATTTATAAAAAATAGACTATTTTTCAGGAAGACGATATCGCTTACACACAAAACTTATAAAATAAAGATCCTGGACGGAAATATCACGATTTATTAAAAATAGACTATTTTTCAGGAAGACGATGTCACTTACACACAAAACTTATAAAATAAAGATCCTGGACGGAAATATCACTATTTATTAAAAATAGACTATTTTTCAGGAAGACGATGTCACTTACCCACAATTATTTGAGAGGGAGCTTCCGATAAAAAAATTCGGTTCGAGAGAGAAGTTCACTGTGTTTCGACCAGAGAGAGAAATCTCAAAATTTTGTTTTACGGTGGGAGTGCTCACATCCCCTATTTAAATTCTTATAACGTATTATTATATTGTTTTATTACGCTCTACCTCATACCTGAGGTGTCGCGTTAAAAAGCAGATTTTTATCGTACGAAAACCACGTCCGCTAAAGGACGCTGTCAGCTGCAAGCAGCAGGAGGCAAAAGCAGGCAAAGCAAAAAAGTAAAGGCAAAGCAAAAGTTAATCCAAAGCAAAAGCTTTGAAAATAGTGATGGTCCTCAAGGACCATCATATTCAAAAAGAACATCACCTAATTAAAAGCATATTTTCTCCTTTTTTCTTCTTTTTTTTTTTTCCAAAAGTTTAGGATTGTTACATTCTTCCCCCCTTAAAGAAATTTAGTCCTCTAAATTTGTGTACCTGATTATCGAAAAATATTTTTAAATTTCCTAAAAATCTTAAACCTATTGCTCTGATACCATAATTGTCACACCCCAAGAATTTACAATACTAATATTCCTGAGATGTGACAGTCAAAACATATATACATCTATTGATAGGACAAATTTACAGTGGCGAGGTCTTACAAAGTAAATAAAGAAAGTTTAAGCAAAACTACAATATCTTCCCAAAGTTGATCTTGACGAGGACACAAATGAAACCGCAGTCATCCTAAAAAATGTTTACCATAGTTTGATGAGTTTGGCTACTCAATAAGTGATCATCATCATCCTAAAAATAATCATGGTTGAAAGATATCAATATTTTTCAAAATGAGATCTATTAACAGAAATGCATCAACAGTTTCACTTTCAATAAATGCATAATTTAAGTATAATCCGAGTAATTGAAATGCTTATAACACTCTTAACGGCTGACAAGATTCAAAGGATTTCACAAAATACCCTACTGGCGTCCCAAGTAGGTCACCTATATACCCCATCAGCGTCCTGATAGGTCCACTTAATCCCTATCGACGTCCCAGATAGGTCCACTTAATCCCTGCAGGTCCACTTATACCTCACCGGCGTAGCGGATGAGTCCACTTAATCCCTACCGGCGTCCCGGATAGGTCCACTTATACCTCACCGGCGAACCGGATGAGTCCACTTGCATACTTAAATTATTTCTAAATCTCTTTAAACATTCGAAAGCAGCAATATCATGTACTCAACATATCACTGAAACCATTAATATGAATTTCACTTAAACCATTAATAACAGTCACTCTCTATAACATTTCAAAAATAACCAATCAAATATTTTGGGCTCAAATTTATAAAGGTAGCAGTTTGTAAAGGCATTCTAGCATAATTGCCAATTTAATATGTATAGAAAAACTCTTATAAAAATTCAAGAATACGGAATTATCACAATTTATGGAATATCAATTCACAAATAAACATTTCACAACAATACTATAATCAATTGCAAAAATGTCAATTTTTAAATACTAAGGCAGTCATTTGCACATGAATTTTACAATGTCTACATATTCAAAACAGTAGAACGAAATATCACAATTTTACTAAAAGCAGAAATATCAAATTTATCTCTAACAATAGGCAAGAAAAATAAATAAATTTAATTTTTTAATTTACAGCATTCAAAATTTCTAACATAGATAAAATATCACAATTTTTATTAAAAAGATTATTTTTCAAGATAATGAGGTCACGTGCGCATAAAATTTATCGCGCCTAAAATTCATGATAATAAGCAGAAATAATTATTTCATTTTATTTTTAAAAAGAATGGATTATTTTTCGAGACAATGAGGTCACTTATACATAAAACTGATAAAATAAAGATGCTAGACGGAAATATCACTATTTATTAAAAATAGACTATTTTTCTGAAAGACGATGTCACTTACAAACAAAACTTATAAAATAAAGATCCTGGACGGAAATATCACTATTTATTAAAAATAGACTATTTTTCAGGAAGACGATGTCACTTACACACAAAACTTATAAAATAAAGATCCTGGACGGAAATATCACTATTTATTAAAAATAGACTATTTTTCAGGAAGACGATGTCACTTACACACAAAACTTATAAAATAAAGATCCTGGACGGAAATATCACTATTTATTAAAAATAGACTATTTTTCAGGAAGACGATGTCACTTACCCACAATTATTTGAGAGGGAGCTTCCGATAAAAAAAATTCGGTTCGAGAGAGAAGTTCACTGTGTTTCGACCAGAGAGAGAGATCTCAAAATTTTGTTTTAGGGTGGGAGTGCTCACATCCCCTATTTAAATTCTTATAATGTATTATAATATTGTTTTATTACGCTCTACCTCATACCTGAGGTGTCGCGTTAAAAAGCAGACTTTAATCGTACGAAAACCACGTCCGCTAAAGGACGCTGTCAGCTGCAAGCAGTAGGAGGCAAAAGCAGACAAAGGAAAAAAGTAAAGGCAAAGCAAAAACTTAATCCAAAGCAAAAGTTTTGAAAATAGTGATGGTCCTCAAGGACCATCATATTCAAACAGAACATCACCTAATTAAACGCATATTTTCTCCTTTTTTCTTCTTCTTTTTTTTTTTTTTTTCCAAAAGTTTAGGATTGTTACATTCTTCCCCCCTTAAAGAAATTTAGTCCTCTAAATTTGTGTACCTGATTATTGAAAAATATTTTTAAATTTCCTAAAAATCTTCGACCTATTGCTCTGATACCATAATTGTCACACCCTAAGAATTTACGATACTGATATTCCTGAGATGTGACAGTCAAAACATATATACATCTATTGATAGGACAAATTTAAAGTGGCGAGGTCTTATAAAGTAAATAAAGAAAGTTTAAGCAAAACTACAATATCTTCCCAAAGTTGATCTTGACGAGGACACAAATGAAACCGCAGTCATCCTGAAAAATGTTTACCATAGTTTGATGAGTTTGGCTACTCAGTAAGTGATCATCATCATCCTAAAAATAATCATGGTTGAAAGATATCAATAGTTTTCAAAATGAGATCTATTAACAGAAATGCATCAACAGTTTCACTTTCAATAAATGCATAATTTAAGTATAATCCGAGTAATTGAAATGCTTATAACACTTTTAACGGCTGACAAAATTCAAAGGAATTCACAAAATACCCTACTGGCGTCCCAAGTAGGTCACCTATATACCCCATCAGCGTCCTGATAGGTCCACTTAATCCTTATCGGCGTCCCAGATAGGTCCACTTAATCCCTGCAGGTCCACTTATACCTCACCGGCGTACCGGATGAGTTCACTTAATCCCTACCGGCGTCCCGGATAGGTCCACTTATACCTCACCGGCGAACCGGATGAGTCCACTTGCATACTTAAATTATTTCTAAATCTCTTTAAACATTCGAAAGCAGCAATATCATGTACTCAACATATCACTGAAACCATTAATATGAATTTCACTTAAACCATTAATAATAGTCACTCTCTATAACATTTCAAAAATAACCAATCAAATATTTTGGGTTCAAATTTAAAAAGGTAGCAGTTTGTAAAGGCATTCTAGCATAATTGCCAATTTAATATGTATAGAAAAACTCTTATAAAAATTCAAGAATACGGAATTATCACAATTTATGGAATATCAATTCGCAAATAAACATTTCACAACAATACTTTAATCAATTGCAAAAATGTCAATTTTTAAATAAATAGGGCAGTCATTTGCACATGAATTTTACAATGTCTAAATATTCAAAACAGTAGAAAGAAATATCACAATTTTACTAAAAGAAAAAAATATCACATTTATTTCTAACAATAGGCAAGAAAAATAAATAAATTTAATTTTCTAATATACAGCATTCAAAATTTCTAACATAGATAAAATATCACAATTTTTATTAAAAAGATTATTTTTCAAGATAATGAGGTCACGTGCGCATAAAATTTATCGCGCCTAAAATTCATGATAATAAGCAGAAATAATTATTTCATTTTATTTTTAAAAAGAATGGATTATTTTTCGAGACAATGAGGTCACTTACACATAAAACTGATAAAATAAAGATCCTAGACGGAAATATCACTATTTATTAAAAATAGACTATTTTTCAGAAAGACGATGTCACTTACAAACAAAACTTGTAAAATAAAGATCCTGGACGGAAATATCACTATTTATTAAAAATAGACAATTTTTCAGGAAGACGATGTCACTTACACACAAAACTTATAAAATAAAGATCCTGGACGGAAATATCACTATTTATTAAAAATAGACTATTTTTCAGGAAGACGATGTCACTTACACACAAAACTTATAAAATAAAGATCCTGGACGGAAATATCACTATTTATTAAAAATAGACTATTTTTCAGGAAGACGATGTCACTTACCCACAATTATTTGAGAGGGAGCTTCCGATAAAAAAATTTGGTTCGAGAGAGAAGTTCACTGTGTTTCGACCAGAGAGAGAGATCTCAAAATTTTGTTTTAGGGTGGGAGTGCTCACATCCCCTATTTAAATTCTTATCACGTATTATAATATTGTTTTATTACGCTCTACCTCATACCTGAGGTGTCGCGTTAAAAAGCAGACTTTTATCGTACGAAAACCACGTCCGCTAAAGGACGCTGCCAGCTGCAAGTAGCAGGAGGCAAAGGAAAAAAGTAAAGGCAAAGCAAAAGTTAATCCAAAGCAAAAGTTTTGAAAATAGTGATGGTCCTCAAGGACCATCATATTCAAACAGAACATCACCTAATTAAAAGCATTTTTTCTCCGTTTTTTTTTTTTTTTTTTTTTTTTTTTTTCAAAAGTTTAGGATTGTTACATTCTTCCCCCCTTAAAGAAATTTAGTCCTCTAAATTTGTGTATCTGATTATTGAAAAATATTTTTGAATTTCCTAAAAATCTTCAACCTATTGCTCTGATACCATAATTGTCACACCCCAAGAATTTACAATACTGATATTCCGAAGATGTGACAGTCAAAACATTTATACATCTATTGATAGGAAAAATTTACAGTGGCGAGGTCTTACAAAGTAAATAAAGAAAGTTTAAGCAAAACTACAATATCTTCCCAAAGTTGATCTTGACGAGGACACAAATGAATTCGCAGTCATCCTGAAAAATGTTTACCATAGTTTGATGAGTTTGGCTACTCAGTAAGTGATCATCATCATCCTAAAAATAATCATGGTTGAAAGATATCAATATTTTTCAAAATGAGATCTATTAACAGAAATGCATCAACAGTTTCACTTTCAATAAATGCATAATTTAAGTATAATCCGAGTAATTGAAATGCTTATAACACTTTTATTGGCAGACAAAATTCAAAGGATTTCACAAAATACCCTACTGGCATCCCAAGTAGGTCACCTATATACCCCATCAGCGTCCTGATAGGTCCACTTAATCCCTATCGGCGTCCCAGATAGGTCCACTTAATCCCTGCAGGTCCACTTATACCTCACCGGCGTACCGGATGAGTCCACTTAATCCCTACCGGCGTCCCGGATAGGTCCACTTATACCTCACCGGCGAACCGGATGAGTCCACTTGCATACTTAAATTATTTCTAAATCTCTTTAAACATTCGAAAGCAGCAATATCATGTACTCAACATATCACTGAAACCATTAATATGAATTTCACTTAAACCATTAATAACAGTCACTCTCTATAACATTTCAAAAATAACCAATCAAATATTTTGGGCTCAAATTTAGAAAGGTAGCAGTTTGTAAAGGCATTCTAGCATAATTGCCAATTTAATATGTATAAAAAAGCTCTTATAAAAATTCAAGAATACGGAATTATCACAATTTATGGAATATCAATTCACAAATAAACATTTCACAACAATACTATAATCAATTGCAAAAATGTCAATTTTTAAATAATAAGGCAGTCATTTGCACATGAATTTTACAATGTCTAAATATTCAAAACAGTAGAAAGAAATATCACAATTTTACTAAAAGTAGAAATATCACATTTATTTCTAACAATAGGCAAGAAAAAAGATAAATTTAATTTTCTAATTTACAGCATTCAAAATTTCTAACATAGATAAAATATCACAATTTTTATTAAAAAGATTATTTTTCAAGATAATGAGGTCACGTGCGCATAAAATTTATCGCGCCTAAAATTCATGATAATAAGCAGAAATAATTATTTCATTTTATTTTTAAAAAGAATGGATTATTTTTCGAGACAATGAGGTCACTTACACATAAAACTGATAAAATAAAGATGCTAGACGGAAATATCACTATTTATTAAAAATAGACTATTTTTCAGAAAGACGATGTCACTTACAAACAAAACTTATAAAATAAAGATCCTGGACGGAAATATCACTATTTATTAAAAATAGACTATTTTTCAGGAAGACGATGTCACTTACACACAAAACTTATAAAATAAAGATCCTGGACGGAAATATCACTATTTATTAAAAATAGACTATTTTTCAGGAAGACGATGTCACTTACACACAAAACTTATAAAATAAAGATCCTGGATGGAAATATCACTATTTATTAAAAATAGACTATTTTTCAGGAAGACGATGTCACTTACCCACAATTATTTGAGAGGGAGCTTCCGATAAAAAAATTCGGTTCGAGAGAGAAGTTCACTGTGTTTCGACCAGAGAGAGAGATCTCAAAATTTTGTTTTAGGGTGGGAGTGCTCACATCCCCTATTTAAATTCTTATAACGTATTATTATATTGTTTTATTACGCTCTACCTCATACCTGAGGTGTAGCGTTAAAAAGCAGACTTTTATCGTACGAAAACCACGTCCGCTAAAGGACACTGTCAGCTGCAAGCAGCAGGAGGCAAAAGCAGGCAAAGGAAAAAAGTAAAGGCAAAGCAAAAGTTAATCCAAAGCAAAAGTTTTGAAAATAGTGATGGTCCTCAAGGACCATCATATTCAAACAGAACATCACCTAATTAAAAGCATATTTTCTCCTTTTTTCGTCTTTTTTTTTTTTTTTTTTTCAAAAGTTTAGGATTGTTACAAACCTATAGTCCATAGACTAAGATTGTATTCTCATTACCTATTGGCTAGATTTAATAGCCCAATTATGAACCCCTGTGATGGACTGTGGGTGATGGGAACTACTGGATCAGTTTGAAAAAGTGAGTCTGGGATATTGTCACTAGTAGAGATTGAGTGCCTCAGTATTTTTGTATTTTTTTTTTAAACAAGTTGGATTTAATTCTCATAAAATTAATATAAAAATAATTAATTTTGTTATAAATGATTTTTAGAATATTATAATAAAATTTTGAAGGTCTCGAGATTTTTTATCCAAAATTGATTTTAAATAAGCTAGACTGGATTTTTTGATATTTAATTTTAATAGAGAAAATAAAAAAATAAATATTTTCTTAAAATCATTTTATGAGTTTTAAAATTATTAAACTATATGGGAGTCCATAATATTCTATGGGCCCCAACATTTTAGCCTATTTTGGAGAAAGTATGGGGCCCACAAGTGCCTCCATGAGTGGCATACCCCACCTCTCTCCATCTCTTTCGATTTGGTGTTGGCTTGTATCATAAGACATTCAATTGATTGAAACAATATATGAGGGTTTTTGAAAGAAGGCTAATTGGTTTTTCAAAAGAGGGATAAGGTTCTAACACCTTTTATTCGATCCTGATGGCTGACTTATGGATTGTATAGCTA
This sequence comes from Amborella trichopoda, assembly GCF_054954075.1. Taxonomy (NCBI): domain Eukaryota; kingdom Viridiplantae; phylum Streptophyta; class Magnoliopsida; order Amborellales; family Amborellaceae; genus Amborella; species Amborella trichopoda. The sequence goes on from NC_142347.1 coordinate 28,803,018, forward strand.
AGATGTCTAACCCCATATGTCACCTTTGATCAATGGTCTATATCCAGTGTTTTAAAAATCGGCGAGTCAAACCGGACTCGCCCGGTTCGACTCGAGAATCGGCACAGGCCGTGTCGGTTCCAGCACCAAATCGAGAATCCGGTTCTAGAATAGAACCGCCGGTTCCGACCCAGTTCTAGCGGTTCCCAGCCGGTTCTAGCCAATTTTTTTTTAGAGAGAGAGCAAAACAACATATTTATTTGAAAAGGAGAGAGAGAGAGATTCTAGGGTTTGGGGGGTTAGCCCGAGCAAGTATCATCGCCATGACGGCTCAAACCGCGGGCAGTCTGCACAGCAGCGGGATCCCCTGCCCAGACCTTCTCTCGGGCAGCCATGGCGGATGCCACCAACCCCATCAATGAATCTAAGTCGTTCATTTCTGGAAGGGCAGCATCTCGGGCAGCCATGTTGGACACCACGAACCCCATCAATGAATCTAAGCCGTTCATTTCTGGAAGGGTAGCATCTCAGGTAGCTCTGACAGAGAGACCGGCAAGCGTAGCTGCTCAGATAGGAGCAAGTAGTGAGCAAGGAATTAGGGTTTGCTTCACCTTTTAAATGATAGCTGATGGCTTGGATTAACTTTTCTCTTGATATTGTATCCAGGCCGTTCTTTTGAAAATAACAAAAGAGGTGAGGAAGCTGTTCATATTGTTGGAGAAAGATTGACAAATCTCCATCGTCCATTGTTTGAGAAGAAAGGCAGATGCCCCATGATAAATTGGGAACTGGCTATTCTGTCTAATAATTCCTCTTGGGATTTAATACAATCAATGAGCCCCCGTAACAAGAAGGAAATGTTTTGAGCGTGTATGCTATATGCTCCTTCGGGAGCGTACTATACATTTACTTCCTCGAGCAAAATACTTACTTGATAGAATCTTTTTTTATTTGAAATTTTGGGATCCATTTAATTATCATGAGATGATTATTTTCAAGGAAACTAGTAGATTTTGAGTTTTGAATATCTAGATCATTTCTTGCAAAAATTGGATTGCAATCTTAGGATGCTATTTTTTAGGTGAGGTTGGTTGGTTAGTTCTAGATATCACATCTCTAAATATTGGATCTAAAAGATAATTCTACCTTTAGTATGATTGGGGTTATATATTTTTTACTCCCACGGGAGTAATTAGAGGTTCTTTATCTCTCTAAAATTTTAGGATATATTTTTAAAATCAGGGTTTTATGCGGCCAAGCTAAATTTTAAGTACATGTAATCTCTGACATGGATATCATGAATAAGAAAAGATAAATAAATTTTAAAAACTAGAAGCAACCATTCTAATTCAAAAACATTAGGACCACTAGTTTTTATTGTTTTTAGATGGAACACCTACTTCCATCCATCTTTAAGATAGAATGCTTTACACTTTTTATTGTAAATATATTCTATTAATAGGCAATTTTAAACATATATGTTAAGGAGGCATGATGGTTATCACTAATGTTATTTGCTTTGATATCTCAAGTTTGAATCCCCCCTTGGGCCATGTAATAGTTATCCCTTCTTGAGTTAATGTTTGTTCCCCTTGGACATATAATAAATTAAAGTGTTTTTTCCAAAATTTTTACGCATTTTATTAATTTTTACATTGATAACCAAATCTTTTATTTTATTTATTAATTTTTACATTATAAATCATGTAATGTATTATTTTTCTTACAGTTGTCAATAATACATTTTAAATTAAATAATATTATAAAATATTTTTAATTTGTTATTATTTATCTAATAAAATAATTATAAAATGTAAATTAATAATTATAATTTCAGTATATAATATTATAATTAGTTAGGTTATAATAATTTTGGATTATAATTAGTTAAGTTGTAATAATTTGGGTTTTTTTAGCGGATTAGGGTTTTTCGCCAAAATGAGATTTTCATAGCCATTCTTTCATTGATTTAGTCTACTCTTTATTATAGTCCATGTATAATTATATATTTTATCCATGATATTGCTATGATTTTATTTTTATGTAATGCAAATTAATACTTAAGTTTATATAGGGAAAGAACATCTCAATATTCACAAATTGATGAAAAAAATGAAAGTTAATAATGTAGTACCCTCATTTTTTATTGGATTCCTAAAAAACAACATTTATAAAGAATTTTAATAATTTTTTTCAGATTTTTTTAAAGCTTGAATCCAACCGATTCCCTATCCGGATCGGTTTTTGAGGTGCCCGATCGGGGTCACCCTTCCGCTTTTTAAACCATTGTTTATATCAAATAGCCATAAAGATGTGAAACCCTAGAAACACTAACCATACCCACAAGTCAATAAAATGTTTCAATGGGGTTGTCTCTCTCTCCCCATGGTGTGTTCTTTCTTCCTCTCTCTATCTCTCATACTCTCTCTAGACCTAGAAGGGGCATGCTCGTAGCTTTGATACATTGCTTGAGGGGGCACGCCCTATAGAGATAAAGAAGAAAGGCCCATACTTGTTTCATGTGCTCTCATATCCTTTGAAAGTTTTATAGCCAAAGCTTCCTAACTTGTGAGATCTAAGAAAGACCTTGATCCCATGCATCATCGGTAGAGCAGAATCGGTGTGGGATGTATCAAGTCCAATTGAGGTAATCTTTTGACATCTCATTTATTTTACCGCATTTTATATTTTTTATTCTCAAGTTCAAGTAGATGTAATTTTTTATTATGAAATAAAGAGTTGTTAAAGTGGCAGCAAGTGATAATCCATTTTTGAAGTTTTATTCGTTTATTTTAGTTATTATTGTAACATTAGGATTTATGAGTCCTAGCCAGTTTGAAAAAAGAAAAATTTTAAATTATATAAACCATGCTAGTTCACATTGTCCAATTTTAGGATGTCCAGGGGGGCATCTTGAGCAAGGTAGAAACATTGTTATTTCGTTTGGAGGAAGTTGTACTCCTACCCCATGCCCAGAAAGATTGATCAGCTAACTAGCATGATGGTTCGAGAATATATTTCATGATATTTTACAACTGTGAAACACAAAAGTCAACAGGATCCTTATTGAGCCATTGAAGGGCTCTACAAGCTTGCTTGCATGGTAAACCCGTTATTTACCAACCCCGACATTCACATTCTTGTGCAATTATATTTATCGTGCAATTCATGTGATCACCCCTTGCTTCAAATACCGATGTACTTGTTATGGTGACTCTAAAAAAAGTGAGTTCTTTATGATCATTTTCAATTCATCATGAGTGGCTACTATAAGTGTTAGAGTCCATGTTTCAACCTCCAAACTACAGGTGGCGATTAATTTTAGGGTACGGTTTGTATAGAGCTGAGGCTCTAAATGATCAAAGTAAAGAGCACCTTTAAATAGTGTTGAGAACTGTGGTTTCAACTGTAAATTTTTGTGATGGCTTTAACATATATTTGCATCTTTAATTATAAATTTAATGCTTAAAAAATAGTGTAGATCTAGCAGATCTATGAAAAATTGAGAATCTTGAAAATTGACTATCCAAAAATGCATTACATGATATACTATTTCCAAAACTTGAAATCCATTTTTTTCTCATATCCATCCATCTTGATGTCGAGATGATCAATTTGAGGATTGTTGGGTATCAAAACCACCTCTTCTAATGAAAGTTTTGAGGTGGGCTCTATATTGATTGTTTAGAGCCTTAGCTCCATATAAATGTTTTCCTTAATTTTATTATATGCCTCCTAATCAAGTCAACACATTAGAGAATTGACATATCTTGAGTTTCTAAAATCCACTTTGAGCTTGATCCGACTTAAGATGATGAAGTTATGGAATTTTAAAGGTGATCTCGAAATCATATTATACAGTTTCCATAAATGGAAGCTGATTCACCCAGGGTGCACCAGAATAATAATGTAACTGACCTTTTTTGGGTAAGTTGGCCACATAATGGTCAAGAAGTGTCCGAATGAGCTGAAATTTGACATATAGGGGTTTTGGGACCTTCTAAATCCAATAAAAGTAGTATGGTGTTCATCTGAAACCCCGGTGATAAGGCTGTAGTTATAAGGTACATTTTCAGCATGTTAGAGGCTGAATCTGAAAACTGGTTTTGCCTCTGATCTACCTTAATGTTGTCGGATCGCGACGAAACTTGGCAGGTGTTCTTAGAGAGTTAATTTCTACCTCCACATGCTTTTGAGACCCATCTATCGCCTTTAAAAAATTTGCTCCAAATCAGGGTTTATTTCAATTGTGCTTCTGTGGTCCGCGGGCATTTTGGTACCGGCGGGCCTAAGTCACGATTGGCTTCCTCCTTATTTGTATCGGGGATACAAGTGTCAAAAAATACCCTTAAACAATATCTTATGCACATCAACTGGGAAATGATCTACTAAGTACTTTTACATATCATCTAACCTAGTTATACTATTAGCAAGAAAAGTACAAGCATTACCCCCAATATAATCTAAAGTGCCTTTGTCCGTTAATCAAAGTTCTCCACTATAAATGCAATAAATAAATCATAATCACCAATTTTCTTGGCTCTTGCCTAAAATTTGTATTAACTTCCAGTCAACTCATTGTATATATAACATTTTAACATGGGCCTTGAAAGTGCTAAAAGCCAAGCTTGAAAGTTCCTAGGCTTGGTAGGCTTGTCTTGTTTTCAGGCTTTACGGTCGAAGCTCAAGTTAGACCCAAGCTCGAATTCTACTAATTCTAGCAATATAAGCCCAGCTTGAATATGCTTGTCGATACTTTTAGTCCTCTTGGACAGGAGACAATTTAGCACTTAAGAAGACTAAGCACAGTCTATGTTGTTTGAATTCTACCCCTACTTAAAATGCTTTGAATACTAAGCAAAGTCTACATTGTTTGAATTCTACCCCTTTTGAATTGACTAAAAGGCAAATTCTTCGAATGGGGAAAAATCAGTCGATAATGTAATAAAGATATAAAGAATCCTATCTCATTGAAACGCTATGAGGCCTAACCTAATTCGATTTTTGCCATGAAGACCGAGATTCATATTTTTGAAAAGTTGATTTATTTTGTAACAAAATGTTCAAGATATCACCAATTGATAACAACCAAACTATAGAAAAGGAATAATCATACCAATAATATATTGCTCATATATTTTTATATCTAAAAGTTGATATTAAATTTATAACAAAACACATGACATAAATTGGTAAGACTAACAAAATATTTATGAGTTTTTGGAAAGAGAACCGAAAGAGCAGCATCCAATTACAAATTTTTTAGGTTTGTACTAGAACTTTTCTACAAAGAATACCGTCATAACAAAATATTTCAGATATCATCAATTGATAGCAATCAAATTATAGAGAAGGAATAAACATACCAATAATACATTGGTATGATTTTTATATTTATAAAAGCTAACAACAAATTTACAACAGAGCACATGATATAAATTGGTAAAACTAACAAAATATCTCTCTCCAAGAACTAAAGAGTTTTTGGAAGGAGAACCAAAACAGTTACATCAAATTACAATTTTTTTGAGAACCAAAACAGTAACATCAAATTACAATTTTTTTAGGTTTATGCAACACTTTTTCTCAAAAGGGCAATATCCAAATAATCTCTAAATATCACATATTCTCAGCATCACAAAAATTTTAGGTTTAAGCAAGACCTCTTATCAAAACAACGACATCTAATACATTCTTAAGTGTTTTTTCCTTCTTGGGTATCTATAATTTTCCCAGTAAAAAAAAATAAAAAAAATTGAACATTACGGCATTTAACGAAAGTTTTTGGATATACTAACAATTTAGGTTATCTTTTTGGTTATCCATCTTTTTAGTTATCTTTTTAAAAACCAAAAAAATTGGAGATACCCAAGTCTTCTTAAAACTATAAAACATTGATTTCAAAATTCGATTTCAAAGGGAAAGAGAGATGGGAAGGTTCTTGATACTACGATTTTTAGAAAGAGAATTTAGTATACCCAAAGTTTCTAAAAAACCAAAAAATTTGGGTTCCCTTAACATGTGCTTGATATGGGAAGTAAAATAACAACTTGGTTCACAGAGAACCAAAATTCGATTTTACACACAAAGAGGGAGATGGGAAGGTCCTTGATATCATGGTTTCTACAAAGAACTGGGAAGGTCCTTGATATCATGGTTTCTACAAAGAAACTGGAGGAATCAATGCATAAGGGCCAGTTTGGATTACGGCCAAATTTGCCTAAAAACGTGAGAGAAAAAAATTTGAATTTGCTCAAAGTTTTTTTAGGTTTCTCTTCATGCTTTTCCCCAAGCCTTCCCGCTCGAACTTTGGTTATCTCCTAGCATTTCTATGGGGTTGCTGGAGGGCGGTTGTACTCCTAGATTTCCTTCGCTTACTCTCTTTAGAAATTCAGGGTCGACGAGGTTACTAGAGAGCGGTTGTACTTCTAGATTTCATTCTCTTACTCTCTAGAAATTCAGAGTTTTGATCGATATCTCTCTCTTTCTCTCTAGAAATTCAGGGTTTTGCTCAAATATCTCTAGGAATCATTCAGGTTACTCTTAGATTATTCAGGGTTTTGCTCGATATCTCTAGGAACCGTTCGGGTCTTGAGGAGAGTGGAGTTTTTCTAACATATAGTGGTTTTGCACATGGAGATGTTTTATGAACTCAAAACATTTTTACAAACTCAAAACATTTACAGAGGAAGGTTGGTAAGAACATCTCACCTCTTTTATACATCCATCAAGTTACTCTCTCGCTAATAATACTATTGAACTTCTCCTTGCTCTTGCTTTCTGGGTTCTTCTCAGGGTTCTTCTCATTTTTTCTGTCTCTTCCATTGGCTTTTTGGGTTATTCTCATTCTCTCTGTCTCCTACATTCTCTCTGTCTCCTACATTTATAGGAATAAACTCAATCAAAAGAGGGAAGAATCAATATAATTAAATTATGAAATTGTGTAAATTGGGTTTGGGATTTCATATCAATTTCTTTAAAATTTCATATTTCGATTCATTTTTCTGCCGTTAAAACTTTTTTATGCGATGAGAAAAATAAAAGAAAAATACAAATTTAGAATTTATTGCAACGCATCCAAACATACATATCTGACAAATAAAATTTTCTTCTCATATTTTAATAGACATCCAAACAGTCTACCAACATAATAAAATAAAACGATAATGTTTCTCAATTGAGGAGAAAAAAAATTGTATTTTTTTAATGTGAATATTTTTTTCTTTGACATCCAAACTGGACTTAAATAATTAGGGTTTTAAGATAAATAATTAGGGTTTTAAGATAAAGAGTATGATGCTCTGTATTCAAAGAAATCAAAAGATTAAAATGTTAGGGTTTTTAGAAAACATACCTTATGTATCTAGAAATGTATCGTGCTTGAGAGGCTTGAGAAGGAAAATGGGTGAGGAGCATAGTCGATTTGGAGAGAAAGGGTTGCGATTGAGAGGCTTTACAATATATTTGCGGTTTGGTGAGTGGTCTTTTTTTTTAAATGTTGAGTAAGTAATCATATTAATATAAGGAGATAAACTAACATTACAATTACAAAAGACGAAAACTAAGGTGAGAAACCCTACTTCAAAGCAAGATCAAACAAAACTACTAAGGCACAACAATATCTGAGGGGTCGTTTAGGTACCTAAAAATGTATTGCCTGTGAAATACATTACTGTCGTAATACATTACTGGCAAAAAAAATTACTTGAAAATAGATTGTTCTTGTTTGGGTAGCATCTGGATGCAATCTTAAAAATACATTGCTATTGTTTGGCTACAGCTGGAGGAAATATAGGAAATGCATTACTAATCTTTTTATTTTTATTGCTTGAATAGTGCTTTGACCACTCAATTTAAATTTCTTAGGCTTAGAAGATATTAATTTGGCATAATGATTCATAAATTATTCGTTATTATAATTGGCAAAACTAACTCCTAATAACCAATGTTGTCATATTCGCTTCAGAGTCTTTTTCGGTTTGGTGCGAAAAATAAAGGATTTGGTGCTTCGGCCGATTCACAGGAAGAATTCAGACTTTTTTTAATTTAATATAAATAAATTAGATATTTATATATAAAATATATAAAAATAGTGAAAAAATTAAAAATAAACACTTCAAAGAAAATCTTTTATATAGATATTTCTAAGCAGATCCAAATCTGACCAAAGCTGCCCGAATCTGACAGAAGCACAACACCAGGCTTCACTTCGCTTCGGTCTAGGCTTAAAATCCAAAAGCTTCGGCCTCTTTGGCCTAAGCGAATTAAATTTGATAACACTGCTGCAACATAAAAGAAAAAAATAAAAGATATTAGCGTCCATTAAACTTGCATTTCACATATATTAAAATATGCGAGAATGCCTTTGAAAGAAATAGGGTTTCAAATGTCTTCAAGAAAAAAATAAAAAAATAAAGGGGAAATATCATCGTACCTTTTATTTTTTGGTTTTCATATATCAATAGACCCAAATATTCAAAATATATCTCCTAACCCTGTAACTAACTTTATCCACTTATAATTATTTTTTTAGCCATAACAAATATAAAAAAAACATGCTCATGCTAAACCCTTCATTTTTTTACATGATATATTCCCTACAAATTTCTCTTTATCTAACATTCACCTTCTTTGTCTCTCTAATGGGGAAGAGAGAGAGACACGGGGGGAGAGAGTGGGAAAATAGGTAGAGAGAGAGAGATTTAGGGAAAAATTATGTGAAGAGCGATAAATGATGGTGTTTAGAAAACATATGTTTTTTTTATATTTGTTTGGAGCAAAAAAATAAATTTAAAGGGCATAAAGTTAGGGGTTAAAAAATATAAAACTTACAATTTTTATGACCAGTTTTGAAACCTTTGTCTATTGAGATATAAAACTTAAAAATGGGGGGTACTAAGATATCTTACCAAAAATAAAACCTTAGAGTATGTAAAAATGGATCATTTGCAAGAATGAACTTGCCTTACAAGAATAGAACTCCTTTTCAATGGAGTTCAAATGACTTTCAATGGGTTTAATAGATGCAAAATCAGCAGAAACAACAACTGCAACTAGGTGGATGCTTCCTCTCTAGTGGCGGTGGCAGCTACAACATGCAACAAGGTGGATGCTTCCTCTCTAGTGGCGGTGGCAGCTACAACATGCAACAAGGTGGATGCTTCCTCTCTAGTGGCGATGGCAGCTACAACAGGGAAGTGGTAGAGGCTGCTACTGCTCCTCGACTGCGTGGTGGCGGTGGATGCTTAAGTTGCTAAGCAAAGGTGAAGTTGGCTATGGTAGTGGATGGCTTGGGCAGCAGTGGATCTGTTGGTAGCCACAATAAAACCATAGCAAAGCAACTTTTCCCGCCCAGGATAAATGCTGCTGAGTAGTCTAGGGCGACTCCTATCTTACTGTCTCATGGCATGGAAAGATTGGGATGGAGTGGGAATGCTTGAGATTGGACAGAGGGAAGTGACAAAAATATAGGTAAGGGGGAGAGAGAGACTGCTATCAGGCGTAGAGTGAGAGAGTTTTATTGAGTAAAGAAGGGAATATTGAAAGGGGTAGTTCAGTATTTAAATATTAACTTATGGAAAAAGTTTATCTAAGGATGCCCCTAAAAATTTATCAAAAAAGGTAGTTTTAATGTTGAAAAACCCTTTGATTGATTATCTCGCCATCAAAACATATGACTATGAAAAATAAAAAGATTTTAAGTCTCAAAAATATTGTGTATTTTACAACATATTATCTACACCATCCATTTTCAAGATTGTCATATGTTTATAGATCTATTTGATTTTAATCATTTTTAAAATTTAAAATTTTATAATTAAATATAAAAATAGATTTTGAGATAATCCTAATAACATTTTACATCAAAATTATATACCATGATCAAATTTGAAGGTGCATATGCATCCTTATGCAAACTGCACCCTTAACTTATTGGCCGGGTAAAAGTAAGTAAAAACAGTAATTGAGATAATAGTGTGATACTAACATATTTGACATGCATAAAAAAGAATGTTTTTTTAACCTCAAAAAACTTCCTCATGAGTATGCGAATAATGAAGTCCCACACCACAAATTGGTACATGGAGTTTTTCCGCATAAAAATACTTTGATCTTTGCCCATGTCTCTCTCTGATTTGAACCCTCCCAATCCTCTCTCTCTCTCGATGCCCTTCGCGCTTGGAGGAACTTCAATCATCTACAGGAACCTCGAAACTTCTTCCGCACAGATGAGAGAGATTGAGCCTCGAGCAAGCAAACAGGAAGAGTCATCCATGGAAGATCCTGAAGCGTCGTCAAGTGACACTGCTCCTCCCAATTTCGACGAAGAAGTCGTCGCTCGCTTAGAAGAAGCAGCGTCTCTTTGCTCTAAGGTTTGGCACTTGGCTCCCAGAAATTCCAGGGTTTCCATTCCACCTTCAAATCTACTGTGAAACTAAATTGTTTATAAACAGGCTCTGGTGAGTTATGACTCTCTGCAATGTGAGAAGGCCATCGATGTCTTTGTCAATTTGCTTGAAGGCGTCTCTGAAGCTGCCATTGCTAATCCAGAGAACCTTTCGCTAAAGGACCGCGCTTATGAGTGTCTCGATTTTACTTATCGAATTCTCTCTCCTCCATATTCAAACCAGGTTGGTTCCACTTTACTGTCACTGCCATTGTTTTCTTCAATTTTCGTGGTCCATAGATACAATGAGACTTGTATTGGAAGTTTTTTTTTTTTTTTTTCTGGTGATGGTGGAGGTTTGTTATTCTCTCATTGTTTCTATTTCCTTTGTTCATTTTGTGGGACTTTAATTATAATTGCTTTGTTAGATAATATTCGATGCATAATGTTCCCTTCCATGGTCTTGTTCCATGTGCTCATTTGATGTGACTTTTATCGTTATCGCTTGTTTGCAGATAATAGTGGGTGGTAATTTCTTTCATGTCATCCGTAGGTTTAATGAGACTTATATTACACTATAGTTGTTAATGCAGATGATAATGGATGCTTATTATTCTCTTTCATTGGGATGGTTAACCTGCTGATTAGTTAAAAATTTTATTGTGATTGCTTTTTGGGATAATATTGGATGCTTATTATTCTCTTTCATTGTCCTGGTTCAACTGTTGATTTAATGGAATGTGTACTGTAATTGTTTTTCGAGGTGATAATGGATGCTTGTTTCATGATCGTGGTTCATACATTTATTTAATGAGGTTGTCTTCTCAGATCATAATGAATATTTATTGTTCTCTTTGGTGGCCGTCGTTTATTGATTTAGTGAAATTGTATTATTATGGTTTTCTGAATGATTATGGATGCTTATTGTTCTCTTTGATGCCCTGTTTCATCTGTTGATTCAATAAGTATTATACTGATTTTTAAAATGATAGTGGATGCTTATTATTCTCTCCCACAGTTCTGTTTCATATGTCGAATGAGACTTGTTTCTTGATTACTTTTTCAGATTCTTGTGGATGCTCTTTCTTTAGAGCTGCCAAAGGCAGTTGCCAAGTTTGCTGGTATTTCTGAGAAATGCTTAGAGGTTGCGGAACATATAACTGATTACCTTTGCATGGCTTGTAACCCAAGGGACATGCTTTCCATTCTATGTGAGGTATTGTTAGTAATTGGAAATAGCTTTTTTCTATTTAGGCAGTGGAATTCACGTGGAAGTTGGACTCGTTGGCTTTTTTTGACTTCATATCTATTGTGAGATTTCTGAAATTTTTGTTTGTTCTGACATTACTGACGATTGTACTTTGAAGAACTTATTCTCATATAGTTAGCAATTTCTCAATAGATGGTCACACCTTATCATTTGGTAACACAAATGCTAGTTTGTATTGTGATTTTGATATTCAGACCCCTATGTATGTTGGACTAAGAGGATAACATTTTCAAATAAATATGAAGACAAAGACAATTCTTACAGTACAAAGTTACAACAGTATGACGACAGAAATATCTTATTTGTACATCAATAAAAATAATACACTTGCATAACCCATAATATGTCATCATCAACATCAGAGCCTTTTTCCAACTATTTGGGGTAGGCTACATGAATCTTGGTCCGCCATTCTTCTTGTCAAGGGCTATATCCTCAATGAGGCCATAGATCCCCATATCTTTACTCAATACTTCTAACCATATCCTTTTGGGCCCATCCCTTACTCTTTGAGCATTCCGCTTGAACTAACTCGCACCTCCTAGTAGATGCTGTACTGGGTTTGCTCACATGGCCAGCCTACTAAGTTTACTTTTTCTCATTTTATTGCCTATTAGAGCCACACCTAAGTTCTCCCAAATATATTCATATCTAAGTCTATCCCTTCTTGTCTTGCCACTCATCCATCTCAACATCCTCATCTCATCTACACTTATAATATAGGTACGTTATTTTTGATTGCCAAATATTCCGCCCCATAAAACAAAGCAGGTCTCACAGTCGTACTATAGAACTTCCCCTTCAGCTTCATTAGTATGTGGGTATCACATAAAACTCCGGTTGCATATCTCCACTTCGCCACGCAACTCTAATTCTATGTGCGACATCTTCCTCAATCTCTTCATTTCCGTGGATTATCGACTCAAGATATTGAAAATACGCCCTTTTTGGTATTTCTTGACCGTCAATCTTAACTACTTCTGCGTTTCTACTCGTATTATTACTAAACTTGCATTTCATTACTTTATCTTAGTTCGACTAATTTTAAAACCTTTAGATTCTATAACATTCCTCCAAAGTTCTTATTTTCTATTGACGGCTCTTTGGGTCTCATTGATCAAAATTATGTCGTCCGCGAACAACATACACCATCGTATCTCATCTTGTAGGTACCTAGTTAAGTCGTCCATAACTAAGACAAAGAGGTATGGGCTCCCTCAAACTGGAACATCTATCATATAAGTAAAAATTTGCTCACTTCAACTTATGTTTGATCCAATTTTTGGATGCTGCCTTGGAGTTTGGTCAACATGTAATCGGCCTTCCACCTAAAGCTGTTGATTCATAAGTTGGATGAAAACTGGTATTTTCAGCTTTCATTCAACCCACAAAGCAGCAGAATTTATGGGTAGACACACCCCAACTTTAATAATGAAATGGTACCCAGAAGTTTCATTTTAAACCTAAATGGGTTGTCACCCTAATCAGCTCCGAATATGGTTTGATGCCTCATCCAGATCAGGCCTTGGCAGCTTGGACAAATCTGCAACCTGTTCTGATGAAGGACCAGGTGAGTGTGATATCAAATAAGCTTTTATTGAATAAAAAGACTTTTTATTTTGATGTATTTTGTTCCATCATGGAATAATCGATTTCTGATCCAATTTTTATTGCAGTGAGATGATCTCCGCGATAAGGTATCGGGGATGTAATGTCAAGTATGTTGTAGGACTTAACCAGATAAGCTCACCAGTGGCAAAAGACGTAACCCTATACTTATCGTAGAACTAGATATGGAACTACCCCTTGCTTCCTATTGTCCAAGAAGAAGGGAGTCTTTTACAAACATTGAATTTCTTAGAATACTATGTGTGTAGTAGGAGACAACATGTCCAATCTAAGTCAACATAAATGAACTGAAGTTTTGTTAAACAAATCAAAATAACCTCCATCTAGGAGTTGATAGGATATATTCAATGATTGATGGTCTGTTGCCGAATATTTATCCTGCGCAACTGAACAAACTGACTAGTTGACTGCAAGCATGAATATATTTGTATTGATGATAGTTCAATTAAACGATCAATTCGTTATCCATGAGTAGTAGCATCTGAAAGAAAGAAGGAGATAAAGGTTATGCATGAGTAGAGAAGGAGACCAGCTTAATCTGCAGCGTATCATCCAAGTCTAATCATAGTGCACTTGGACGTCCTTATTATCTTATATAGATTGTCAACAATATATATTGTTAACAATACAAATATGCCAATGGCAATTACAAATATTAGATACGAGTACAAAATGAATAGGACCAACATAAATATCTTATTTACAAGTCTATCTTTGCATGCCATATCCTTACTACAACTCCTCAAGCTGTACATTGGCAACACTCAAGGATGGCATGCCATTTTGAAGTCTATATTTTTGCTTGGTCAGCCCTTCTGTAAAAATGCACGCCATTTTTTCATTGGTCCCGACAAACTTTGCAACTATGCTTTGTCTTCAATTTTCTAACTCACAAAGCGTTGATCTATCTGAATTTATTTGTTCTTTCCATGAAGCACTGGTTTTAATGAATTGGCTGTACTGCTATCGCACTTTAATTGTCATAGTGTATGACACTAATGCACAATTTAGGATCAAGAACCATATCATGTCTCCTTATCCATGCAATTTCAGAGGTGATTGCTTCCGTTGCATATGTTCATCTTCTATGATCTTGCCACTATCCCTTGCTTCTTGGTACACCAGGATGCCAAGTTGCTACTCATAAATGCACAACAACCTTTGACTAATCTCCTGGTACTTGAGTCCCCAACCCAGTCTGCATCTGAAAAGGTTACACTCTTACAGGATTCATATCCTTACGATTATTTTTGAAGTAAATTATCTCATCATTTGTAGTGCCTTTATGACCTCAATATCTTCTCTGAATGATCTCTTCTTGGATTATGTATTTATTGGCTTATGCATAGAATATGTTGGGTCTTGCAAAGGTTAGATACTGTAACGCACCACCTGTACCTCTGTATTCTACTAGATTTAAAATAAATTCACCAAAACTTTTATAATCTCTTAAACTCCTGTTCAAAACACAGCAGGTGAAGGGGCTGGTTGTGCTGCCTAAGTATCATCTTGTCTTTCTTTCTTTCAACTTATGTGCCTGGAAACGTTTTATCTTCCCTAGATCATTCATTTGAAGTGCAGTAGAGAGGACTTCTTCCATGTGATTCAGCTTTTTCATTTAGTTTCCCAAGAGTATAATATCATCTCTATATAAATTAATAGAGTGGTCATATCTCTTCCATCATGCTGAATAAACAAGGAGTGGTTCCATTGATTTCTCTGAATGCCTATCTCCTTAATGCCTTACAAAAGTTGTTAAACCAAGCTTGTGGTACTTGCTTTAACCCATATATCGCCCAGTTTAATTTGCACACCATGAGTTTTGGGTCTCTTGCACTCTATCTATATGGTTGGCAATTGGGTCTGGTCGATCCACCGACCCAATACGAGTCTGGGTGTGGATCCAAGTATTGTTCCAGGTGGGTCGACCTTGGTTAGGGTCTAAGTCTATCGTAGACCCTATGGGGTGGGTTGGGTCTAGGTCAAGGTTGACCCGATCAGCCGACCCAATATTTTCCTGTAATATATACGAAAGCATGCAACATTGTTTATGTATTAAAAAGTATTTATAAATGAAAGTAATTTTTTTTTTCTTTTATCAAATCCCTGGACTCGACATGGGTCAAGCTTGGGTCTGGGACCAGCTAGGAGACAGTTGGGTCGCGTACGGGTGACCTGACCTGGTTCGACCCATGAACACTAGTAACTATATATCCCATTAACCACTCCATATATAGTTCTTCTTCTAGATCCCTATTTCAAAATGCATTCTTGATGTGCAAGAGAACATACCCATTTTCACAATATGACTAAATGGTTCATCATAATCTAGTCCATATTCTTGATTATATCCTTTTGCAACTGGCCTCGCTTTGAACCACATAATTGAACCATCTACGTTACACTTTGTTTCATACATGCATTTGGACCCTACAAGAATCTTTCTTTGGGTCTTGGGACTGTTCGGTGTAACGCCGGTCTTAATGTACACAAATACTTAAACATTTCACTCAAGACACATGAATGCACATATTACGTACACATTCATAAACAAATTTGCAGCTGATATGGGCTGTTACACGCACTTAAAACTCAATTACAAGATTTGAAAAATACATCAAATTCACCTCATTATGGCCTCAACTCAATTGAAATAACACCAAGAGATAACTTGAATACATGACAATTTATACTCGGTCAAAATTTCAGCCACATAACCTTGTGCAACAATTACATCCAACTCTTTGAGACTTACATAAACTTAAACAAAAGCTGTCTCTTGCGATTATAACTCAAAGTGCAATGGAGTTTGAGTCCTTCTCATTTTAGTTGTTGTATATAATGCTTGTACTGGTCCTTTATGACCTAATTTTGATCTCACGTTTGGTACATTTTGAGGGGTGCTGTGATACCAACTATATTTACTTGTAAGGGTCCTCGAAGGCCTATCTTGGTTAGTGCACATAACGGATTTTGGGGGGTACTTCGACACTGTTCTTGTACATAGCTCCCAGCCTATGGCAGCCATTTTTTGAATGTAATACTTTATTTATTATTTCAATAGAGTCAAATAATTCCTCTAAGAAAAAATTTAAGTAGAATGTAAACCAAGGATCATGGACAATAGGAAGCTGATCTTACCTTAAGGAGGCATGGGGTCACCTCCGCAGGACTTCATACTCCTCATGCTCAATGCCCGTCCTTGACAGAGCAGGTACAAGGGTGAAGCCAACCAACCCAAAACTCCTTAAGACACAAGAGGGAACTGATTTAGTGTGTTGGATGTGTTGTAGAGATCCTTAGTTGTGGTGTGTGGAAATGTATTCAAATATGTGATCAACATGTGTAGTATGGTGTGGTATGAGGGGGTTCAAGCAAGGCCTTGGGAAATTAACAAATGAAGGTTAAGAGGAGATCAATACCTAGCTGTAAATGGACTTTAAGGTGGGCTTAGAGCAGCATATGGGAGTTTTGATGACAAAATCAATGGCAAATGGTGTGGAGCACATGCATTGTTTGTTCATATGAACATATTGTTTTGATTGTAAGCTATGTCACGAATACACACCATAGTGTACACCAAGGCTCAGTATCTCTCTAAGGGTGAGTGCGCCGCATACTTAGGGGTCTCTCATTGTAAATTTGGCACAATAAAAGTTAACCTTTCTCAGAAAAAAAAGAAGGCAGAATAACATTGCATTAGGAAGGATGAGAAATGCGGGGGTAAGGACCCCAATTTATAAGAGAATTTAGGGTTAGGCGAGTGTATAGAAGGTTCTCTTTGGGAGATGCAATGGGAGCCCTTGATCTAGGAGATCTATGGAGTGAGAAAGGCCTCATTCTGAGCCATCCATCCTTATCTAGCTATCATAGATCAAAGGATGGGATTTAAACACCTTTATCCCCTAGCCAATGAAGCCTTAATTTCTCTTCAATGTATCTAGTCTTGATTAAGTCTAGGTTAATCCATATTAATCCAATGACCAAGGTTAGCCTCTTGATATTTTCATTAATCCATGAGAGAGAGAGACTCCAAGGGTGGGGGCTGCCCCACATTTACTCATTTCCAAACTTGGTTATTATGTGGTTTTGTGAAAAATGGGTTAGAGTGCATTCTCTCTCTTCCTTCAAGTAAATCACATGGCCCACACACATAACCAATGGGAAATATCCTTGTGTCACTCATTTGTAAAGTGTCACTATGGGGGCCAAATATAGGAATGACTTAAGTCATTGGCTTGATATAAAAAAAGGCCCCCTTTTAGAAGAAGTGTCTTTTCTTCACATGTGCAAAGTGGTTCCCTATACTACTTTAAAATGAAACACACATATCTCCAATATGTGCATAACCAAACAAGGACTAAAAGTAGTGGATCGCCCAAGGTGTTGATGTCATGCTGATGTCAGCACCACATGGGGGGCCTTGTGGGTCCCATGGTTTGGCTATCTTTGGGCGCACATGTCGCCTAATGGCCACTTGACCCACATGTCTGCCGTATTGTCCTTATTTGAAATAAGTTGAAACAATTGGGCCAATTTGAGCCCAAAAAAATCAAATTAAAATTTCTAGGAATCCCGAAAGTTATTTTTGAGTTTACTTTATCATTCTCAAAAGGTTTGGAGGTTGAGAAAAATCCTAAAGAGAAATAAGGCACCTACGGGCTCCGAAACTCAATTTAACTTGGCTTATCTTGAAACCTGTGTTTACTTTCTCAAATCGACCCAACGAACTCATGACCCACTATCTTATGAGGGGCTCATGCTCGGTTCATCAGGCCGGCCAATTGGTGAAGGGATTCTAGAATTTAGAAACGGATTCAAGGTCCACCTCCGAGGACAAGTGAAGCACCATGAGTGCGGGGGTTCCTCTCATATGCACATGTGCACCTCCTTCTGGCACCTTCCCCTTGGAAGGAAGCTTCCCAAATTGCCGCTATCATATGCACATGCCGTGCGAAAGTGTTGGTCGAGGCTTTAGCCGTCGTCCTCATAGGCTAGCCTCCTCTCATAAAGGTTGCATTCTACTCTATGGCTAAACCACGACGATATCTCTAACCAATGACTAAGGGATAACCCCAAACCCTCTTGGTACTTGTATGGGCCTTACGCCTGATCTCGTGGGCATAGTTTTTCCATGACTTTGAGCTACTCACTCTGCCAGGTCCTAGACTGCCTAGGCGTGGTGAGTCATCCAAAACTAGGTACCTTTTGGGTCCTACTCTCCCACTGGTGCCAGAAATCCACTGTATAAATGAGGTATACCAAGAGGATCAAGGCCTTGAAACGCCATATACACGGAACAAGGACTATTGCCCATGTTCTACATTTATATAGTGATTGAATATTCTCATTCATTGCCTCTATCCATGTTAAATTCTTCTTTGCTACTTCATATAAATCATGCTCATGCTCATGCTCTTGCATAATTTCTATCAAGAAACCTTGATGTTTTATAGTACGGGGCGTCATAACTTATCCATCTTTCTATTGGATGCTATGTGCAATCTGATCTCCTGGGTTGAATAGGATCCCCAACATCTAAGGACTATGAGGTACATTTTTGATTTGATCGTTCTTGTGTGCTAAGGGATGTCTAGGCTCTTCCTCATTGATATGTATTTTGTGATACACAATTTTCATACGTGGGATGTCTTCCATGGGCTGCTCCCTTTTCTTTCTGCTTTGATAGACTATCAACTCTTCGTCATGCATTATGTGCTCTACTTTGATCTTCTTCGGATGAGTAACTTCTACTATCTACTGGTTCATCATGTAAATCACATTCATTGGCAATAGTGCATGAGGGATCAGTTTAGGTTCTTGGACAGCAATCTGAATGGGTCCTTCCATTTTTGGATGTTTATGAGGATAAGACATTCGGTTTTCATCAAAGTTCACATATTGCGAAATCAAAATTTATTGGTTCTTGGGCAATAACAATGATATACTTTGTGCATATCACTATAGCGGATGAATACACATATTTTAGCTTTTGGCATCAATTTATCCCTTTTGGACTTCCATCCACATGAACATAACAATAGCATTCAAAAATTTGTAGCATGCTATAATCCAGGTGTCATCCATGAAGAATAAAGTATGACGACTTTCTACTAGCATTCATGGTAGGCAACCAGTTAATTACATGTACTGCAGTGTGGACTGCTCACTTCACATAGATTTGGGAACCCTACTGGCATGCATCATAGATTGGGTTGCCTCTTTATATCTCTATGCTTTCTTTCCTCTGCACATTTTGTTGTGGTGTATTAGGATAAGAAAGCTCTTCCTCAATTCTATTATTGGAAAGGAAGTCTCTGAATTTATCAGTACTACTCCACTCCTTCGTCACTTTGCAATGATTTGAAATATGTCTAAACAGAGGAGTGAAATTGAACAAAGACACTAAAAACATTGAATTTTTTCTTTAAAAAGACGATTCAAGTGAATTTACTGTAACTATTTGGAATGAGATTTAGATTCCAAGTGAAAGTACTCCAAACATCAGAAGGTATTATTTCTAAAGGAAAATTGGCTCTTTTATTATTAACATTGAAAGGAACCTCACAATGTTTGGCGAGCTGGCAGCTTGAACAAATATTGACTCCTTTTATTATTTGAATTACATGAAATCAAATAGAATTTTTTTATATTGACAAGAGGGACTCTCCTACAATGGGCAAGTTGTTGGTGCCATATGAACACGTAAACTTTATTGGGAAAGAAAATTCAAGGAACTGGAAAGAGAGAAGACGACCTCATTTATTGACTATGACAATCCGTGATGTAGTTTCTTGATGATCAATATTGGAGGAAGCAAGTCTTTATTTACTAGGACAATCAATATTGGAGGAAGCAAGTCTTTATTTATACAACTTATTTAAAGACGTCATGCTACCATGGCCATCATTGATGCCACACATTGGTATCCTTATTAACATGACAAGACACAACCAGAGTTTAGAACTTGTTCGGACTCGTCATCAACTAAGTACAACTCTTCACACCATGAACCACTAGCAAAACATGGAAGTAAATACAATTGGGAGTAAATACAAAGAGCGACATGATTTTCTTTGGCCAACTATGACGCGGAAATAGGATTATGTTTGAAATTAGGGACAAGGAAAACAATTTTGAGATGTTTGGGACCTTTGGAAGACTGATGTTGACATTCCCAACATGAATAATGTGGCGAGAGGACCTATCTCCAATAATAATTCTTCCATTACCTAAGAAAGGGACTAGGGAAGAGAACATACCTGAATTTCTTGTCAAATGGTTGATTGTTCTACTATAAACAATCCATTCAGCTTCAGATGGAGATGTAATTTCGAGATTCTCCATAGATGTATTTAATGCAGCCAGTTGTGTTCCAATTTATGAATTCCACTTTCATTACTCACGGTCTTATGAACATATATTTAAAGCAACATACTAGTTGCTTTTGTATTGATGCAGCCTAGAATACTGCTCTCGAGTGTCTAGACAAGAAAGATAAGCTTAAAGTTTATAAGAGGAGCCACAAAAGGGTAAATTAGTTATTGAGTCTATCATTTTATGTCTTTTATTTATTTCTTGAGTATTTTTATTTGCTAAAGGGCATAAGTAGTAATTTGTAGAGGCTTTATTTTTTTTATTTACTTAAAGCCTTTGATAATTAATGGTGATGATTAGCTTAGTTGGATGGCTAGGATTAGTTCTCATTTAGGGTTTTCTTATAATGGATATGTGCTCAAGCATAATGAAGGATCATGTAATGGATTTTTATTCAAAACCCTAGAGTTGCAAATGTTCCTTTTTTATCTCTAGTTTTTTGAATCTTTCTCTCATTTTCGATCTTTGTTATCTTCTTCATTGCTAAACCCTAGCTCCAAGCTACTAGGTTTGTGCCAGGATGACAAGGATGGTACTGTAGCATGGAACTGTAGCACATTACTGCAGCATCAATTTTTGTGCCTTAGATCAACAACCATGTCTCCACATAGAGTAAAATGAGGAAAAGCAATAACCATAGTAGCATTTGATGCCAGTTCGCTAGAAGAGATTGCAGAGCTATGGAGATTAGTCGAAACCCTAGCTCTGCGTTTGGTATAGATGGAAGCCCTACCTCAAGAGGATGAGATCAAGGCAGATGAGGAATCCATAAATCCCTTCCCTGATCAAGCTCCAAGGAGAGGTAGTTGAACATACGGATAGGGATGGTAGGAGGTGGGAAACATGGTTCAAGGTTGAGATCCTTGAATGTTATGGAAATCTATCCTAGGACAACCATGGGGAAACTTTGTTCTCACTAAATGGATCTCAAAATCAGCATGTTGTGGACTCACTGCTAGTCTTTGACAAGTACCTAGAGTAAAATTTGGGTGTTGAGAAAGAAGCATGTGATCATAGTTCAATGATGATCCAACCGTAGAAAGGATCAAGAAGAAGATCCTACCATTGGAGAGGAATTTGTGGATGCTCCTATTTTTGATGATCAAGGAGTTGTTCCCAAAATATTGGAGATAACAGGTTTCTTACTCCCCATAGAAAGTAGTAAGGAGAATGGTGTTGACAGAGGTAATGATGACTATGCTCTTCTTCTTGGAGTTTTACCTGAATATGGAGTATCATGTGAGGTGTTCCCCAATGGTTTTTTGATTTTTTCCTATGAGCTTTTTGCTATTGAGTTCGATATAGAAGGTAGCCATTGAATGGGTGCTTATGTGATTCCTGATGTTAGTGTTTAACTTCAACCATTATTTTGTTTTGCGTGGATAACTATTATATTTAATTACTATGTGCGAATTGAAGGAAGTCACAGGGGTAATACATCATTAATTTTCAGCCGTTTCAAAATTCATGGTAGAGTTTTCTCTGATGTGTTCAGGACCAAGTGCGTTGTGCTCATGCATGACAAATATTGGCATTTCGTAATGGGCCCAAAATGTGGTTAATCCAATGTCTATGGGAAATGCGATAAAATGACACATCTTGATCTCAAGTCTCGTCATGGTAGGATTGTTCGCAATTTTGAAGAAGATCAATGACAATGCCTATTAGTTAAAGCTATCAAGCTATATTCATGCATATGATGCTTTTAATATCAAACATCTCATTCCATATCATGGTGATACCTTAGATGACAAGCCGCTGAATTCAAGGACAAATTCTTTTGAGGAATGGGGGACTGATGCAGCCTAGAATGCTGCTTTCGAGTATTTAGACTAGAGAGATAACCTTAAAGTTTACAGGGGAGCCTACGAAAAGGCAAATTAGGCATTGATTCTATCCTTTTATTTATTTATTTTTATTTTTTGTCTTTTATTCACTTAGGGGCATAAGTAGTAATTTCTAGAGTCTTTTGCATCTATTTTATTCACTTAAAGTTTTTTATAATGAATGACCATGATTAGATTAGTTGGATGGCCAAGATTAAGACTCATTATAATTTTTATATATAAGATCTGTAGTCAAGCATAATGAAGGATCACATTATGGACTGTTATTCCAAAACCTAGACAACAAGTGCTGCTTCTTTTAGCTTTGGTTTTTGAACCTTTTTCTAATTTTGGATCTTCCTTATCTTTTTCTTTGCTAAACCCTAGCTCCAAGCTACTAGGTCTGCGCCACGTATCGTGGTCCTGGGTTTCCATCATATTTACTAATAACAGTCAACAGTCGAATGGTTACGCCTTCCACCTATATGGTACATTATACAACTATTCCCATGAATGGAACGCCCATTATTATTGTTAGGTGGAGGTAGGATGCCATGCCCAGTGAAATTTCCATAAAACCCACCTCAACCATGATGGCCATGCCCTCAATTATTTCTTCCTCTACCTGTACCTCCACAAAAACCATTCCAAGGAGATGAATACTTTTTTGATAAACAAAACATCGTAAGAATCCACACTTGGTTGTTGTGTTGTCCTTTTATTAGGTAACATAGTTTCATGTTGAAGAGGTAAAGGACATAACCCAAAAGTGGGATATGGTGGTCTAGAGGTAACACTAGTAACAAAAGTCTCATATTGATCTCCAAGACCCTTCAAAGAAATGTATACTTCGTTAGTATCACTAATGAGATTCTGAATCATAGCCAGCTGATTACATATTCCTTTGATTTTGGCTATTAGTTGGTTATGGATTTATCTTCTTTTTGCAACTTAAAAGTTCTTGTCTCAAGTGCATTAGACTAGCCTGCGATTGCTGGGTATATGAGTTTTGTAATTCCTACCAGGGATTCTTTAGCAGTGTCTATATCAGGTACTTGTTCCAATATATCTTCTGACAATGTAGAATTAATCCACCCAATTAGTTGTTGATCCTTGACAAGCGAATCATCATATTCAGGGTTAAGGCTTTAAACTTTTTCTATCTTTCCTTCTGTACTCACTTCCTCTTTGGTGATGAACTACGGTGGTGCCTTGCACAATCCATCAATGTGACCCTCAATCGTATACTTTGACGAAAGGAATTATAACTTCAATACAATGAAGTTCGAAGAAAAAAGTTTGATGGTAAACTTGGGGAAAGGAATATGGAGGGGGGCTAGAATATTCTCTGGGATCAAATGAGTAGACAATAGTGGAAATAAGTTTTTTAAAAAAAAATGAAAAGGAGTTCTGTTCAAGCATGAACAATAACTGTGGTTTACTGTTCACATCAAAATATAGAATTTAGGGTAAGAAGAGATTTAGAGAGAAGAGATTGAGGGTTGAGAGTTCTAGGGTTTTACACCTAAGATTTCACACCAAAGGAACATAAGAGATTTAATGTGAAGAAGAGATTTAAGGTAAATAATTTAGGGTAAAGAAGAGATTTAGAGAGAGGAAATTGTTTAGGGTTAAGAGAGAGCTATTATCCAAGTCAAGGGGATATATCTAGGGTTTCATGCCAATATTGACTAACATGATCAATCTAAATAATGACTGACAAAGAAAGAGATAAAAGAAAGATTTTGATACCTTTGATCAATGGTTCACATTAATGGTTGAACTTTGCTTTGATACCATGTGAAATTATCGCCTCAAATACTTCAGAGAAAAAGAGACAAGTTGTGGAACATGAAGAGATGGATGGAGAGGAAACCAAAAGAAAAGTGACGTGAGCCTATAATTCCTTCATGAGTGAGGGGCTTCACTGTATGATATATATTTATAATGTTTCTGACCGTAATTAATTGAGGGTAGATAACAATACAAAAATCAAGAAATCACATATTTGTCCTTTACATTGATCTTAAACTAAAAATACAAGGATAAGTTACAGTAAAATACAAAATTATCTATATGCTCCTAACCAATTATGACTAACAATGGCAAGCTGAATAGGTCAAGATTGATGCACAATGGCAGGGGCTGAGGAAGGAGAACACTGCTAGGTTTTCTTGTTGGTGGGATGTTTGAATACCCAATGGGTATGTTTTAACAAGAAAACACTGTTAGTAAGTGGTTTGTGAGAAACCACTTTGGATTTGATGGAGAGGTGAAAGAGGAAGATGCCCCTCCTGACATTTTGTAGCACGTGATTGTAAAACCTTGGATGGATTTATTGAAACTGCACAAAAGAAGTGGGTAAAACATTAAATAGTTGAAACTATGGGTGCAACTTGATAAATTTCCCTTGATAAAAATTTGAATTTTTTAAACATCCATTAATTATTTATAATATTATATGGACTGCACTCTCGACCTAGAAAATTTAGTTAACTACATGCAAGGACCTCGATTTTTAACCAGATGGAACTCAGATGGGTAGAACTTATTGTTCGATCCCTAGAAATTGTTATCGAACTCACCAGCCTATTGGGATCTCGATCCCCTTACCTAAGGATCTTCTAGCCGTCCATGATATTTTGCTCTCAATCCGATCCCAGAATTGGTCTCAATTGCAATCCTAGTAACTATGTGTAAAAGTCCAGGATCCATGTCTCTATTGCCGAAGAAAAGTGAATAGGGGGAATCTTGGATAGGAAAATGTGTTGTTATGGATTAAACCCATTTATATACATTGTACAAAGGCCAATTACCAAAGTTCTCTTGAGGGTGACAAGGAGTTGGCCTTTACATATATGAAAGGACAAAAGTCATATCTGTTAGGGTATATGGTGCAGCACACTTCAACTTTATGCTGCTGTTTTTTTTTTTCCATTTAACTTTTTATATCTGTTTCTATAAATTGAAAAATTGTGCCTTCTGGTCTATAAAAACTTCATACGTATATCTTGATTAAAATATTGATTATGTGAGGTTTCCTTGTATTATATTTCTTAATTTTCAATGCTTTGACCTATATGAGTAGTCATTGTCCTGTTTGCTTTCTGTGAGTTCTTTACCTCTACTCGTTGATCAATATATTGATTTCCTTGAAGCTTATCTTTGCAAGTTCAATGATGTTTCCTTACTAATGTGAACAGGCTCTAGATTCCCTTAACAAAGAATGCAATGAGCCGGCATTTTTTCTCCCACTTTTTTGTGGGATTTCCAGAGGTACTCTTTTGATGTTATTTGAACCTAGCGTCTAAATTTCCTTAGACAATCCATTGTGTTTTAATGCATCATTTCCTTTTGAGTCCACTTTGTTTGTGAAGTATTCTTTTTTACAAAGTTTATGGATGTATTCATTGGAAAATGTTTTCGTGTAGCCTGGCTGCACCAGATAACATGTAGCCTCACCTAAATCTCTAGTTCTTTGAATGGGTGAGGGCTCAAAAAACTCCAAAATCATCCTTATCCCCTCCAAAAACAATCTTCTGGAAAAAAAGAAAAAATCACTTCGAACTCTAAAACTGCTCTATCTCCACCCCCATCCCAAAATTAGATCTGAACCATACATTACAATGGACGGTAGGTCTAGGATTTTGGAGCCTTTTAGGAAGTCTATTTCTTTTATTATTATTGTTATTATTATTATTATTATTATTATTATATTATTATTATTATTATTATTATTATTATTATTATTATTATTATTATTTTTAATTGTGAATGGTTGCAGGTACTTTCAGATCCCTGAAAATGAAAATTGGTGATTAGGCTGCAACTACATGGGTTTATAAGCACACCCTTATTAGTTTATTAGTTTACTTCATGCATAAACGTCTTGTGGGGTAATGCAACAAACTTTATAATGGTTTAGCTGTTGAGATTATTGACCTCATTTTTTGCATATGTATTTTAATTGCTAACAATAAAAGGGCAAAAAAAATCAGTTCATTTAGCATATGAAGTCACATTTTCCATGAAGTGGTGCAACAAATAACAAAGAAAGAGGAAGATGATGAAGAAGAGGGGCAATTAGTATTGTTATTATTTTGTGTGTGCATATGGAACGAAGTGTGCTTTATTGGTACAATGAACTTCTTTCCAGATATGGGTATGCATCTTTGAACTTTCATGTCGCTTGAATGCTTCTTTGATCATTGGGAGGTCATAGGTTCTTTACGGGGCAGAACCTGAGGTACATTATTAGGGCATGGTATCGTCTCTGCCCTAGAAATGATACTTTGGAAGGAGATACTTTGGAAGGAGATATGTCAAAAGAAATAACATTATTGAAGTAGAATAATTCCTAGAGGAATTAATAGTTGAAATTAAAGAAGAGAAGAGAACAGTTAGATACGTTCTAAAGAGAGAAAGAGAGGAAAGAAAATAAAGAAAAAGAGGAGAGAGAGAGAGGCGTGTGAAAGAGAGAGAGAGAGAGAGAGTGGCATGGTGCTCTATTGTGACTCCACACCTCTTAGTTATATTAAATTGTAACTTAATTACAGACTATGGACAGTGCTGCCCGTACTTAGAGAAATAAGACAGAAAAGTCCTAAACAAACATAAAAGACAGTTCTGCCCATCAAATACAATAAAGCTTAATTCTTTTATTCCCAACACTCCCCCTTAAGCTGGTGCATATATATCTATCATTCCTAGCTTGCTTGTGATATTATGTAATCTGTCTCGCCCAACAACTTTGGTGAAGATATCTGCAAGTTGATCTTTAGACTTCACATGAGGAGTCTGAATGATCTTGGAAGCAACCTTCTCTATGTTGAAGTGACAATCTACTTCAATGTGTTTAGGCCTTTCAAGAAATATAGGATTTTCCTTGATATGAATGGCTGCTTCATTATCACAATATAGAGTCATGGGAAGCTTACTCTAACCCCCAAGTCCAAAGGAACACGTTTACGTCACATGTACCATGAGCCATTGCCCTGTATTTTGCTTCAGCAGTTGATCTTGCCATCATATCTTATTTCTTGCTTTTCCAAGTAACCAAGTTTCCCAAAATGAAGGTACAATAGCTAGTTGTGGATCTTCAATCAGTTTGGCAACCAGTCCAATCAACATCAGTGTAAACTGCAACGTCAAGATGCCCTTGATTGGAGAAAAATATTCATTTTTCTGGTGTAGACTTGAGATATCTTAATATTTTGTATGCTGCATCAGGGTGTGGTTTACGTGGTGCATGCATAAATTTGGCTGACCACGCTAACTGCATAAGAGATGTTTGGTTGAGTGATCGTGAGGTGTATAAGCTTGCTCACTATTCATCGATACTAATTAGGATCTTTGAGTAGGGTGAGCTACATCTATATAGGAGAAGCATATGGCATACTCTGGGAATTTACAAGCTCATAACTTACCCCAACTATGCACTTCTCAGTAGGCTTGCCCTGCAAAACCACTCTTAATGCACCAAGAGAAGGATGCTATGTAAGCACCCTGGCCCTTCTAGAGACCATAACAGCCTCTCCGGACACACTTTGCTTAAACAACACACTTTGATCAACCTATTGTTGGTGATTTATTGTATCGCTTATGATTCCCGAGACTTAAGAGGACCACAAGAGGTTCTTGTCTTACTAATGAGTTGTGACCTCCTAGCATAGCAACTCCAAGGGTTGCCTATTGCACTCTTTATGAATGCTAAAATAATTGTTCATTAATCTTCTTTTATTGTTGCTATCAGCGATTGAAAAGTTCTCAGTCCGACTTGGTGATTATCTGAGTTGGATTGGATTGAGAGCCAGGCTATTTGGTGTTAAAGAACCTCTGAACCACCCGAGTTTCCCATTTTTTTAATATATATATAAATAAATAAATACATATAAATAAAAAAAAAATATGTATATATATATAAATAAATATATATGTATATGTTATATATAAAAATTATGATAAATATGTATGTATATATATATATGTTATATATAAAAATTATGATAAATATGTATGTATATATATATATATATATATATATATAAAT
The DNA here is from genome assembly GCF_054954075.1 of Amborella trichopoda. Lineage (NCBI taxonomy): Eukaryota > Viridiplantae > Streptophyta > Magnoliopsida > Amborellales > Amborellaceae > Amborella > Amborella trichopoda. Next base: position 28,831,535 of record NC_142347.1, read on the forward strand.
AAATAAATAAAAAAAAGTTCCACTGGTCCGACTCAAACTTGCCCGAGACAAACTAGGTGACTTGGGATTAGGAACCTAGAGAGTCCCTACCTGAGTCCGCCTTTTTTATCACTGGTTACGAGTCATTTATTTAAATGACGCATAGATTTGTCGATATCCCTTTCTACCAATTGCTACTATACTTTAAGAAAATGGTTGACACAAATGTGGTATCTGGGTTTGTTAGGATTCAAGTTACCATGCAGAAATCAAATTGTTTTTTTGATATTGGTCTTTCAGTGCAAGGAAGCAAGAATGTGTATTTTACTGTGGAGCATGCAACTCTTTGCCTACATTTATGGCAATAAAACCCTGTCTGTAAACAATAAAAATCTTCTCTACAAATTCTGATTCGATGTTGGACTTGTTTAATAGTCCTTCTAATGAAAAACCATAAGGTTTATAAACAAGTGCCGATATTTAAATTTATAATTCCTTGTTGTATTGTACTTATCACATATATGCTTGTGTTAGCTTTTGGTCTCCAGGCCCTTATATTAGTTTTATTCAGTAATTATTCGTTATATATGTTTCCCTAGCAGTTTTCTGTTGTATTCAAAGGCGCCACTTGGAGCAGATAAAACGAGCACTGCCTGCAATATTCTCTGTTTTGGAGTCTGCAACTTCCAAGTTAGGAGATGAAGTCAAGTATTCTTTGGAAGATTTGATGCAGAGAACGATGTCTATTGTGTTCTCTGTGCAAGAAGTTTGCAAAAATTCAGTTTGTGACATGCTTTTGGAAGGAAATTCTTTACCATCTATGTTTGGTTAGTTATAATGTTATCATATATTTTCCCTCACTTTTTTTTTTTGGTGGTCTTTTACAGGAGGGATGGAACAAAGAACAGCTTACTGCTTTACTTGGTGCTTGTGTGTTAGAACTTATGGTTGGCATTCTACCTTACATGGATTTGGCTTAGTGATGGTGGCATTGATTTTCTCCTGAGTTTCACCATTTTGAAGAACTTCTAATGGAAGCCTTTTGTCTTTTTCATCATTCCCTAGAATTGCCCTTGAATAACCTGCATCTTGCTTTGTTTTGGCTATCAGGCTATTATTTGCAGGGTCAGTGTTGCAGATGAATTTTCACGGGTATTTCCTTTTGTGTCACAACTGTCAGAGATCATTTCTTCTTGTAGATTATCATATCTTGGCCTATTAACTGGAAGTGAGTTTGATGCAATTGCCAACTTGACATTGAATGGTAAGTTTGAGCTTATCCTTCCGTATTTGGATCATTCTACCGACCAGGAATATGTGTTTGCAAATGAGTACCCTACATTCTGACTTATAATAACTTTTTTAGGTGTCATTGTTAAAATTTCTGAAATGCTAAAATAGTCCTTGACAGAAGTTAAATGTCCAAACTACCCCATCCAAATGATTGTGAATAGACAGTATACTCAGCTTCACCCTCCAGGTCAGTTGACTTTGCTTGTTTGTCCAGGGTCTTGGACTGTTCTTAGTAGGTGTCTCCATCAATTGCTCTGTCGAAGGAATATGTAATGTCTGGCTATCACCTGGCCTAGCCCTTTCATTATCGATGTTCTTAATCCTCACAAAAGATAAAGCAATGACTTATTAAATAGAAGAACCTCTGAAGAAAGTTCATAAGAGTGTGAAAACTTATTCACTAACCCTAATCAAGATATATAAAAGACAATGCAGTAAAACAATGGCATGTCAATGTGCACAAAACACGAAGCTATTATAGATCCGATATAGTTGATACTGTATATAACCAAGTCCAAGTGACAAACACTTTAAAATTTTTATACTTTGAAAATACGTGGACCTTATATCAAATATGACAATTATATACAATTTCCAACCACCAAACTTGGCTTCTCATACACTTAAAAGAAAAATTACAACTCTATAGGTCCCTTGACAAAGTCCAAACGCAAAATACTTGAAAGGAGATTGTAAATATACATGACAAATACTCAAGTGCTACAAAATACAACGCTACACAATTCCATTGCCAAATTATACATCACATTGAAATTACATCAAACACCTCAAATGCTGTGTCCTTCTCGACCAAAACAAACACTTACAAGTGCACATTAGATTTGATCATGGGAAGCCAAATAAGCGAGCTATTCTGCTAGTTTACGGCCAAGGTCTTAGCTACATATCATGGAATGACTACTCGGATGCCACCAAGATCTAGGCCAATTTCACATCATCTCAATGGGAAACAATTATCATTTAAACTACATCTTGTGGTAGAAAACAACATAACAGAGGCTCAAGAATTTGGATCCATAATGTGGGAAAAACCATATGAGAAAAGCTGCTCAAATGACTATCAATTTGGTGAAGAATTTAGTAGTATGGTCATGGGAAAAATTTGGCATAGTTTCCCATTAAATTTTTGCCAAATTAAATTATCGAGGGGGTGATTTAATTGACTGATTTGGTTAAAAAATATTAGAGAAATCATCACAAGATTTAAAAAATTCTCAATCAAAATCTCTCCAAAATGAGCTCAAACAACTAGGAATCAATGGCTCGTACCCTATGATGAATTTGAACTCAAGTACTCGTGAAACAAGGAGGCGAGGTGTTATGATACCTTGCTATAAATGGAGAATTACCGCCAACTTTGGTGAATAATTCCCCCAAAATGAATAACTAAGGAACTAGGATATCACCTCCAAGCTTAAGATGGAGCTTTAATGCAGCTTCAAACTTACTTTCTCTCACTTAATTCTCACACTTTTCTCCTTTATTTCTCACACAAGAATGTTCTCACAAATGAAGAGGGAGAACAAGGAAAATCATAAGGGGGTTTACCATTCTCTTCTTCTTTTCTTTCTCACTTAAAAACTTAATGTGGTGTAGAGAGAGAGCCAAAATGGGTGGTGTTTCACTTAGAGAGAGAGAGTCAAATGGTGACTTGGCACTTATGAGAGAGAATTCTACACATGAGTGAGCAAGATGTCTTTTTATAAGCTTGAGTAGTAGATGCTTCTAGATGAGTTAATTTTGGCAATTGAACAAGTTATCCATGGTATGAGAGAGGGCTCGATCCTAGCCACTCATCACTCATCATTCCATCTTGATTAATAGATGAGATTTAACACCATTATCCTCCTAATAAACCTTAAAATCATTGCAAATTTCCCATCATTAATCTTGAACTCAAATTCATACCAAATTCGATTTGCTTCCATAATTGCCCATGTTAACTCACTCAATTAAAATGAGAATATATAGGTATAGGTTATTCCTCAAGCAATTAGGCAAGCCTTCTAGAAGCAATTTGAATTTGAAGTTTTCCTCCAATTTCATGTGACTTTGGTGTGCACGGGTATCCAGTTAAATTATGTCACATAGGATAGGCAGTTATATGCATAATTCCATATGGACTTAAGGTTTCAGTTATAATATCCAACCCTATACCCTTGGGAGATCTCCCTATGTGCATATAATCAACAATCCCACGCAATAAACATGTGCTCAAATGTATTCTTCAATTTCTCAAAAATTCACTTGAAATTACACTATGAAGCACTTTATGACAAATAAACAAAAGACAAAAGGGTCAACCATGATGGTCCCCACGTCATCTTTATGAAGGCTTGGCGTGGACCCCTTCCCACGTGGCACCCATTAGCCATTTGGATGTCTTGTGTGGATTATAAACTCAAAAAAATCCAGAAATTTTTTAAAAATCCCCAAAAATCCTCCAAAGCATTTTCCATCATATTCACACCATTTGGCATCATATTCATTCTTTATGAGATAGAACATTGGGGCGGTCAAGAAATAATATGTCCATAGGATGAGTGTAGATGAGATAAGGATGTTGAGATGGATGAGTGACAAGACAAGAAAAGGATAGAATTCAGAAGGAATACATGTGAGGAAACTTAGGTGTCGTTTCAACAGGCTGTAAGATGGAGTAGACTTAGGTGGGCTAGCCATGTGTAGCGTAGACCTAATACAACATTGGTTAGGAGGTGTGATTTGGTTTAAGTGGAAGGCTCTAAAAGAGAAAGGGGAAGGCCTAAAAGGCTATAAATAGAAGTAATGAGAAAAGTTATGGGACTTTTGGTCTTACTGAGGGTATGACCCTTGATAGAGAAGAATGGATGAACCTGATTCATGTAGCTAACCCCAAATAATTGGGATAAGGCTTGGATGATGATAATGATTATGATAATAATATAATTATCAATGAGGGAAATTAGGATCCTAAGAGATGAAGTGGCATCCGAATACTCCACTCAGCTTGACTTGGAATCCAAAGTGACCTTCTCAGAATGACCCAACAAACCTATGACCCCAAGTATCTGGTAGGAGCTCATGCTTGGTTTATCAAAGTCAATCCAATTTGTGGCTTGGGACCCTCAGGTTGTAGTGGATTATAGGTGCACCCTTAAGGACATGCACTCTTGTGGTTGCGAGGGTCCTCTCTTGGCACATGTGCATTTCTCTTTCAGATGGATCAACATGGAAGAGTGACTTCCCATTTGAGACTATATATGCACATGCCATGAGAAGGTTCGAGGTCAGGGATTTAGGCTTATGTCTTCTCAAAGCCTTAGTTTTCTCATACAAAGCAATAATTACACCAAATACTTGAACGCATATCACCATAATTCTATCACAACCAATCTTAGCCAACATGGCATCAATTAATCCGACCTTGACTAGAGGTAACCCTCAACTCTCGTGGTGCCTCACACACATACACACACACACACACATACATACACACAACCGGCCTCATGACACTTGGGGTTATGTGACTCTTGGTCCCAATGCGTCAAGACTCTAGTCTAGAGTTACATCGACGATATCGCTCTAGTTCACTCCCACTGTAATCAAGAGCTATGAACATGTTGGGTTCAAGGCCTTGAAATACCATAACTCGAACAATAATACACTGCATATCCTCAACAATATATGTAATTACCTCTTTACCTGTAAACTATATGTCCCTGGCTTTCAAATTTCAGTTGTCTCCTCAACATTATAAATGTTAAATTAATTTTCACTCCAAAATTGTTAGTTGTTCTTTAGGACTTGTTGATTTCTATATGGTATTAGGGCAGGCAGAATCTGCAATGTTTAAATTCACAATTGAACAAAGTAATTGAAACAAGTAAAACTAAAATCAGTTTTCAAGTTAGGAAGTCGAGATCAACATCAGTTCAAGTAGCAAAAACCAGATTTTTATCAAGGGTGATAAATTGCATTATCTGCTGTTTTATGACATCAAAATGTAAGTTGAAAAATTTCTCACGAGGTTTGTGCCATGTCTACATCACAATCATTTCAAAGGAGATGAATAACACCATCCCAGCTCAAACTGCAGAAAATTCAAGGTTTCTATCAACAGGACTTAACATCCTTTGTGATTCTTAAAACGATTAAACCTTTTTGGTCATCCGAAAATCACATACTTATCCTTCTTTTGTCCAGAATTTTGTATATGTATATGTCCATATATTATAAATGAAATACTTAGATTCATTGATAAAAAGTAGAAAAACAACCAAATCTATAATCTATTTTGAAGCTGAAAAATTTCCACTAGGTTCATATTCTCCTTCCAATGTCTTCTAGAAAACATGCTTTTCGGGCTAACAGAAAACAAAGTGAAAGCAATGATTAGAGGTATTTATGTCATTTAAACTTGGAATCTGAGGGATTCTTTGTTTTCAGCTGTTGTTGAGCACTACTGGTTTGCATATTTTCTTTGCTTATATTGCTCTTGCACTCGATTTACATAGAGCAAGTTCGTTCTTGTGGCGCTTCGCTTTTCCTTTTCCTCTTTGAGCACTTTATACATCTGATTGATGGCTGCGAAGGGTGCATGTGAGAATCGTGGCCCAAGGGGTAGGAATGCGGTGAATGCCGTGACTGTTGAGATGTTACAAGGGATGCAAGAACAGATCCAGCAACTTACCCAGTTGGTTATGGCTGTGATGGGCAATGATCATGAAAATGGAAGTGAGAGAGGCTTTGGTCGAGTTTGGGGGGTAACGAATAATTTGGATCATCTTGCTCAAAGAGAAAATGAGAGCTCTAGCCATGAAAGTTGGGCAGAAACTGATGGGTCTAATGGGCGGGATGTGAGAGCACAATGATGGGAAGATCGCATTGTAAGTGCTTTACAAAATAACGAAGAGTATGGTGTTCATGTTCAAATTGCAGAGTTTGATGGGGAAATGGAGGCTGAAGAGTTTCTAGACTGGTTGAACAAGATCGTGAAATTAGGGGTAAGGGAAAGGTTAGAAGATGGGACAAGATGAAGGACAAATTGAAGGCTCAATTTTTGCCGTGGGACTATGAGCAAACTTTGCATCAAAAGGTACAAAATCTGTGTCAGCTGGAGAAGACTGTGAAGTACACTTAAGAATTCCATTGACTCACATTATGGAGTAATTTGGGGCGAGAGTGAACCCAAAGAGTCAGCCGGTATGTGAATGGTCTATGGTTGGCGAGAAGACTGTGAAGTACACTTAAGAACTCCATTGACTCACATTAAGGAGTAATTTGGGGCGAGAGTGAACCCAAAGAGTCAGCCGGTATGTGAATGGTCTATGGTTGGTGATACAAGATCAGATGGGACTGCATTGACTCTATAAAGTAAATGGTGCATATCAGCTTGTCTTAAAGGTGGAAGCCCAACTTACCCACCAAACCTCTTAGGAAGATGGGGAATAGTGCAACATCTAGCCGTGGAAGCAATGTCACTTCTGGTGGGCGGGTAGCAGCCCCCATATGTTCTAACAACCATGCAGATCCTAATAATGGTAGATGCGGTCAAGGTCAAGGCAATTTACAAGGGGGAATCAAATGCTTTAGGTGTTTGGAATTTGGGCTGCGGTCGAATGAGTGTCCAAGAAGGAGAAATGAAGGTCAAGCCAATCTAGCGGAAGACCATGATGTAGCAATTGAAGAGAACTTGGAACACAATGGAAGATGAAACTCAGCCTGGAGAAGTTCACGCGTCTCTTGATATTGAAGTGGAAGGACTTGAGGGCGGCATGGTTGGCGAAACGCTTGTCATCTGATGATCTATGTTGGCACCGCTGGTCAAAACAAGTGATGATTGACTTCATAAAAATATTTTTAGAACCCCCTGTACAGCTGGAGGAAAATTTTGAAAACTAATCATTGATAGTGGGAGTAATGAAAATATGGTGGTTCAAGAGATGGTAGACAAGCTCAAACTCAAGACTATGAAGAACCGACAACCTTATTGTATTCTTTGGTTCAACAAGGGAACGAGGTAACTGTATCTTCAAAATGCCTAGTAACTTTCTCAATTGAAACTTCCTTTGAAGAATCAATGTGGTGTGATTGGTCCCCATGGAGTCGTGCCACATCTTATTGGGTCGTCCTTACAATATGATCAGAGACTGGTTCATGGGGTTCCTTTGAAAAGAAAGGTTCCCTACTGGCACTTTGAAGAACAAGAAGGTAGGTCTATGCAAAGTACTACACAAGTTTGGAGAAACTTCTTATTAAATTGAGCTTCTCCAAGACCTAACGTGGCTGATCTTTATAGTTGTCTTGGTAAAATGGAGCTCGAAATGGAGTTCGTCAAAGGCGAGTTGCAAGATCAAATTCCGAGTACATCAAGAGAGAAAGTTGAAAGGGTGATTAAAGTCAGAGAAATCAAAACTCGAATTAGCACTTACTATCGATATCTTGTCAAGTGGGTGGGGAAACTTGATTCTAAATACTCATGGATAAATGCAGAGAAATTCATGGAGATAGATGCCAAGAATGTCAAGCTGCAAAAGGGAGGACTCTCATGGAGGCAAGTTCCTTTTAAGGGGTGTAGTATGATGCAAAAAAAATAAAAAAAAGGTTGGGTTGAAAACCCGATATGGCGGCCCAACATTCCTATTCTTTAGTTTCTTTTAAGTTGTTTAGTAGATGGGCGGGGGGGAAGGGGGGCGGTGCGGGGGGTGGGGTTTAGAATTTTTTGGGATTTTTGGTGGTTTATTATTGATTTAAGGGTTATGTCTGATACTATTTGAGACTCTTTTGGGATTTTAAAGGAGGCTAAAATTATACTTATTTTTAATTTCTATTCAATTTTAGAGGATGTATATTTTGATTTTAGTTTTAGGATTTTAAGTTTTTTTTGGGATTCCAAGGTTTTCTTATATTTTCTTTATTTACTATTCACGAGTACTATTCATGGTACTGTTTACATGTACTTTTCATGCGTTGCTATTCATGCGTTATTGTTCATAGGGGTATTTTTGGAATTTTAGTATTGGTTTAGGAGTGATTTAGAGTCTTAAATGTTTACTTGGATTTCAAGTTAAACTAGGATTTCATAGGCTTATAAAATGTTGGATGGCATATTTTAGGAGGCATATGTTATGAGAATGAATTTTATTTTATGAAAGAAGAAAGTTCTTATTTAGGCTTGATTTACAACTATTTTCTTTCTCCATTATTGATGATTTTACTTGTTTAAGGTTCAGGAAAAGGGTGGATTTAACTTCCTACCTTTTCCTTCCTGCATCAAGTGGTATCAAAGCATGGTTCGAGAACGGCATGAGATTGCGATGGCTTGTCGAGGAGGTCTTAACCATAGGGACACCAATCTGACCCAATTATGCATCAACAACTTGATGGAGAGGGTTACAGAGCTATTTCTGCGCAAGCGGGGCCAAACAACAAGATGCCTTAAATGAAGAGAAATCTACGTGGATAGATCCAATCGTAATGGTTTTTATGGAGAATGGCGCGAATAAGAGTCCGACTCAAAGTTGGAGTGAAATGATGAAGTTGCCTTCAATGACCCATTCTATGCATGCGCTCCGCATTGGGAGCCTCATGTTCAGGAGAATAAATCATGGAATTTAGTTGATCTAAATGATTTGAAGGAGAATGAGGTTGACTTTGGCGTTAAGTCATATAAAAAAAAAAATGTAGATTGAGATTTGCCACCAATTTTCAATACATATGTAGATGATGAACAAGATCTTGTAAGAAATCCAGTCTATGATGATGATCAAGATTATGTGGGTGAACCGATCTTTGACGAAGAAAAAGATGAAGATTTTAAGGATATCAAAGAGGTGGAACATTAAGGAGATCTTGGGCATTGGAATCAGAGTAGTGCAATGGAAGTGTGGTCAACTCATAATTTCCAAATTGTGGCCCTGATTTCAGAGAGTTATGAAATAGATGTTGAGAAAGCCTCTAAAGTACAGAAATTTAGATTTGGAGTTTCCTACGATTTTCAATGGGAGCTCAAGAATAGCTGAATTGGATAAATTTGTATCAATTCTTCAATATACATATTAGAATCCATTACTTATGGAATTTTTTTTACTACAAATAGTATTTGAGCTAACAAAGAAGAAGAAGGTTAAATAATGCAGTTTTGATGCTGAATTCATCTTAGCACATTTCAAAACTCGAGGACGAGTTTTCTCCAACTAGAGGAGAGTAATGGAGGGAAAAATTATACTTATTTTTAATTTCTAATCAATTTTAAAAGATGTATATTTTGATTTTAGATTTAGAGTTTTAAGTTTTTTTTGGGATTCTAAGGTTTTGTTATACTTTTTGTATTTACTATTCATGGTACTGTTCATGCATACTGTTTATGCGTTACTGTCCACAAGGGTATTTTTGTAATTTTAGTATTATTTTAGGGGTATTTTAGAGTTTTAATGTTTATTGGGATCTCAAGTTAAATTAGGGTTTCATAGGCTTATAAAAGGTTGGATATTATATTTTGGGAGGCATATGTTATGAGAATGAATTTTACTTTATGGAAGAAGAAAGTTCTTCCCTTGGCTTGATTTACAGCCATGTTCTTTTTCCATTATTGCCGATTTTACGTTTTTAAGGTTCAGGAAAAGGGTGAATTTAACTTCCCACCTTTTCCTTCTTATATTAGATTTACTTTTATGTGACGGATTATGTTGGATATTTGTCAATCTTTTAACTTTGGGTAAGATTTTAGGGTTGACATTAGATTGAATGAATGACTAGGATTTTGTAGGAACTCTTAGGTTTCTTTGGGTGTTTTAAGTACTAGTTCCATGGGAGAAAGAGGGACTTTTGGTTTTGGAGAAGATTTTTCTTAAGAGCAAGGCTCCCCACTAGCTAGGGCTTGTGAGACTGGATGTGAGGACGTAGAAGTTTGAAGCTCCAGGTCACTTCAATCACCTTGTTGCAGCTAATCGGTGCGCAAGGACCAATCATTCCTTTGATGAACTGCTGTACTCCTTTTTTCAGCAATGATTAGAGGTATTTATGTCATTTAAACTTTGAAACTGAGGAATTTTTGTTTTGGGATGTTGTCAAGCACTCATATTACAGGTTTGCTTATTTTCTTTGTTTATATTGCTCTTGCCAGTGTTTCAAAAAGCGCTAGGCGGGCGCCCAGAACCTGTGCGGCCCAGGTGAATCCAAAAAGGATACCCATTTGAATTGAAAAAGGATATATAGTATAAAAACTAAAAAATAGGTATTTAGGGCACTTACTTTGAGTTTGATTGCTCGATCTTCAAACTTCCACCTCAAAGATGCTTATAAGGTAAGGACTCAAAACAAAAAGAATTTTCGCCTCTGGGCAAGGCGCCCGTCTAGGCGGTTTCGTACCGCCTAGGCGAGGCGCAGGCCCTGGGCGCCCACCTTGGCAGGTTCCAGGGTCTGCCGCCCAGATTGGCCGGCCTTCTGGACCTCTTAGGCGCTAGGCGGTCCGCTTTTTGAATCACTGGCTCTTGCACTCAATTTACATCAGTTCTCTAGTACATGCAAGTCTCATTTACCGTCATTTAGGAATACAGTGAATAATAAGCTTATTTCTTCGATCGACTCTCCTTTTCTCTGTGGCCTTAATTTAATAAAATTTCTTAGTTCAGTCCATCAGGCACTAGTTTCTTCATTTACTCATCAACATGTACCTTTCCTGATGCTTATTTTTTAAGTTTGCAGAGGATGAGGATTTCATGAAGTGTTTTTCCCATGTGAGGCTTGGAGCTTCTCTAGCAGGTTTGTATTGCCTCCTTGCTAACATATTCTGAGTTTTTTTTCAGAATTTGGTCATTATAGAATCGGTGTTGATTCACTAACTATTGTTTAGAATGCCATGAATGTATTGTGTGTGCTCAGTCATATGGGGCTATATTTATGATGAAGTTGCAAAAGCTGCCGGTGAAGATTTTGGGAGTGTTAGGAACAGAATTCAAATTTGTCAAAGCGAAAGATGGAAAGCACTTTGCATATTCAGAGACTTGCTTTCCTCTTTGCTTTACTCATTTAAACTAAAAAGTCATGCCATTGACTTTATACTTAGCATTTTGGAGGGCAATTTTCCTAAAAAATGCTATGATCAAAGTGCTGAGCTTTCCTCCAGCATGACTAGTCTCTTTGCTTTGCTACAGGTGGGCTTCTAGCTTTATTTTCCATTTCATTATTTTTTCCTTCCTTTTCTGTATGTAAAAAGGGGTTACAATACATCAAAGAGCTCCATGCCATTAGGCTTTGAGTTTTCAACCCATCATAAGATATAATTGTTTTCTTACATTGCAATTGGCAAAGGCAAATTTCAGGCTGTTCAAATAGTCATGGTTTATGCTCCAGATCCAGTGTTACGAAAGAAAGCTTTCACTGCTCTAAAGTGGGTAAGCATTTGAGAACTGCCTAAAATGGCTGCTGTTCTTCAATATGCATTTCTCACATGTGCTCTACTATCTATAATGTGGTTTTGTCTGAACTTCTTTAAAACTAAATGTACTCTTGTTCACTAAGTTGTATGAATAAAAAGGTTATTTGGCAGTTGTGATAGCCTGTTGCATTGTTTCAAAATGCGGCCCTCCTAGTGCCTACGCAGGCTAGGGGGGCCTGGGGGCATTGCCTAGGCATGTTGCCAGGAAAAGGCGGCACTTCTGGGCATTGGCTTCCGAGGCACCTAGCTCTGGGCGTGTAGCTAGGGACTGCGCCTGCCCAGGGGCGAAAGGGGTTTTCGTCCTTTTCCTTCTAAATAAGGGGGGAAGAGAGAGGGGGGGGGAGGGGGTTAGGTTCTTATGTGACCTAAACGCCTTTTGTGGCTTTTCAGAGTAAGAAAAACTTGAAAAAAACCACATTTCCCTCAGAATCTTGAGAACTCCAAAAAAAAAAAAAAAAACTTAGGCTACCCAGATTAGCAGCTGCCTAGGCCCTAGGCAGCCGGGAACCTCCTGGCCGCCTAGGCACCATGCGGAATTTTTTAGAACACAAATCCGTGGTTCATGCTGTTTGTAGCAAAACGATTGTGTTATTCTTTTAAGGGAAAATAATGTATATATCTGTTATAGTTATCGTTATTACGGGATTACCTCCAAGTTTATGTTATTACACCTATAGCTATTTTTTCACCATCCTGACAATATTTTTTTAAAAAGATGGAAATGCTAATTTTCGGTTTTTCAAAAACTGAAAATTTTTATATTTTTGGTTTTGTCAAAAAAATTTAATAATTTTCAGATTTTGAAAATCTGAATTTATATGAAAAGGCAGAATAATCTGAGATTTTCTTTTGCGTTAATTCATTAAGTTTCAAACACTGACCTTGAAAATTGGATATTTCTTGAGAATTAATTAATTCCAGTGATTTTTAAGCAATTCTTTGGACTTTTTCGTGAAGATGCGATTCACATAAGATCACACCAGTAAGCAGCGGTGAAGTTACATTTTTTTTTTCTGGCTAAATTACCTCTTATATTCAAGGATTTTTACAGAACTTCCTCTCTATTTCCAGATGGATTAAAGCTATGTTTCAAAATCCACATTCTGATGTATGAGCATTGGTTCAATGATTTTTTCGGAATTGCCTCTTTATTTGCGGAACGGCTTTGGGTTCATCCTATTTTAGTGAATTGATTTGTGTTTGAAACTTAATGCAGTAACACAAATGCGAAATCTTGGATTATTCTGCCTTTTCATATAAATTCGGATGTTCAAAATTTGAAAATTATTAAATTTTGGTTTTTGAAAAACCGAAAATGGGCATTTCCGTCATTTTTTTAAAAAATTGTCAGGATGATAAAAAATGGATATAAGTCTAATAACGGGAACTTGGAGGTAATCCCTTAATAACGGTAAATAGAATGGATATATACATTATTTTCCCTTCTTTTAACAATTTCAAAGCAATTGACAATAACATGAAGAGAAAGACAATGCACATGATTTATGATTGTGGTGAAAGATATGATAATGATTTGTATCATTGATGTTCTTCTCTGTCCAAGTGACTTTATGAAAAAGTAAATCCCATTCATTTGTTAAAGTTTCTATCAGGTTCTTCGAGAGCTTCCACCTAATCAACGTTTTGACATGTTTAAAGCTCTTTTCACAAACAGCGAGTATCCATCAATGGTAAGATTGAATGTTAGTGATGTTGCTTTATAGGGATATCATTTTTGTCATGGTAAACGTTTTTAATTCTTTCTATCCAGACCGCATTGCTATTAGATCTTGTCAGAGAGGAAGTTTTGGATGAAGCCACTTCCATGAATCGTGAGAAGTATTCTACACAAAATAATGAAAGCATCAAAGGTGATGAGGACTCAGTTCAATGTTCACCCTTTTGCAGTCAGGATGTTCTAGAGCTGGTAGAGTTGGTCTTGAGACCTCCAAAAGGGGGGCCCCCTGAGCTTCCCGAGCAATGTGATGCGGTAATTGCCATCTTGTTTTTGATCTATAAATATGAGTTCTAAGGTTTTGTTCTAGCCAGAGTTCTTTGGATGAATAAATTAGTCCTATTTGCAGTAGTAACAACTTGCATCAAAACAAGTTCCTTTGTTGCATCTGTGGATAATTATTTTACTGTTTTATGGTGGATTGAGTCTACTAACAGAACTAGTAATAATCTGCAATTTTCTTTTGCCTTGCAAAAGTCGTCAATTTTGATATCCTTTCGTTTTCTTCCTTTTTCCTTCTTTATTGAATATTTATACTAGCAGCTATGTTGAGCTTCTTCAATTTATTGCATATTAAATGGAAATGCAAATTGAACAAGAAGTGCGTGACATCACTAGCATGCTTTTGCTATCTGCACCTTGTGCATGGATGGAAATTCTAGCTCCTTACTAGTTTTGATTTTTCCACTCCTTGATGTGGGTGCAGATAGCAAAAACATGTGCACAAAAAGAAACTCTGTAGGAAATTGTACCTACTAAAAAGAAGTATGTGGTATACTTTGCTAGGTATTCTTCTTTATGCATATGGCTCATTTATTCTTGTTTCTAATGATGCAGATCTCATCTGCTCTCAATTTGTACAGATTTCTTGTAATGTTGGAAACATCAGGTGAAGTTAGGGTCTCTTGGTTTTGGAGCTGTATCTAGTTTCTGTTTTGAGTTTTGAAAACAGAGGATTATAAGCTCTGCATGCTTGTGGCACACTTGCTTTGCAAATCTATTTCTGAAGTAATCTTGTTCATGCTTAAACTCTGCAAATTGGCTTTATAATTTTATTTTATTTTCAAAATTAGAGTCACTGAATATTTCTGCATTTAGTTTCTTGGAGAACACACAATATTTCTTCTTTTGATGATGTAAAACACACAATATTTCTTTTTTTGATGATGTAAAACATACAATATTTCATTGGTCCATAACTCCATATTTTCAGAACAAGTTTGTATAGAAATTTAAATGGTGTAGCTCTGTGTTTCTTGTATTGCAGGGAAAGCAAACTACAAAGGTGTGATTTCAAGAAGCAATTTGCAAAAGGCTTACACAGAATGGCTTCTTCCTCTACGAACTCTAGTTTCAGGTACTTTAGCTGAAAATGAGAAGGACCGCAGTGACATTGCTATCAGCATTAGCTGTTCCATAAATCCTGTTGAATTTCTTCTGTATCACTGCCTTGAATTAGTAGAAGACTGCCTAAAACACTCTAGAGCATGATTTAGTTGTATTCATGGGCTTAGAATTCCATAGAAATTTGTTGAAGAAGGGAGCAGTGGCTCTTGCACCATCCTTTGGATGTTCCCTTAAATGTGTATATCATTGAGCAGTGGCTCTTGCACCATCCTTTGGATGTTCCCTTAAATATGTATGTCATCCATTGGAAGATCATCATGATCATCATCATCCTCAGAATATTTTCCCAACTATTCGGATTTGGCTACACGAATCCTGATCCGTCATCCTGTTCTATCAAGGGTCATACCTTCAGTAAGGCTACGTTGGAAGATGAATGAAAACCAAAGTGACTTCTTTCATGCCTCATATGTTATCTCAGGATTCTTTACTCTATTATGGAACTGTGTGGCTTTAGATCATTGTTGCATGTGATTGAAATGGAGAGGTTGTAAGGTTAAGTTTGTAAATGGGTTTGATAGCACATTGTCTTGGGGGGCACTTCGAAGTTCAAACGTTCTTGCCCTGTGTTGATGCTTAATTAGATGGCCCATTAATTAGATGGGTTGGGCTTGTGCATGGGCTTGAATGTGAGCTCATTAGGTGAGGAAACATCACGAATTAATAAATGATCTACAAATCTGCAATTTCAGTTTCAGGCTTAATATTCAATGCGCCTCCTGCTTACTTCGAGAATTTTGAATCCTAAAGAAATATCATGGGTTCTAATCAACGAAGGAAGAATATCTGGTGTTTCTAGCTGATATTCAATTTCACAAAATATCAACGGGCAAGGACATTTTTGCCGATTTACAATTTCTACGCATCTTGTCATTATGGTTTCTTCACTCCATGTAATGGACCTTGCATTTATGTTAGGGTGCGTTGGCATGCGGATGCATCCGTAGCTGTAGAGGTAAGGTGCACCTTCAAATTTTTTCATGGTATGTAATTTTGATGTAAAATCTTCTTAGGATTATCTCAAAATCTATTTTTATATCTAATTATAAAATTTTAAATTTTAAAAATGATTAAAATCAAGTAGATCCATAAACATATGAAAATCTTGAAAATGGACGGTGTAGATAATATGTTGTAAAATTTACTATTTTTGAAACTTAAAATCTTTTTATTTTTCATGGTCATACGTCTCGATGTCGAGATGATCAATCAAAGGTTTTTCAACATTAAAACTATTTTTTCCGATGGATTTTTGACGTGCATTTGTAGTTCTACATTATAAGGTTGCATCTTTATATAAACTTTTTCTTTTGTGTTAACGGGGCCTTTTTCCCTCAATTCAGGACTCGAACGCAGCTAGACACACAAGCACAATTTATTTTTAATTTTGTATACAAATTATATGAATATGAAATTTGGTACGTGCCATCATCTTATTGGGACGCATCTATAAAAAATATTAAAAACAATTTTTTGATAAAATATAATGATTAAAATACCTTTTAAATCTTTTAAAGGTATTTTGTTCATTTTATTTTATTAGAAATATTTTTTTATATTTTTCGCTAGTGCCATTTAAATAGAGGATTGAAGCTCACACATGGCACCACTTTCAAATAAAAAGAGAGGAATGCAAAGGAAAAAAAAAGAAAAGAAAAAAAAAAAGAAAAAGAAAAAGAAAAAGAAAAAGAAAAAGAAAAAGAAAAAGAAAATCCTTTAATTAAGCTACCCTATGACCATGTCCTATACTTCTAGGACTTCTTTTCCCCAGTAACTAACTGTACATGGAAAGCAGAATATTCTTATGAAATGAAACTCATCATGTTTACTGTGATATAATAAAACTAAAGTAGGTATGCTCTTTCTTATACAAGGAAAAACTATGAAAATTTTAAACTTGTCCACTACAAATGGAGTGTCACATCTCCAAGGCACCAGACAAATCTCTCCCTTGGTGGCAAGTTGTGAACGCAGACCACAGGCCAAGGGACAAAATTGCTCTCAAATGCGATATGATGTTTCTAATGTTCATATTTTAATATTTCTGGAGGAACTTTTATGCTCTTTTCATTCTTAGTTAGCCCTAGGATATGGGCCCCTTGCTCTTGTTTAAATAAAAAGTGAGCAATTTGTCATGTTATACGACAGGTTAAGAGACAATGTTAAATGATAAAATAAAATGAAAATTTCAAATGAGATCCTATTTAAATGCGACCAATTCTAAACACATTTATAAGCCTAGGTCGCTCTAAATGAATTTTTCTATTTTGATCCCTGAATTTGTAGCAAAAAAATTAAAACGACCAGTGATGAATTGTCCAAAAACAAAATCTACATAATAGTTTATTTTTGAGATTGAGTAGAATCATTTTTTTCTTTTCGTTTTATTTTTTTCTCTGGATTTATGATTGTATTAGATTCATGATTGTATTGGTGGAGATCCGTGAATTCTAAAATTTCAAGTCAAATTCCATGTCGGAAATGGATTTTTAAAGGAAATCGCAGTTGAATAAGTTCGTCAAATGGACCGAAACCCATTCCTAGTATGAAGAGCTTCAAGTCTCTCTTTTGCACATCTCATACATATTGGAAAAATCAAATGCATCTGGTGTGAATAACCTAAAGCATTTTGTGAAGGTAAGGAATGTCAGTGATGTGAAGGGAAAGTATATATTGTATATTTGGTTAATATGGAAAGTTTATATTTTAATATGTATATTTGGGAAGGGTAGATATAATATCTTGTATTTATGATAAATCTGGATATAATAATTATTTTTATATTTTCTCATTTATAATTTGTCTATAAAAGACAAATCTATATATTCATATGATAAGTCTATATATTCATATAATCAATGAACACAGGGAGTCTCTTCAGAAAAACCTGAGACTTTTTTTACATGGTATCAAAGCCAGATTCATTTTTGTTATGTCCATTCATCATCTGAGCTCGCACTTTTGATCTGAGCTCTCTACCAAGTCGTGTTTCGACTCTCTGACCTGTTTCTCTGTCGAGTCGTGTTTCGACTCTTTGATATGTTTCTTTGACGAGTCGTATTTCAACTATCTGATTTGTTTGATCTCCTTTGCCTCGTCTCGTATCTTCCGAATCCACTGTCTGTCATCAATTTCTGTTAAGCATCTCTTGACAGGTTTTCAATGTGTTTTTATTTTTCTGGCCATCGCATACTCCAACCATTAGTTTTTGCATCTTTTTCTACTTGATTTGATTTATTCTTCATGGATTTAAGCTTCCATTTTCTGTTGGGCCCCAATTTGAGGGTTTGTTCTGCCTCATGCTCTTATATGACAGATTTTTCTGCTCTTCCTCTCGTTGATGCCTATTTGTTTTCCCTCACTAAACGGTAAACAAAGATTTTTGGTTTCAAAAAGACAAATAGAGTTGGTGGTCCATATTGCTCTTGGTGGTCCACTATGTTTATCTGGTCTTACAATTGTTGGTGATACATATTGTTTCTAGTTCGACTGTGATGGACCACGTTTGTAAAATTTTGGCGACCAATTTTCTTTATTAAAAAAAAGAAAATGTGTGTTTGCCCTTATGAAGAGTAAGCCTTGTCTTTGAAAAACAAATAAGCCATTTGCCCAATCCCAATCATATCTGTTAGTGAACCCCTCTTAAAGTTTGTCTTGAAAAGAAGAAGAAGAAGAAAAATCTGAAACACCCCAAAAAAAACAGTAGTATGAAACACCCTAAAAAGTGTGAGATCTGAATCGCTCTAAAATGTCACCCTACTACTCTGATATGATATTGTCATTGCTATGAAACCATTATGAAAAATCAATCCCAAAAAAAAAACAAAAAAATCGTACACTATTTTGATTTTATCTTTGCTCTATCTCTTCTTCTTTGTAAGATCAAGTCTGTTACTCTATTACTCGATCTTGTTATTTGACTATCTGAAAATCGACCCAAAAAGAAGAAAAAACCTTTGAAATTTTCTTGTATAATCGAGTTTGTTGCCATGTTACTTGATCATGTATGTTCTAGTTTGCGAGCTGTTGAATTCGTCTCGGATCCACATTGATTTATGTTAGCTCTTCCAAGTGCATGTTATTTTCTCAGCTATCTCACTGTTTTGTCTAGAATTTCTATTTGATTGATTGAGCCTACTTTGATATGGCCCTTAATTCCTGAAACCATATATTCTTGAGGCTTGTTGATTTGCCGCTGCTTTCTGTACTTATTGATCAAGCAATTTGATTGATTGAGCCTACTCTGATATGGCCCTCAATTCCTGAAACCATATGTTCTTGAGACTTGTTGATTTGCCGCTGCTTTCTGTACTTATTGTTCAAGCAATTTGAGCATGGCAATCATATCTACTGGTCATGCTATACATCTGAAGATCCAACTACTAATTTCTACAATTAATATTCAAACTCCAGCTGCTCTCTTTCATAGCATCTTGAGTTTGAGGGGAAGTGTGAAAGCAAAATATATATTGTATATTCGGTTAATATGGAAGGTGTATATTTTAATCTGTATATTGTATATTTGGGAAGGGCAGATACAGTATCTTGTACTTATGGTAAGTCCGGGTATGGTATAGGAATATGCGATTTATTTTTATATTTTCTCATATGTAATTTGTCTCTAAAAGATAAGTTTATATATTCATATAATCAATGGACACATGTGTCTCTTCATAGAAACTTGAGACTTTTGTCATCTAATCGAACCTCAAAATTTACGGCCAATGTGCATCTTGTCTCTAAACCATTGAACTGAAACAATATTTTTGTTCGATTCCATTATGATGTAAAAGTGCGAATGTGGAAAGCCCCCACTGTAGGTAAGCCATTGCCACTACTAATCAATGAGACAAAGGAATCTCTCTCTCTTCCAATTTTCAACCGGTTGCGTGCTGTTGTTGGAGCAGAGGTTTAAGTCTTTGACTTAGGCCTCGAAACCGAAACAGACCCTGCGTTAGGGGATAAGCTAAAGTAGGGTTTGTTTTGATTTGGCCCTTTTTCGGCTTGTTTGGCATCGTCTATAGCCTACATAGAAGCGCATTTTTAAGTTTTTCATTTTTTATTTATGTATATTTCTGATGCTTTCCCGGTAGTCCATTGAAGAGCCAAAGCACTTTTACTCCATTGCCAAACCGAAGTAGGCTCCCAAGCTAAATTGACAACACTGGTCTTGAAACTTCCAATAAAATTTTCCGCAATTTAATTTCTCTTACACGTTTTGGTTTGTGTCCCATAAAAAAATACCTTCACGTGGTTAGGTGTGATAATATTTTCATACCAATCGGTTCCAATGCATCTTTTCACATCAATTGACAGTTAATTGGTGTGAAAATATTCCCTCACTTAATCACATGAGAGAATTTTTCACATTGAAAAATATTTTCACATGAACCAAATGTGATCTAAAATTTTCTGCGAAATTAGTTAGCTGAATTTTCCGGTGCTTTATGGGTGCCTCGAGTCCAGGACCCCTCCTCAAGGTTAACGACTGTTACAGTTGAGATGGGCGCTACACTGGGCATGACGGTCGTTCTTTTTCAATATTTTTTTCCTATTTTTTAAAAAGAAAAAAGAAAATCCCATTCCCTTTTCGTTCTTTCCTAATGTTGCCATTTAAGTTGGTAATATTTCGTGTAAATAGCACATATTGCCATTGTAGAGGCAGTAATGGCTTTGTCTGGGTCTAATATATTTGCCCGTTATTCGGCCATATTTGGGTAAATGCCCACGCCCGTTATGTACCAACGACAGAAATGAATTCCTAGGAAAAGACTACTACACTGATAGTTTCAAACAAAATGCAGTTCCTCAGCTCAAAGTAAAATCCACAAGCAATGTTCTTAAACTTGGCTCGAGCCCCGGACTCGCGCTTAACATGAGCGAAGTAACTCAGCCGAGTCGGAGTGGACTTGACTGAGTAGTGTATTCGGGCTTAAAAGGCCCCAAAAATATTGGGGCTTGAAGAGCCCTAAAAATTTTAAATTAAAATAAATATTTAGAAAAATATAAAAATAATAAAACCAATGAGAACATAAAAAAGTACAAAAACGCTAAAAAGGTATAAAAAATATGGATTTAAAAAATTAATTTGTGGTTTGAGAATTTTTTTTTAAAAAAGACAAAAAGAGGAACTCTAAAAATAGAGCATATGACCAAAAAAAACTAACAAATCGTGGCAAAATAAATTCAAATTACATATATAATTTCATAAATAGATTTCCACATTTTTACATAAATTTTTTTTTTCTATTTTTTTTTTTTCAAGCCGAAGTTGTATGTGAGTACTCGACTCGACAAAGAGACTAGTCCAAGTGACTCGACAAAGAGACTAGTCCAAGTGCATTTGACCGAGTTTTCAATCCCCACATCTGAGCAAGAAGGATAAATCATCTCAACTGTTTGTCGTTGACATTAGATGGTTGATGTAGCGCTACAATTTCATATGAGGGCATGGTACATGAAGCATGGATTCCTAATATATTTGGATATTGTCAAAATCCACCATTTGGATTGTTTAATGACTAGGATACTTAAAATCAGGAAAATCAAAATCATAGAAATAAGGCCTATTTTTCCATGATTTCATTTCCACACCAAAACCTATTTTTTTGCATTTCCAAGGCCCTTGGATTTCACTCATTGGCTCCCTCAACCCGAAAAATAGGGAGCATTTGGTAGGTATGAAAATTTTTGAGAGAGTAAGTACCTAAATTTTTTAAAGACAGAAACTATCTCAAAATTTTTAGAGATAAAAACTATTTTAAATTTTAACTTTTAGAGAAAAAAAGTATGTTAAAATTTAAGAGAAAAAAAGTATTATAATTTTAGAGAGAGAAAGTATGCTAAAATTTTAGAGAGAAAAAATATATTTAAATTTTAGAGACAGAAAGTACCAATTTTTTTAGAAAGATGAACTATTTCAAAATTTTAGAGAGAGAAACTATCTCAAATTTCAACTTTTAGAGAGAGAAAATATATTAAAGTTTTAGGAGAAAGTACCAATTTTTTTTAGAGAGATTAACTATCTCCAAATTTAGAGAAAGAAACTATCTCAAATTTTATGTTTTAGAAGGAAACTATCATATTTTAGAGAGAGAAAGTACATGTAAATTTTTAGAGAGAAACTATCTCAATTTTTTAGATAGAGAAACTATTTCAAAATTTTTAGAGAGAGAAATGATCTCATATTTTAATTTTTAGAGAGAGGAACTTTATTAAATTTTAGAGTACCTAAAAAGTTTTAGAAATAAAAACTATTTCAAAATTATTTAGAGAGAGAAACTATATCAAATCTTAAGTTTTAGAGAGAAAGTATTGTTAAATTGTAGAGAGAAAGTATTCTTATACTTTTAGAGGGAAAGTATTATAAATTTTAGAAAGAGAAATGGCCAAATTTGTTTTTAGAGAGATAAATATCATGTTTTCTAGAGAGAGAAACTATATCAAAATTTGAGTTTTAGATAGAAACTATTTTGAATATTGAATTTTCGAACGAAAAATATATTAAAATTTTTAAAATATAAATTTTAGTAAATTTTGGAAAGAGAAACTACCTAAAATTTTTTAGAGAGAGAAACTATCGCAAAATTTTTGGAAGAGAAACTATCGCGAAATTTATATTTTAGAGAAAAAAAGTATATTATAATTTTTGAGAGAGAAACTATATCAAATTTTAAATAGAGAAAGTACATGAAATTTTTAGAGAGAGAAACTATCTCAAAAATATTTAGAGAGAGAGAGTACATGAAGTTTTTAGAGAGAGAAATTGTCTCAAAAAAATTTAAAGAGAGAAACTATCTCCAAATTTAAGTTTTAGATAAAGAAAATATTCCAATTGTAAACTTTAGAGAGAGAAATGGCCAAATTTGTTTTTAGAGAGATAAATATCATGTTTTCTAGAGAGAGAAACTATATCAAAATTTGAGTTTTAGATAGAAACTATTTTGAATATTGAATTTTCGAACGAAAAATATATTAAAATTTTTAAAATATAAATTTTAGTAAATTTTGGAAAGAGAAACTACCTAAAATTTTTTAGAGAGAGAAACTATCGCAAAATTTTTGGAAGAGAAACTATCGCGAAATTTATATTTTAGAGAAAAAAAGTATATTATAATTTTTGAGAGAGAAACTATATCAAATTTTAAATAGAGAAAGTACATGAAATTTTTAGAGAGAGAAACTATCTCAAAAATATTTAGAGAGAGAGAGTACATGAAGTTTTTAGAGAGAGAAATTGTCTCAAAAAAATTTAAAGAGAGAAACTATCTCCAAATTTAAGTTTTAGATAAAGAAAATATTCCAATTGTAAACTTTAGAGAGAGAAATGGCCAAATTTGTTTTTAGAGAGATAAATATCATGTTTTCTAGAGAGAGAAACTATATCAAAATTTGAGTTTTAGATAGAAACTATTTTGAATATTGAATTTTCGAACGAAAAATATATTAAAATTTTTAAAATATAAATTTTAGTAAATTTTGGAAAGAGAAACTACCTAAAATTTTTTAGAGAGAGAAACTATCGCAAAATTTTTGGAAGAGAAACTATCGCGAAATTTATATTTTAGAGAAAAAAAGTATATTATAATTTTTGAGAGAGAAACTATATCAAATTTTAAATAGAGAAAGTACATGAAATTTTTAGAGAGAGAAACTATCTCAAAAATATTTAGAGAGAGAGAGTACATGAAGTTTTTAGAGAGAGAAATTGTCTCAAAAAAATTTAAAGAGAGAAACTATCTCCAAATTTAAGTTTTAGATAAAGAAAATATTCCAATTGTAAACTTTAGAGAGAGAAATGGCCAAATTTGTTTTTAGAGAGATAAATATCATGTTTTCTAGAGAGAGAAACTATATCAAAATTTGAGTTTTAGATAGAAACTATTTTGAATATTGAATTTTCGAACGAAAAATATATTAAAATTTTTAAAATATAAATTTTAGTAAATTTTGGAAAGAGAAACTACCTAAAATTTTTTAGAGAGAGAAACTATCGCAAAATTTTTGGAAGAGAAACTATCGCGAAATTTATATTTTAGAGAAAAAAAGTATATTATAATTTTTGAGAGAGAAACTATATCAAATTTTAAATAGAGAAAGTACATGAAATTTTTAGAGAGAGAAACTATCTCAAAAATATTTAGAGAGAGAGAGTACGTGAAGTTTTTAGAGAGAGAAATTGTCTCAAAAAAATTTAAAGAGAGAAACTATCTCCAAATTTAAGTTTTAGATAAAGAAAATATTCCAATTGTAAACTTTAGAGAGAGAAATGGCCAAATTTGTTTTTAGAGAGATAAATATCATGTTTTCTAGAGAGAGAAACTATATCAAAATTTGAGTTTTAGATAGAAACTATTTTGAATATTGAATTTTCGAACGAAAAATATATTAAAATTTTTAAAATATAAATTTTAGTAAATTTTGGAAAGAGAAACTACCTAAAATTTTTTAGAGAGAGAAACTATCGCAAAATTTTTGGAAGAGAAACTATCGCGAAATTTATATTTTAGAGAAAAAAAGTATATTATAATTTTTGAGAGAGAAACTATATCAAATTTTAAATAGAGAAAGTACATGAAATTTTTAGAGAGAGAAACTATCTCAAAAATATTTAGAGAGAGAGAGTACGTGAAGTTTTTAGAGAGAGAAATTGTCTCAAAAAAATTTAAAGAGAGAAACTATCTCCAAATTTAAGTTTTAGATAAAGAAAATATTCCAATTGTAAACTTTAGAGAGAGAAAGTATATCAAAGTTTAGAGAGTAGCTTTTAAATCGAATCGGATAGGTTAACAGGACATGGGCTTGGAAGCGGTTTAACCGGCCTAACCAGTAAACCGGTTGATTCAATTGCTCTAACCGGGCAAGTCCTGGGCGGTCAAAAAAGTGTTGAAAAAAAAAAAAAAAAATCTACTAAAATATGAAAAACATATAAAGAATGATTAAAATAAAACACATTCAAATGAAGTTGAAAATTAATGAAAAAAATGAATTTTAACCCATTTTATATTTTCCAAAGGCTATTTTTAATTTTTTTTAAAACGATTGGAAAATATAAAAGTGAGTATTAATGAGCAAAATAATTTTTAATCTTTACTATAATATAAAGAATATTTAAAAAAACATTACTAATCAAATTCCTTATTTTTGAGAATTTATATACGTTTTTTTTAATATTTCTTTTTAAATACCGGTCGATCACCCTAACTGCCCAAAACCGGAACCGGCCGGTGGCCGTTTCCGATCTATCCGAGAGGTTAGCGGTTAGATCGGACGATTTTGTGAACAATGGTTTAGAGAGTAGCTTTTAGAAAGAGAAAGTATCTTAAAAATTGAGAGAAAAACTATATCATATTTTAGAGAGATAAACTACTTAAAAATGTTTAGAAAGAGAAACTATCTCAAAATTATTGAAGAGGGGAACTATCTCAAGTTTTAAGTATTAGAGAGAGGGTAAATTAAAATTTTAGAAAGAAAACTATATTAAATTTTAGAGAGAGTAAAGCACCTTAAAATTTTAGAGACAGAAATTATCTCAAAATTTTTAGATAGACAATTTTAAATTTTAAATTTTGGATTGAAAGTCTATTAAATTTTAGAGAGACAAATCATATCAAATTTTAGAGAGAGAAACTATCTCAAAATTTTTATAGATACACTATCCCAAAATTTGAGTTTTAGAGATAAAATAAATAAAAATTTTAGAGAGAGAAATTGTATCAAGTTTTGTTACCAAACAATGGACATAGAAATGATTGCAAGGAATCCATGAATTTTATATAGTTTATCCAAACAAGAGATTTGAGGAATCCTGATAAAAATCTTTAATATTGAAAATCCATAGACTTTCCTGGATTTCAAATATCTAAGATTCCTAATTTCCTCCTCTACAAAGAAACATAAAAAACCGGCGAGCTGACAAGAGCGAGTCCGACTGCAAACTGGGCTCGACCCACTGCTTCGGCTTTTAAAACGCTGTAGAAAACAATGCTTCATATTAATTTTGTGGGGATTGACTAGTCTAGTTTCCAAAGGGTGAGGTTTGCATTTTCGGCACCACATAGCTTTGTGATGATATGAGAATATATTATTGCCCCAAATTATGCAATTTAAAGTTCCAAAAATGGTGATGATCAAGTAGATTTATAAATACTTGAAAATCTTGAAAATTGATGGTTCAGATAATATGTTAGAAGATGAACTATTTTTAGGACTTAAAATCCCATTTCTTTCATATCTATAATCTTGAGGTCAAGATGATCAATTTGAAGGTTTTCCATCATGGGAACAACCTTCTCTAGTTACTTGCATTTCCATTTCCAAAAGCCTTTATCAATGAAAAAAAATGACAAAACATGGACCTTTGGCTTTTGGGCTCAAACCTAAATGGCCGTTTTTCAACCTGGAAATAGAAATATGACATTTACAGGTACACTTTAATGGTAAGGAAATGGGCTCAAACCTAAGGGGCCGTTTTTCAACCTAGAAATGGAAATATGACATTTACAGGTACACTTTAATGGTAAGGAAATGAAAAAAAGATTACTCGAGATTTTCCAAAAATTAGAAAATTAATTACATGTAAAGGTGAAAAATCTATTACGCGAAAAAATCCCGTGATTCACATAAGAAAAAAGAAAAAATAAAAAAAAAACTTCAACTAGCAACAAAAATGCAGTAGTCCTATCGCTACCATCTTCTGGCCCTATCCTTTCGACGGTAGCCCATCTTCTGGCCCAAAAGATTTTTTGGGCGGTAGCCCATCTTTTGCAACCAAAATGCGGTAGCCCCATCTTCTGCAACCAAAATGGGCTAGCCCCATCTTCTAAAACCCAGTAGCCTATCTTCTAGGCCCATCTTTTGGGCGGTAGCCCCATCTTCTGTAACCAAAATGCGGTAGCCCCATCTTCTGCAACCAAAGTAGGTTAGCCCCATCTTTAGCCCATCTTTTAAAACCCAGCAGCCCCATCTTTTGCAACCAAAATAGGTTAGCCCCATCTTCAACCCATCTTTTAATACCCAGTGGCCCCATCTTTTGGGTCCTGGCCCCATCTTTTGGGCGGTAGCCCCATTTTCTGCAACCAAAATACGATAGGCCCATCTTTTGCAACCAAAATGTCCAACCAAAATGGGCTAGCCCCATCTTCTGGGGCCAAAATGAGTTAGTCCCATCTTTTGCAACCAAAATGAGCTAGTCCCATCTTCAGCAACCCCAGTAGCCCATCTTCTGGCCCCATCTTTTGGGGTAGCCCTATCTTATGCAACCAAAATGCCCCATCTTCTACAACCCCAACCCGATGCAACCAAAATGCGGTAGCCCCATCTTCTACAACCCCAAGTGACAACCAAAATGAGGTAGCCCCATCTTCTGCGCCACCAATATTCTGCAACCAAAATGTGATAGCCCCATATTCTGCAACCCCATCTCCTGCAACCAAAATGCGGTAGCCCCATATCTTCTACAACCCGAACCCCATCTTCCACAACCAAAATGCGGTAGCCCCATATCTTCTACAACCCCAACACCATCTTCTGATGCAACCAAAATGCGGTAGCCCCATCTTCTACAACCCCAAGTGGCAACCAAAATGAGGTAGCCCCATCTTCTGCAACCGCAACCCCATCTTTTGCCACCAATCTTCTGCAACCAAAATGCAGTAGCCCCATCTTCTGCAACCCCATCTTCTGCAACCAAAATGGGGTAGCCTCATCTTCTACAACCAAAATGCGGTAGTCCCATCTTCTGTAACCAAAATGCGGTAGCCCCATCTTCTGTAACCAAAATGCGGTAGCCCCATCTTCTGTAACCAAAATGCTGTAGCCTCATCTTCTGTAACCAAAATGCGGTCGCCCCATCTTCTGTAACCAAAATGCGGTAGCCCCATCTTCTGTAACCAAAATACGGTAGCCCCATCTTTTGTAACCAAAATGCGGTAGCCCCATCTTCTACAACCCCATCAGCCCCATCTTTTATAACCCCAACCCCATCTTCTGCGCCCAATTTTCTGCAACCAAAATGCTGTAGCCCCATCTTCTACAACCACATCAGCCCCATCTTCTATAACCCCAACCCCATCTTCTGCCCCATCTTCTGCAACCGCATCAGCCCCATCTTCTATAACCCCAACCCCATCTTCTGCCCCATCTTCTGCAGCCGCATCAGCCCCATCTTCTATAACCCCAACCTCATCTTCTGCAACCAAAATGCGGGAGCCCCATCTTCTAGAGCCCCATCCCATCTTTTGCAACCCCATCAGCCTCATTTTCTATAACCCCAACCCCATCTTCTGCAACCCCATCAGCCCCATCTTCTATAACCCCAACCCCATCTTCTGCAACCCCTTCTGCAACCCCATCAGCCCCATCTTCTATAACCCCAACCCCATCTTCTGCAACCAATCTTCTGCAACCAAAATGCGGTAACCCCATCTTTTGCAACCCCATCTTCTACCACCAATCTTATGCAACCCACCAATCTTTTGCAACCAAATGCGGTAGCGCCATCTTCTGCAACCCATCTTCTGCAACCAAATCTTCTGCAACCAAAATGTTGTAGCCCCATCGTCTGCAACCCATCTCCTGCCACCAAAATGCGGTAGCCCCACCTTTTGCAACCCATCAGCCCCATCTGCAACCCATCTCAAAATGCGGTAGCCCCACCTTCTGCAACCCATCAGCCCCATTTTCTACAACCCCAACCCCATCTTCTGCAACCAATCTTCTGCAACCAAAATGCGGTAACCCCATCTTCTGTAACCCCATCTTCTACCATGAATCTTCTGCAACCAAAATGCCCCACCCCATTTTCTACCACCAATCTTCTGCAACCTCTGCAACCCCATCTTCTGTACTTTTGTAACCTGCCACCAAAATACAGTAGCCATAACTTCTACAAAGGGCAACCAAAATGCGGTAGCCCCATCTTCTGCAAAGGGCAACCAAAATGCGGTACCCTATGCGGTAGCCCATCTTCTGCAACCCCATCTTACCAAAATGGGGTAGCCCCATCTTACCTTACCTTTGCCATTGCCAGCTGCCAACTAAAATGCAGTAGCCCAACCAAAATGCGGTCGCCCCATCTTTTCCAACAAAAAAAATGCGTAGCCCCATCTTTTGGGGCCACCAAAATGCGACACCAAAATGCGGTAGTCCCATCTTCTGGGGGTAGCCCCATCTTTTTGGTCCAGCCCCATCTTTTGGGGCCACCAAAATGGTATAGCCCCATCTTCTGGGGGAAGCCCCATCTTTTGGGACCAAAAAAATGCGTAGCCCCATCTTTTGGGGCCACCAAAATCCCCTTCTTCTGCAACCCAACCAACATGTTGTAACCCCATCTTACCTTTGCCAACTAAAATGCGGTTGCCAACTAAAATGCGGTAGCACCATCTTACCTTTGCCAACCAAAATGCGGTAGCCCTACTAAAATGCGGTAGCACCATCTTACGTTTGCAAACCAAAATGCGGTAGCCCCATCTTACCTTTGCAAACCAAAATGCGGTAGCCCCATCTTACCTTTGCCAACCAACATCTTACCTTTGCCAACCAAAATGCGGTAGCCCCATCTTACCTTTGCCAACCAAAATGCGGTAGCACCATTTTCTGCAACCAAACCAAAATGCGGTAACGCCATCTTTTGCAACCAAAATGCACCTTTTGCAACCAAAATGTGGGCGGTAGCGCCATCTTTTGCAACCACAAAATGCATCTTTTGCAACCAAAATGCATCTTTTGCAACCAAAATGCGGGCGGTAGCGCCATCTTTTGCAACGCTACCATCTTTTGCAATCACAAAATGCATCTTCTGCAACCAAAATGCAGGCGGTAGCGCCATCTTTTGCAACAAAAAAGTATCTTCTGCAACCAAAATGCAGGCGGTAGCCCCATTTTTTGGAGCCAAAATACGGTAGCTCATCTTTTGTAACCAAATCTTCTGGGCCCATCTTTTGCAACCAACCAAAATGCGGTCATTTTCCCCAACCAAAATGGGTAGCCCCATCTTTTGGGGCTAAAATACGGTAGCCCCATCTTCTGTAACCAAATCTTCTGGGCCCATTTTCTGCAACCAACCAAAATGCGGTCATCTTCTGCAACCAACCAAAATGCGGTCATCTTCCCCAACCAAAATGGGGTAGCCCCATCTTTTGGGGCCAAAATGCGGTAGGGGCCCAACCAAAATGCAGTAGCCCCATCTTACCTTTGCCAACTAAAATGCAGTAGCCCTATCTTACCTTTGCCAACTATAATACAGTAGCACCATATTAACTTTGCCAACTAAAATGTGGTAGCACCATCTTCTGCCCCATCTAAAATGTGGTAGCACCATCTTCTGCCCCATCTTCTGTAACCAAAATGCAGTAGCCCGATCTTTTGGGGCCAATAGTTACCTTTTGCTTTGCAACCAATAGTTACCTTTTACCCACTAAAATGGGGTAACCCATCTCCTGCCACCATAGTTACCTTTGCCAACTGAAATGCGGTAGCCCATCTTCTGCAACCATAGTTACCTTTGCCAACTAAAATACAATTAGCCCATCTTCTGAAACCATAGTTACCTTTGCCAACTAAAATGCGGTAGCCCATCTTCCCATCTTCTGAAACCATAGTTACCTTTGCCAACTAAAATGCTGTAGCCCATCTTCCCATCTTCTGCAACCATAGTTACCTTTGCCAACTAAAATGCGGTAGCCCCATCCCTCTGGAGCCAATAATTACCTTTGCAACTAAAATGTGGTAGCCCCATTTTCTACTGCCGCGTCTTCTGGAGCCAATAATTACTTTTGCAACTAAAATGTGGTAGCCTCATTTTCTACTGCCCCATCTTTTGCCCCATCTTCTGCAACCAATAGTTACCTTTGCCAATAATAGTTACCTTTTGCCAACTATAATGTGGGGCCCATTTTCTACTACCCCATCATCTTCTGCAACCAAAATGCAGTAGCCCCATCTTTTGTAACCAGAATGCAGAAATGCGGTAGCCCCATCTTCTGCAACCAGAATGCAGAAATGCAGTAGCCCCATCTCCTGCAACCAAAATGCGGTAGCCCCATCGTCTGCAACCAACCGAAATACGTTAGCCCCATCGTCTGCAACCAACCAAAATGCGTTAGCCCCATTGTCTGCAACCAAAATGCGGTAGCCCTCTTCTGCAACCAATAGTTACCTTTGCCAACTAAAATTAGTTACCTTTGCCAACTAAAATACGATAGCCCCATCTTCTGCAACCAAAATGGGGCAACCAAAATATGGTAGCCCCATCGTCTGCAACCATGTGTTAGCCCCATCGTCTGCAACCAAAATGCGGTAGCCCTCTTCTGCAACCAATAGTTACCTTTGCCAAATAAAATTAGTTACCTTTGCCAACTAAAATACGATAGCCCCATCTTCTGCAACCAAAATGGGGCAACCAAAATATGGTAGCCCCATCGTCTGCAACCAACCAAAATGCGGTAGCCCATCGTCTGCAACCAACCAAAATGCGGTAGCCCCATCGTCTGCAACCAACCAAAATGCGGTAGCCCCATCGTCTGCAACCAACCAAAATGTGGTAGCCCATATCCTGCAACCAACCAAAATGCGGTAGCCCCATATTATGCAACCAAAATGCGGTAGCCCCATCTTCTGCAACCAAAATGCGGTAGCCCCATCGTCTTCTGCAACCAAAATGCGGTAGCCCATCTATCTTTTGCAACCATAATGAGATAGCCATCAAAATATGGTAGTCCCATCTTCTGCAACCAAAATGAGGTAGCCACCAAAATGCGGTAGCCCTATCTTTTGCAATCAAAATGAGGTAGCCCCATCTTCTGTAACCAAAAGTTACCTTTGCCAACCGAATCGCAGAATCGCCTATATATTTAAAGTTACCTTTGCCAACCGAATCGCATATATATTTAAACCTCAAAATTCAGCCACCAAAGTTGTAGCTATTGTTTATTTCTAGATATTTAAGATTTATTTTTTTGGGTTCTGCAACATTTCTTGGGTTCTGCAACAATAGTTGTAGCTATTGTTCAAAAAAATAAAAGGATTTGGGTTAGCAATTTGTTTATTTTTATGGTTTTATTTTTTTTTGTTGCCATTGTTTGCTAATAAATTTGAAGTTCTTGAGTTTCACACACAGAGAATTATCAAATCAGTGCTTGAATTGTTTTTTTTCCAGAGCTTGTTTAAATTAATTTACCTCTTCAATCTCCTCCGATGCTACAACATAATTTCTCCTCCAATACATCTTCGTAAAGCCGCCTTCTAGGTTACTAGCCAAATTTCTCCATTTTTTTTTTTTTTCTTTTGAATTTTGCCCATGGAAGTTTTTTGGAGAGAGATGATCGAAAGGCATTAACACAAGAAAAGAAAACATAAAAAATATGATGGCTTATCATAATAAAAGTATTTTATTCCAAAGTGTTAATATCTTGAAAACATGTGATTCCACGTTCAAGACGCAAAAGGTGTAACTAATTTCTCCAATTTTTTTTTTTTTTTCTTTTGAATTTTTCCCATGGAAGTTTTCTGGAGAGATGATCGAAAGGCATTAACACAAGAAAAGAAATGGATTTTATGATGCAGATTGGGCAGGGGATCCTTCCACTCGCAGATCTACCACCATAAAAAATATGATAGCTTATCATAATAAAAGTATGTTATTCCAAAGTGTTAATATCTTAAAAACATGTGATTCCGAGTTAAAGACGCAACAGGTGTAGCTAATTCTTACGCATGATAAGCTACATACTAATAGGGATAAAATTTAAGCTACATACTAATAGGGATTGTACGCTCAACCATGTTTTGGGTAGAGAGCCAAAAAAGAAAAAACAACTGTTGGTAATGTATTTCCCATATTTCTTTTAGACCAAAAATGGAATTATTGAAATGGTGAAGAGAAGAAGATTGCTAAGGCTAACCAAGTTCTTATCAAACTGGTTTCCTTTGTCTTTAATTGAATCATAGCCTTTTCAGCTCCCCCGAGAAGAGGAAAAAGAAGAATCTAGGCCATTGGCTCTCATTTCATTTAAATTGAGGAAGGAAGAGTCCACTGGGCTTGAGGACTTTGATAGAGAAATATTAGACCAGCGTTCACATACTTGGCCAGTTGAACTTGGAATCGGCTGGTCAAACCGCAACCGGGCATTAGCCGATTTGGCTTTGGTGGACCGGCTAGGTATTAAAAAAATTTAAAAATATTTATATAAAATCCAAAAAATATGGGATTATTTGTAATATGTTTTTAGTATATTTTTTTTTATCATTTTGAAAAAAATTGGAAAGTGTTTTGATTATGAATATTCATATTTTACCATCTTTTTAAATTTTTTTCAAAAATACCCCTACGCACAAATCGATTTTTTTAAATCCATTATTTTCACTAATTTTCAACTTCATTTTGATAGGCTTTGTTTAATCATGCTTTAAATAGAGTTTTCATAGCTTTTTATTTCGTTTGTATTTTTTTATTTTTTAACACTTTTTTAACCTACTGGGACCTGCCTGGTTAGGCAGGTTCAACCGGCCAGTTAACTCGTTACTTGGAACCGGCCCTTGGCCAAGGCCAGTTCGATTTCTTAAACGATGGATCTAAATGGTAGTCCCATTGTCCCAAGAGAATTTAGGGAGATCGCCCATCATTCATTCTCCATCACCACCCATATATTCATTGGACGTTGATTGCATTGAGATATGCTTGCCCCCACTATACTTTCTCAAAACAAAACAATGTTAGATTTCCTCAAAATCAGCTCCCAATGATCCTTTTCCTTGAAACGAGAATTACAAGGAATATGAAATGTCCTTGAAGCAAAGCTACAAGAACTCAACAAATTCTTCGAATAAAATGTTTACGAAAACAAAAAACAATTTCAACAAGAGTTTAGATGATGCAAAGAGAGAATAAAACCAGAATTAACAATAAAAAGAAGGAAGGTTGAGAGAAAAATTTTGTGGCTACTAATTTTATTTTTTTGTGATCTGCAATATCTATCTACTCAAACACTTTCTCTACTTTACTTAGCCAATCAAAAAAATCTCTACTTTACTTAGCCAATAAAAAAAATCATCTGCATGCAATCGACCATGAAACTCTGGAATATCAATTTTTATTCCAAGTTCTTTTTCTCTTGCCAACAACCGAAGAATTCGTTTATTGAATTCATCATTAGACAGGGCTACCCAAGGTTGGTTAAGAACAAGATGCATACCTCTTTCATTTTTGTTGCCTTGAGTTCCAACGCTGGTCTCCGGATTCTTTTCATCCTAAAGCTGAGCGAACTTTTGTACAAGCTCATTGATTCTTGCAGCTACAGGCATGAATTGGTCTACTTTCTCTTCTAGGGCTTGAACTAATCCAGTCAATACCTTTAATCCATCGAGGGATGTCTCTTGTGAAGAGATTGGAACCCGCTCTGATACCTTCTAGGGCTTAAACTAATCCAGTCAATATCTTTAATCCATCAAGGGATGTCTTTTGTGAAGACATCGGAACCCGCTCTGATACTTTCTAGGGCTTAAACTAATCCAGTCAATGCCTTTAATCCATCGAGGGATATCTCTTGTGAAGCCATCGGAACCCATTTTGATACCAATTGATGCAGGGAGAGAATAAAACCAAAAAATTATCAATAAAAAGAAAATATGTTAAGAGAAAATACCCTCTTTCAAAGATCTGCAAGGGAATCCACCCCAAAACAATCTCTTTTACGAAACCAATTTTTATTCAATGCATTGCTACTTTATAATGAAGGTAGGTCTCCCTTTAAATAGACCAAAAAATAATAATAAAAAAAAAGATAAGCAAAAAAATCTCCTCTCTCTACGCATTCGCCTATTTTATTTTTCTTTCTTATGTTTTCTGATAACTTCACATACCAAACCCTCCCTACATTGATTATTTTTGATAAAAATAAACTCTCTAGATTTAACCTTATCCTATTTATATCTCTTAAACTAAAAACAATCGATACAAGATAAACACAATATAAACTCGTGCTTACTTAATTATCCATGTGCACTCCCTAAATAAAAAAAATAATTAAAATAACTTTAATAATTTCCCCTTATTACATTACTAGGCTCGGGCATGGCTCCATTAGACCAAACTCTTTTTGGCTCCATGCGATGGTATTACTATCCCTAGGTGGCCTAGGAACATTGGGTAGGGAAAATGATGGAAAGATTTGGTGGTCCTTCAAGGGCCTAGGGATGGTGGCCGATGCTAAGCTGCCTTCACTCCAAGAACGTCTGATGGGGTAAGAGATGGTGGCATTGTGATGAGCTGATTTTGAAAAAAAATTGCTTTTGGAATTGTGGAGGGCACAACTGCAGTTTTTGTGATAAGGTCTTCTCTCGATTCCTATGTCGGATTGAGATAAGCACCCCTCGAACACGCACCCGATTAAGCCTTCTAAGCCTGCCATTAGGCCGAATGCTAATCCTAACCTCTGATTTTGCTTGCGAGAGGAAGTTTCACTAAGAGAGAGAAAGAGACCCTCTCCCTTAGCTTCGATCAAGTTTGAGAGAGAGACATCGGGAGAGGGTCTACAGCCTACACAAGGAGGTGGCTTTCTCGGAGGAGTCTAGTTGAAGATGTTGGTGGACAAAAAGCGGTCCGAACAGGACAATGTTGCTCATGCCAAGAGAGGAGACGTCGGGAGTTTGAAACTAAGTGGGGAGGTATTATTGTAGGACTGGCCATGGGCCAGGCTCTAAACCTTTTTTGGGGCCTGGCTGGGACTAGAACTTGATCCTCATGGGCCTCATCGAATGAAAAGAGATATTGGGAGCAATGTTTTAAAACAGACCTTTTTTGGGGCCTGGCTGGGACTAGAACTTGATCCTCAAGGGCCTCATCGAATGAAAAGAGATGTTGGAAGCGGTGTTTTAAAAAACGAAAATCGGTATCATGATGTCATCAAATTAAGGGGAGGGCATTTTTGGCATTATACAAGTATGGCCACGTGCCCACTCATGTTTTTTAAGCTCGTGACAAAGATGGTACTGAGGAAGGTTTTATGCACACTAAACTTCTTTCATTTTTTCGATGTGAGATTTGAGCATGGTATGCATTATATTTAAAAAGGTAAATACAATATAGTTTATTATAAAAGATAATACAAAAAGTGGCACTTTAGTTATTCGGTTATCACGTCCATCTTCTAACCTAGTTCAAACCTCGGTAGCACCACCATCTTATTCTTTTTTTACCTTAGTAGCACCATCATCTTATTTTTCTTTTTAAAAATGAAAATAAAAGGCAATACAACAAGTATTTTTTATTAAAAAATAAATATTTATCAAAAATAAAATAAAAGGTAAAATATAAAATAAAAGGTAATACAACAAGTATTTCTTGTCAAAAAATAAATATTTGTCAAAAAATAAAATAAAAAGTAAAAAAAATAAAAGGTAATACAGTAATTGAAAAGTAAATATTTGTCAAAAAATAAAATAAAAGGTAATACAATAAGTATTTCTCGTCAAAAAATAAATAAAAAGTAATACAATAAGTCTTCTAATATTTTTTTGTTAAAAAAATAAAGAAAAGGTAATACAACAATCATTTCTTGTCAAAAATAAATATTTGTCAAAAAAATACAACAAGTATTTCTTGTCAAAAATAAATAAAAGGTAATATAATAAGTCTTCTTATTCTTTTTGTCAAAAAAATAAATAAAAGGTAATCCAACAAGTATTTCTTATCAAAAAATAAATATTTGTCAGAAAAAAAAGAAGGCAATACAACAAGTATTTCTTGTCAAAAATTAATAAAAGGTAATACAACAAGTCTTCTTGTTCTTTTTGTCAAAAAATAAAATAAAAGGTAATACAACACGTATTTCTTATCAAAAACTAAATATTTGTCAAAACATGGTAATACAACAAGTATTTCTTGCCCAAAAATAAATAAAAGGTAATACAACAAGTATCATGCCTTTCAAGCACACATTTTTGTTGTGATTATCGTAAGCTTAAATTAGATATGTAAAGGTAATATAATATAGACTTGAAGCTTATTAGATCTTTTTTTCTCTCTCATATATGAATGCCTATTGTTAGATTTTTTTTTTTACTTAGGAATAAATAGTCTCATTATATTTTTTATTTTTCTAACATGATGGTCTTTAACATAAATTTAAGAATATTAATTTAAAGATAGGGTTCATACAATGAGGCCATTTGAAATCTCTCTCTCTCTCTACTAACAGTTTCTTCCATTAAATTTATTCTAGAAACCTAAAAAAATTAGATTTTTGAAAAATTAAAGTGTATTTCGAAAATTGGTATGCATTCTAATAATAACTAAATCTTGTAGTTTTGTTATTAATTTATTTTCATTATAAATTATGTAATGTACTATTTTTTCTTACAGTTGTCAATAATATATTTTAAATTAGATGATATTATAAGATATTTTGGATTTGTTATTATTTGTTTAGTAAAATAATTATAAAATATAAACCAACAATTTCAATTTCAGTATATAATATAATAGTAGTTAGGTTGTAATAATTTGGGTTTTTTTTAGTAGATTAGGGTTTTTTGCCAATTTGAGATTTTGGTGGCCATTTTTCAATTGATTTAATCCATTTTTTATTGTAGTCCACATATGATTTTGTACTTCATCCATGATAGTTCTATGATTTTTCTTTTGTGTGATGTAAATTTAATGGTTAACATAAGTTCATATAGAGAAAGAACATCTCAATATTCGAATATTGATAAAAAAAATGAAAGTTAATAATGTAGTACCCTATTTTTTATTGGATTCTTAAAAAACAACATTTATAATGATTTTTAATACTTTTTTTGGATCTTTTTATTGTCAAATCCGATCGAATTGGTAGATTCCTGATCTGAACCGCCGATTCACCGATCTGGATAGGTTTTTGGGGTGCCCGATCCGGGGCACCGATCCGTTTTTTATATCACTAGTTGGGAACAGTGTCCGATTGCACGAACCAGCCATGGGCCGCATCCAAGTAAACTGGAACACGACAGGCACGTACTGGCTATATAAAAAAAAAGTGTTAAAAGTCCAAAAAAGATTAAATAAAGGTTATGGTTTGTGCAGAGCTTAGGCTCTAAACAATCAAATTAGAGCCTACCTTCAAATAGTGTTGAGAAATTTAATTTCAATATTGAAAATCTTTGTGATAGCCTTAAAATATATTTTCATCTTTATTTATAAAATTTAAAGCTTCAAAAATAGTGTAGATCGACAGATCTATTAAAACTTGAAAATTTTGAAAATTGATGGTCCAAAAATGCGTTACAAAATAAAACTATTTCCAAAACTTGAAATCCATTTTTTTTTCTCATGTCCATATATCTTGATATCGAGATGATCAATTTAAGGATATTTGGACATCAAAACAACCTCTTCTAGTGAAATTTTTGTGATAGGCTCTACATCTAAACGAAGTTGAAAGAATTAAAAGATTCCAAAAAATATGAAAAAAATATATAAAAGTAAGTATTTATGGCGGAAATAAGTTCTAATCTTTGCCAGATTAATAAAACACATAAAAAAAATTACAAATAGATTTTCTTATGTTTCTTGAATCTTTTTTAATTCTTTTGAAACTTTTTTTTAAGATACCCGAGTTGGACGCCCAACACAGGGATATTCGGGCTTGTTAGGGTGGAGACCCCATGCTACAATAATGCCTTCCCAACTCGATACTCGGCCCAAAAATGATCTGGCACCCAAGCGGACTTGCTTGAGTAGTTGAAAACGGGTTTGGGAGTTTGAATCTAATTGGGAAGGCATTATTGTAGGATTGACAATGGACTGGGTGCAAGATCATTTTTGGGACAGTTGGCCCATTACATGAATTTGGACTATGGCCCACGTACATTGGCACAGTTGGCCCATTACATGGATTTGGAGCCCACGTAAAATGGCGCAGTTGGCCCATGACATGGGTTTGGAGCTCACGAAAATGGCGTTTTGCCTCTTCTTTTTAAACTTAATAGTTTGACTCGTGCTCTATTTCACTTAAATACAAACTCCACCAAGAAAGGCATGAGTAAAACTGATGAGTCCATACACGTGTCTCATACGCTACCTGGGGGACCAACGTATTTGACGGGGCGGCCCTTTGAACCTAAAGCAAAAAGATATTCTACTCCTATGTACTAAATTTCTATTATTCAAGTCCCATCTTTTGTTACAAAGAAGATCGAAAAAATGAGGAGGGATTTCTTATTGGGGTTTTATGACGATTCAAAAAAATTTCATTTATTGAGGTGGGACATGGTTTGTACCCTGAAAAGTGAAGGAAGATTGGGTATCAGAAAGATATGGCTTGTTAACCGAGTTTTGTTATGTAAATGGTAGTGACGTAGTTTTCACTTCAAGGGTTAATTTTGGTTTCAAGTTTTACTTGTTAAATATAGTGTTGATAGAAAGGAATGTTGCTTAGAGGAGGAAGAGGTGTTGAGAATAGGTATGTTTTTTGGAAAGCCATTTTCCTTTGCAAACCTTTTTTTCAATGTAATGTCCGTGGGTCTATTGGTGATGGGAGGATTATTGCTTTTTGACACCATAAGTGGCTGGGTAACATGCCACTAAAACTGGCTTTTTCATATATTTTTGATATGATGGCTCATCCAAATACGAAGATATCATATCTCTTGTAGATTTCTCTCAAGAATTCGGTCTTGGATCTTCACTCAACTTGGTGTCTTCATGGTCATGCCCCAAAGTGTGTTGGGTATTACCACCCACTTGGCTCTGCCCCATCTTCTTAAGGCATGTAATACTTTATGGAAAATTACTAGGGGTGTGATTTTGTGGGAGGTGTGGAAAGAGAGAAGGAGGAGAACCTTTGAGGGGATAAGTCTACTTTTTTAGAGTGTTCTTAATACTATAAAGCAATGGTTTAAAAAACGGATCGGTGATCCGGATCGGGCTTCTAAAAAATCGATCCGGATCGGCGAATCGGCGATCCGGATCGAGAATCGGGTGAATCGGTCATAATAAAGCTTAAAAAAAATCCGAAAAAATTATTAAAATTCATTATAAATATTATTTTTTAGGAATTCAATAAGAAATGAGGGTACTCCATTAAGAATTTTCATGTTTTTGAATGAATATGCAAATATTGATATGTTCTTTCCCTGCATGAACCGCCATTCAGCATTTAATTTACATCACACAAAAGGATAAACATATAATTATCATGAAATAAGTATATCAACATACATGGACTACAATAAAGCATAAAATTAGTAACATATGATCTAAAAATAAAATGATAGACGACGTTATTGTTCTTCTTGGTCACGCTGGTGCCATTGATTGAATTCGTTTAACAATTCATTGATTCGATCTAAAAACGAATCATCGATATTAGCAGGCGCCTGACTATTCCCAAATCCTTGAGTGTTAGTGTTTTGTTGTGTTCCCAATCTAAAATCCCCGAAGATTGTCCATCCTTCATGCTCGCCTGCACTGTCGTGCTCATCCCTACACTGTTGCTGTTGGGACTCGATATGTGAATAATATGGCTGGGATAGGGTGGCCTCAGAATCACCATCTCTCTCATTTTCTCTTTGAATAATATGGATTAAAAAAAAAATAACAAATTTTCAAAAAAATCGATCATGGATTAAAAAAAAAAAATCACAAATTTTCAAAAAATTCTATCATGGATTACAAAAAAAAATTCGATCATGGATTACAAAAAAAAACAAACAAAAAAAAACAAAAAATTCAATCGTGGATTACAAAAAAAGAAAAAAACAATTCGATCATGGGTTACAAAAAATTCAATCATGGATTACAAAAAACTCTATCATGGGTTACAAAAAAAGCAAAAAACAAAAAATTCGATCATGGATTACAAAAAAAAAAACAACCATTTCGATCATGGATTACAAAAAAAAAACAAACATTTCGATCATGTATTACAAAACATTCGAGCATGGATTACAAAAAATTCTATCATGGGTTACAAA
This sequence comes from Amborella trichopoda, assembly GCF_054954075.1. Classification (NCBI taxonomy): domain Eukaryota; kingdom Viridiplantae; phylum Streptophyta; class Magnoliopsida; order Amborellales; family Amborellaceae; genus Amborella; species Amborella trichopoda. The sequence continues at coordinate 28,872,340 of NC_142347.1, forward strand.
AAAAAAAAAAAAAGCAAAAAATTCGATCATGGATTACAAGAAAAAAAAACAAACATTTCGATCATGGATTACAAAAAATTCGATCATGGATTACAAAAAATTCTATCATGGGTTACAAAAAAAAAAAAAAACAAAAAATTCGATCATGGATTACAAAAAAAAAAAAACAATTCGATTATGGATTACAAAAAAATCGATCAAGTATTACAAAAAAATCTATCATGGATTACAAATTACAAAAAAAAAAAAAAAAAAAAAAATCCGTACGGGAGTCGTCGATTCACTGTTCGGACTCGCCGATTCCGTACAGTGAATCGGTGAGTCACTGTACAGAATCGTCCGGTTCTCTCTAGAACCGGACGATTCCCGTTTTTTCGCCGATTCGATCCGTCCATGACGATTCCCGAGTCGAACCGGGCGAGTCCGGTTCGACTCGGCGTTTTTTTAAACACTGCTATAAAGCATTCGCTATGGTGTTGGTTGGCAGCAACAAAAGAAGGATGGGTAGTGTCTAAGGTAGACATCTCTTGGAACCTTGGTAATCTCTATAGAATGCAGCTCATCAGGAGTAGGCCTAGATTTGTTTGGGATCCGCCTGCTATGGGTGGGTTCAAACTAAATTTCGATGAGTGTTCTCTTGGCAATCCAGGTATAGTTGGAATTGGAGGGGTTGTGCGAGATTGGAATGGGACAATCATGTTTACTTATGCGGGTCGAATTAGAGCGTCAACATCCAATCATGCAGAACTACTTGCACTCCTCCATGGTTTGGAGATTTCACTAGTATAAATTTCGGCACTTTTGTGTGATCGAAGGAGATTCCTTGAATGTAATACAATGGTGCTGGAAAGAACAAATTTCTTTCCTTTATGTTTATAGGGAGGCTAATAGTTTGTGATTCTTTGACTAAGAAAGGTACTTCTTTACTGTCTATCGTGGTTGCATATGATGTTCTTCACCCTACGTAATTGTAGTCTTTGATCATCAATAATAAATTTTAACATTTGTCGAAAAAAACAAAGATATTGATATCCATTTATTCTCACTTAGCAAAAAAGATATTCTACTCCCACTAGAGTAGGATATTAATATTGGAGAAGTAACCTCTTCAACATGTAGATTTACCTCAGTAAAATTTTTCTAATTGTGCTATTTACGCAATGAAAAAAATTAATATTTGAAGGTTGAATAAAGACTGTCCAATTTTTAGTTGGTGAGATATAAATGTTCGAAAACCCAAATTTCAATTTTTTTTAAAATAATCATCTAGTAATTTTTAAGTGGTTTTCAAATTTTCATATTGAAAAAAATCCTCTTAAGTAGGGCTTTCGAGGAAGTAGAAGTAAATTATGCTTCCTAAGGAGTACAACATGTATTGTTAAACATTAAAACCCAACTCACAAGAGGCTGGGGTCATGGTGGTACTACCCCCACACCTTAGTCACCATATTGTGGTTTCTTTTTTCACTGACACCGCCTCAGTAATCCTAAACTATTTGAGAAAATTGGTAGGGGCATGTTTTCCCTACTGAATTATCCAAACTAAAAAAGAAGCGAAAAAACCAACTAACTCTATGTGAAAAGCAAAAAAATAGTGGCCAACGTTGTTGATTGTCCACCTTCATTATCAAAAGCCCTTACTTAAAAACCCCAATTCAACCTGACATCTTTCAAACAATTTTTCATAGATCACTGCAATCTCCCATTTTGGTGGAGAACATAAAGCTTTGGGATCTTCTACAAAAAGATCTTTCTTGGGATCTTCTACAAAAAGACTAATACTAGGTCGCTAATATAATTATAGGCTGTTGTAGACATCCATGGAAGCTTCATATGATAGCAGCAAATTGCTAACACAAACATTCAGACCGTATGTGATCCATTTCCCACATATATAGTGAGGCCAACATGGCAGCAAATACTCTTGCCAAGAAGGTCATGTCCTTTTCTGATACAATAGTTTGACGCTCTCAATCGTTGGATTGCATTTCTCGCTCTTTACTTCATGATTTGGCATAATTGTCCTATTGTAGGGTGTAATATTATGAGCTGTATTTTCTTTGTTTTTATTAATAAAAACGGGTATGGGGCTTCTCCCCCACTAATTTACCCAAAAAAAAAAGAAAAAAAAAAAAGAGAAAGAAACAAAAGGAAAAGAAAGAAACAAAAAGAAAAGAAAAGCTCACAATGATCCATTTCCTTCATACGAGAATTACGAGGAATATGAAACCTCTTTGGAGCCAAGCTCCATGAACTTTACAAATTCTTCGAATAAAATGTTTACCAAAACAAAAAACAATGTGAGAGGTTAAAAATACAATGTGAACAAGAGTTCAGAACAAACTCTTTTTTGCTCTTTGCGATGGTATTACCATCCCTTGATGGCCTAGGAACATTGGGCGAGGAAGCTGATGGAAAGATTTGGTGGTCCTTCAAGGACCTAGCGATGGTGGCCGATGCTAAGCTGCCTTCACTCCAAGAACGTCTGATGGGGTAAGAGATGGTGGCATTGTGATGAGCTGATTTTGAGCAAAAACTGCTCTTGGATTTGTGGAGGGCACAACTGCAGTTTTTGTGATACGGTCTTCTTTCAATTCCCATGTCGGATTGGGATAAGCACCCCTCGAACATGCACTCGATCAAGCCTTCTATGCCCGCCATTACGGCGAATTCTAAAGCTAACCTCTGCTTTTGCTTGCTACTTGCTAGAGAGAGAGGAAGCTTCGCTGAGAGAGAGAGAGCAAGAGAGAGCCTCTCCTGCAGCTTCGATCGTGATCGACAAGTTTAAGAGAGAGAGATGTGAAATTTGAATTGGAGGAGCTTCAGAAACCAGGCCGATGTGAGAGAGAGTGGAGCCTAGAGAGAGAGAGTTCACCTTTCAAATAATCAAGCAGGGAGGAGCATGTTCCCTTATATATATGTAGTAGAGAAAGAGAGAGACAAAGAGGGTGGGGTCGGAGGCTTTCTTGGAGGGTTCAACATAGAGTCTAGTTGAAGACGTTGGTGAGAAAGTAGACAAAAAAGGGCTCCAAACACGACAAAGTTTCTCATGAGAAGAGAGGAGTGTGAGGACAATCTCCCTCTCCATGCCCCTCGAAGAGAGAGGGTGGGAGTTTGAAACTAAGTGAGGAGGTATTATACTACGACTGCAATGGACCGGGCTGTAGACCATTTTTGGGCCTGGCTGGAACTACAACTTAAACCTCATGGGCCTCATTGAATGAAGAGAGATGCTGGAAGCAGTGTTTGATAGCAAGAATCGGCAGCAAAAACCGGCCGTGGGCTGCACCTGGGTAATTGGCCCGCGATGTACTGGCTATGAAAAAAATGTGTTAAAAAAATAAAAAAATCCATCCAAAGTAGTAAAAAATTAAATTAGGTTAAACAGAACACATCTAAATGAGGTTAAAAAAATTCAGTTTGTCGTTGGGGGTATTTTCAGAATAATCCAAAAAAATAAAAAAAAATAAAAATAAGTATTCATGATCAAAATAAATTCCAAATTTTGCCAAAATAATAAAACACATAAAAAAGATACGGTTTCTACGAGTCTATGTAGAAATGAGTCACCTTTAAAAATCTATTTTTGAGATGGATTTTTGGACTTAATTTTTAAGGACATTTAATCTCTAGCATGGAGGTCATGAACATGAAAAACTAATTGAATTTTGAAGTTATAAATGATAATTCTATTAAGAAAATATTTAGAAAGTTAGTTTCAATTGTTTTAAGATGGACTACCTTTTTGCATCCATCTTTAAGATGGATGCTTTATACCTCGAGGGCTCCAAATGTAGAAATGCAGTCCTCGCCGCATACAGCAATTTTCCCATAGAAAAACATGTTACAAATAGATTTTTTATTTTTTTTGAATCTTATATATATATATATATATATATATATATATATATATATATATAGAAAAACACGTTAGAAATAGATTTTTTATTTTTTTTGAATCTTATATATATATATATATATATATATATATATATATATATATATATATATATATATATATATATATATATATATATATATATATATATATATATATATATATATATATATAGGGAAAACACTACGCAATGCCTATAGGCGAAATTGAACACTGATTTCGCCTACCCTCATCACCATCTAAAGTTCATCGCGCGGTTACGATTGTCAGCTAGTGTTTTATTTTTCATTGTTTTTCTACAAATCGGAATGACCTGAAATTTGGAGCGTATATTCATAAAGGATAGGGGAATCTTTGAAAATTATAAAAAAATTATTTTACATGAAAAAATTGATCAAAATATCCCGAACAATATCGGAGATATTTTGGACAATTTATTTTATGCGGATAATTTTTTTTTATATTTTTATTATATGCGGCTTAGTAAGATGTATATACTCTCCAAATTTCTGGTCATTCCGTTTTTTAGAAAAAAAATAAAAAATAAAATACTACAAAAAAATCGTGACCACACGATGAAATTTGGACGGTGATGAAAGTAGGCGTAATCACTATTCATTTTTCATTTTCGCATATATATATATATATATATATATAGGGAAAACACTACGCAACGCCTATAGGCGAAATTGAACACTGATTGCGCCTACGCCCATCAGCATCTAAAGTTCATCGCGCAGTTACGATTGTCAGGTAGTGTTTTATTTTTCATTGTTTTTTTACAAATTGAAATCACCTGAAATTTGGAACGTATATTCATAAAGAATAGGGGAATCTTTGAAAATTATAAAAAAAATATTTTACATGAAAAAATTGACCAAAATATCTCGAACAATATCGGGGATATTTTGGTCAATTTATTTTATGTTGATAATTTTTTTTATATTTTTATTATATGCGGCTCAGTAAGATGTATATACGCTCCAAATTTCAGGTCATTCCGTTTTATAAGAAAAAAATGAAAAATAAAATACTACCAAACAATTGTGACCACGTGATGAAATTTGGACGGTAATGAGAGTAGGCGTAATCACTATTCATTTTTCATTTTTACATATATATATATATATATATATATATATATATATATATATATATAAAAGATCCTCGAGTTGGACACCCAACTCGGGGATACTCGAGCACGCTAAGGTTGGGAGTTTGAAACTAATCGGAAAGGTGTTATTGTAGGATTGACAATGGACTGGGCGCCCTATCATTTTTGGGCATAGCTAGAACTGCAGCTTGAGCCATGGCCCATCTAAATTGGTGGCCCATGACATGGGTTTGGACTTGGAGCTCACGAAAATGGCGTGTTGCCTCTTCTTTATAAACTTATAGTTTGACTTGTGCTCTGTATATATTTTTTTCTTCATTAAAATCCAAACTCCACAAAGACCAAGGAAGGCATGAGTAAAATTGGTGAGTCCATGCACGTGCTCCATACGGCACCTCCCGGACCAAGGTATTTGGCGGGTTACCTTCTGTTGAACCCATTTCAAGAAATCCTACAACAAAAAGATATTCTACTCCCACGGGAGTAGTATACCCATTTACTCCAACTCACTTAGATTTAATTTTAGGACTTTAGATTTTGGGGAAGTAACCTATTCAACATGTGCATTAACCTTAATAAAAAATTCCATTGTGCCCTTTATGCACCAGAAAAATAAAAAAAAATAAAAAAAATCTATATATATATATTTAGAGGTTGAATAAACAAACACCATTTAGTTATTAGTTGGTGAGTTCTAAGTGTTAGAAAATTCAAATTTCAATTTTTGTTTAAGAACAATCACCTAGTAATTTTTAAATGGTTTCCAAAATTTCAGATTGAAAAAATCCTCTTAAGTAGGTCCTTTGAAGGGGTAGAAGTAAATTATGCTCCTTAAATAGCATAATGTGTTGTTAAACATTAAAACCCAACTCACAAGGGACTGAGGTCGTGGTGGTAGCACCCCCACACCCAATTCACTGTTGACACCACCCCGGTAATACTTTCAAAAAATTTAACTCCCAAATTATTTGAAAAAATGGGTAAGGGTGTATCTTCCCCACTAAATTACCTCAAGAAAAAAAATAGGAAAAAAAAAAAAACCCAACTATTTCTGCGTTGGGTCAAAGTTGAAAAACAGGGCCAAAGTTGAAAAACAGGGCCAAAGAATTGAAAAACAGGGCCAAAGTTGTTGACTGGCACCCTTGATTATCAAAAGCCCTTACTTGAAAACCCCAATTCAACCTGATATCTTTCAAACAATTTTGCATAGACCACTGCAATCTCCTATTTGAGTAGAGAACATAAAGCTTGGGGTCTTTTATTATTAATGAAATAAGCGTGTCTTCTATAAAAAAAAAGAAATTTATGGACTCTAGGTGCAAACAACCTTGTGATCAACTGACCAGGGTTGAGCCATGCATGGTGAAATGTGATGAGCCACTAATCAATATTGACATTAGCAAATGAATGGTCAGATTTCTTGCACATTTGACATGGTCTCCTCTTTAGGAAAATTTCTAGGCAAATCTTATTTTATTTTTGAAATTTAAAAATAGCTCTATATGTTTCACATTTTATACCAGTAGCATAAACTGTGTTTTAATTGTGCCTTTTTATCTATACATTCGATTTAGGGCTGCCAATGGATAGGGCCGGGCCTCGGGCTTCCAGGCAGGGCCAGCTAACGGGCGTCTAGCGGGCATTGGGCCAGGCAAGGAAAGGCACTTTTGGACATGAATTGTTATCAAACAGGGCCGGGCCGGGCTTGACAAGCACGAAATTTGCCTAGTGGGCCATGCTATCCTTGATTAGCCCGTTAATGTCTCGTTTGGGCCCAAATAAGGCCCAGCCCGACCCATCTTAAAATAAAAAATAAATGAAAGCTTCACTCTTCAAAATTTTAATATGTAGCGTAAGGCAATATATATATATATATATATATATATATATGTGGGAAAAGATGAGATTAGCTCACTAGCTCATATGAACATATGAGCCCAACTTTTCAGATTGAGTCTGGGCCGATCTGATGATCACAGATGTCCGGTAGTGTTTAAATTTTAGTTTTTTTTTCTACAAATCCAAATCACTTGAAATTTTTGGAGTGTGTTTATCAAAAATAGATGAATCTTCGAAAAATATCAAAAAAATATTTTATATCAAATAAATATACCAAATACCCCCAAAAAATTTTGGGGGGTATTTTGATCATTTTATTTTTGCGAATAATTGTTTTTATATTATTGTTAGGTGTGACTTGATGAAAAGAACATACATCTAAAATTTTAAGTGATTTGGATTTGTAGAAAAATAAATAAAATTCGAACACTATTGGATATATGTGATTGTCAAATCGGCCTAGATTCAATTTGGACCGTTGGGCTCATATGTTTATATGAACTCATAGACTAATCCCATCTTTTTCTTATATATATATATATATATATATATATATATATATATATATATATATATATATATATATATATATAGATATATAGATATATATATAAGCTTCTTTATATATATATAGATATATAGATATATATATAAGCTTCTTTCTCTCTCTTCTCCTTTCTTAATTCCAAACTTATAATAGAGAAGAGGGAAAGGGCCTCGTAAAGGTCCTCTCATGACTTTGCCCATATTTTAATACTTGGATTGGCCAATAATGTTCCCATCTATTTTATTGTGTATTTTGATTTCCAGATATGAGCCCTTTCTTAGCTTGTGATATATAAGATACAAGATTGGATAAAGACCGAATTTTTTCTTTGGTTTTGCTTGATAGATAAGATGATGGTGTGGTAGATATCTCTATTTGGGCACTTAGAGAAAGGAGTTGCATAGTGGCTGCAGTTGATTTGGACATGCAGTGATGATGTGAAAGAGTGTAGAATGTGGGTTGGAGTAGAGATAAGCTGATGGTGTGGTAGATCTGGTGAAGATGATGGATCATGGCCATGACAATCCTTTGGTTGTTGCTGTAAAATGTTGACTTTGAATGTGGTTCTGTTTGGTTTGGGGGATTGGGCAAGGGGTGCATATTGTTCGGTAATTTTTCCTTTTGAAATCTCTGCTTGAGGTTAAGAAGGTATTGTTCATCAGGCAATACTGAGTGAGAGGGAGTTTATTATCAGTGGATGTTTGGAAGAGTAGTGATCATAGATCACTTGTTAAAAAAAAATCATATTGGATTAGGCTTGATGGTGTTCTGCTTCATGCTTGGAACATGGGCAGTTTTAAGAATATAGTCAATTTATGTGGGGATTTTGTTGATGTAGACATGGAAATTCTTAAGGGGCCTAATGTTTCAAGTGTTAGAATTAAGATATTGAGAAATTAATTTTCACCATTGCTTAGTAAAATTGGACTGAAAGTTAATTTGGAAGATTTTGTTATTAATGTGTCTCTAGAAGGTGGCTGATCTTCTGTACATAAGGTGTTCAGGAATACGTCGGTTAAAAAGGTGGATGAAAAGATTCATTATAGAGAGGAGGAATGGGTTAAAGTAAAATCGAAGAGAGAAAAAATCTTTGAACACAACTTGCAGAGGAGGGTGATACATGGAGGAAAGGAAGACTATTTTGGAAGTTGTGTGTAGGGTGGCAAGCTTCAGAAGATTTCGGTGTTTGAGAAGGGTGGTTCTTCTAAGACTAAGGTAGAGGTTCTATCTTCTAACGTTGAGGGTAAGGGGAGTAAGATATCCATTGTCGAACCTTCATTGCAAGTAGTTACTTTTGAACAAGAGTTATGGCTTCTGGCAAGGACTCTTCTTGGTGCGGATATGAACTTTTTTCGGTAATGTTTAGCTGAAACTTGGGCTAGAATGCGTCAGCGATTTCAGCCATTCTGGAGAGCAACACATAGGCGAGACGTAGTTGAGGGCCCTCGAGTTCCCTTGGAAGAAAAGGGCCTACCTATTGTGATGATTAATAAGGAAGGCAGGGACCATGATATAATAGTCCCAAATTCAGAATTTGTTACCCTGTCTTATGGGAATAATTTGGATGGATGGTCAAAGGAGGAGGTCGAAAATGTGCCGCCTTTGGACATATGGGAGTTGGAGATTGAAGATGGGGAATTGGTTGAAAATGTGCTGCTTTTAGACATCTAGGAACCAGAGATTGAAGAGTGAGCAACAGATGTTGACCAGAAGGTAGTGCAGGAAGAAGAGCTGAGAGACACGGAAAAAGATTACCTTGAGATGGTGGCTGTTATGGGAGCGTCTCTTGCTGCATTAGAGGAGGAAGTGTTAAGGTTTCTGAAAGAAAAAGCGGTAGATGGTAAGAATCATGGGGAGGCCAATGTTGTAAGGGCCACAATTCGATTGAACTGGACCACTTGCGGCAGTGGAGAGAGAGAAGGAAATCGCTGAAGACGGAAGCTCACGCCCAACGTTTAGGGCGAAGGCTAGCGCCGTCTGGGTGTAGCATAAAGCAAACACCGCACACAAGAGTGAAGAAATGGTAACACCACGTGCGATCAAGGGGTATCGCCAAGAGCATGAGAGGAGTATCGTCACCCATGAAAGGTGAAAGAAGCATTGCCACGAGTGAAACAAAGTATCACCATGCATAAGCATCACCACGTGCGTATAGTCGATTGGCGTATCTCTAGCGGGCATATCGCCGAGGGCATATTGTCATCCGAGGCATCGCCATGCATGGGAGCTTAACGCCATCGTTGACGAAGGAGCAGAAAAGAGAAAGGAAGAGGCTGCGCTGCATGAGTGCATAATAAATGCCGAGTGGAAGACAGATGAGCATCGCCGCGAGCGTCACTGCCGCTGCGTGCGACTAGAGGGTAACGCCGCGCGTATTCAACCAACCACGTACGACCGCCGACAAGGTCGGCGCCACGCCGTTTTTGTCAGAGATGCACCGCGTGGCTGATGCCCGCTACAGTTTTCTTCCCCACCTACAGCGACGTCAGCCACAGTGGCCTTCACCAACTCCCACCAACCCTCACCTACCCCCGCATCTTTATATAACGCCCTCATCATTATTGCTCATTTGAGGCCGCATCTTGATCTTGTGAATAAAGTTTGATTTTCTCAAAAAGTGAAGCACTAACTTTCTTGCTTAGTTACTAATTGAAGTCTCAAGATGTATTGACCAAGTAATGAGTGTGAATGCCACATGATAATTGCCATGTATATGTTATGAGAATGTGTGAATGATGCCTCTTAACAAAGTGTTAGGTGAAGAGTAAACGACGCCATATTGATACGATTAATTCATGATGAAAGTTTCATGATAATTGTCAAAATGCCATTGATAATGCTCATGTATGAATGATATGTTATGAATCATGGAATGAATGGTTCGTTATGATTGCCATACTGATATAATGACATTATGATAAGAATGTGATGTATTTGCCATGAGGCAAATGAATTGACTGGGTGAATGGAATAAGGCTTGAATGCTAACCACTATGTATTGGGACCCGAGCCCATTGGTAGTGGGTGTTTTACTGTTTTACTAATGAGAATGCTGATCACTACACATTGGGATCTGAGCCCATTGGTAGTGGGTATTGTACTGTTTTACTGATGAGAATGCTAATCACTACGCATTAGGACCCGAGCCCTTTGGTAGTGGATATTGGATTATTGATGGGAACACTGGCCGCTATGCGGTGGGACCCGAGCCCATTGGTAGTGGAGCTAGATTCACCGAGATAGTGATGTTGGCATATTCCCTAACCTGCACAATGATAGGAACTGGCTAGGGGAGAAAGGAAGGTCGCTCCCTATGATTCATGTGATGAGATATGCGATTGATGGATGCTTTGCAAGGTAAAGGCTTGTTAAACCCCCAAGGCGCGCTGGGGACCATGTGCGTGAGTTGAGAGTGTTACGAAGTGGACTAACCTGATTATCATTACCTCCCGCCTGTGGGATGGTAGAACTCCTAAGCAACGAGATTGGCTTGGCCTGATGAATAGGCTTCTACTAGCAGGAGTAGGTGAATTAGGGAGTGAGTATGAAATGGCTAAATTGTGATTGTGATTTGTTATAACTAGAATGACTGCATGATATGTTTATAATGGATGCATTGTCCTTTGGATACCATGTCTATAATTAATGCACTGTTACATGGATATGTATATAATTGAAGTCCTGACGTGATGACCAACATACAAACTATTGCACTGCCACTGATTATGTTCAAATAAATTGTTTATTTACCTTGGATAGACTTGTTACCAATGCATAACACTAGATCTGCTTACTGAGCTTCAAAGCTCATTCCATTATATTTTCTCCCTGTAGATTGAAAGCGACAGGTTTCCAATTGGAGGTATGGACTGCAACTGAGGACCGATGCGACCACTTTTTGAAGAAGCTTTAGAACCTTGTAGGTGTTGGGCTATCAACTCTACATAGATTCATTCTTGGAAATTATGTAACTTTGGGCTTGGAGCCCTGAACTCTGTTGTATTGCTTTTAGGTGTCATGATGTATCATCTTTTTGGAGGATGGTTTGGCCAAGTTTTAAATTCTAGACTTATGTAAGCCTTTGCTTCCCTGGTTTGCTTAATTTCCAAATTAAGGCGTTATATCTAGTCCTACCTGAGTGATGAACGCTTCTTTAGGATCACGAACCCATACCTGGTCGTCTTTCGTTATGAGGGTTGGACATCTGGGAGCGAGGTCGTGACAGTTATGGTATCAGAGCAGCCAGGTTATGGTCTTTGGCCTAGGGAATTTAAGAGGGAAGCCTTTATAGTAGCTTTGGGCTAGACAAGTGACTGGGTGCTCCTGTGGTTAGGTTGAAGATGCCGAGAGCGCGTACCAACAATGCGAGTTCCAGCAATGAGAACATCGAGGCATTCGGTGAATTCTATAAGACTCTGGGGACCATGACCCAAAGTCGACGCTAGTTCAGTCAATCCCTACCCCGGAGAAAAAACGATAGTAACTTGATTGAGAGGTTTAGAAGGCTAGCGCCCCCAACCTTTTTAGGGTAAGGAGGAGTAGAGAAGGCCGAAAGATGGAAGAGGTAGATAGAGGAGATTCTAGAAGTGTTGCACTGCTCGGATGAGCAGAAAGTTAGACTCGGGAAATTCATGCTAGAAGGGGAAGCCGAACACTGATGGGATTCGATAAAGCAAACTTGGAGGGAGTTAGGTACCGAACCCACTTGGGAGAACTTTCTGACAGCCTTTGATGAGAGATACTTTTCGAACTCAGTCAGGGAGAGGAAAGAAGTAGAATTTATTGAGGTCCAGCAGGGAAACATGATTGTGGAGAAATATGCCGCCAGGTTCACAGAACTCAAAAAAATCTCCCAGATGGCACAAGGAGTGATCAACGCCCGATTTGCACTCATTGTGGGAAAGATCACCACACTGTTGAAGATTGTTATCGGAAGAAGAATGTGTGCCTAAGGTGCAGCAAGTTGGGTCATTGGGTCAGGGACTGCTCTCTGATTAAGACCGAGGATCGCCTGAAGACCCAAGGATGAGTGTTTGCCCTCACGGAGCAAGAGGCTAAGGCGTCCACGTTAATGATCCGAGGTACATTCTTAATCTGTGGTATTAAAGCTAGATCCTTAATTGACCCTGATCTTCTCACTCGTTTATTGCACCCCATTTTTCTTACCATTTGAATGTTGCACTTGCACACCTTAACTACACCCTAGTAGTATGCACACCAATGGGAGGCTCTATGGAAACTAATAGAGTGTATAGGCAGTGTAAGGTCCCAATTGATAAGCATGATCTGCCAGTGGATTTGATTCATCTAGATATTCAAGATTTGATGTCAATCTGGACATGGACTGGTTGTATACCCACTATGCCACCGTCAACTGCCATGGAAAGACGGTAACTTTTAGGTGTCCTAACCAAGCGGAGTTTCGCTTCGAGGGCATTAGAGATACTACCCCTCCACAGTTTATCTCTACCCTCCGGGCCTCTCGTCTTTTAACTAAGAAATGTGTAGGGTATCTGGGTTATATAGTAGAAATTCGGGGTGTGCAGTCCTAATTAGAAGAGATATTGGTGGTGAAGGAGTACCCGGAGGTATTACCTCTCTCTAATTTACCAGTTTATCAGATGTCCCTTCTTATAATATTTACGGGAGTAAGAATTCAACAATTAATGCAAATGTTTTTATGGGGATCAGATGAGAACAAGAGAAAGTTCCATTTAGTGAGTTGGGATAGGGTGTGTACACCCAAGAGGGATGGTGGTTTGGGAATCTGAAGGCTCAAATTGGTTCACCAGGCTCTTATAGCTAAATGGTGGTCGCGTGCTCTTGACATGAAAGATCAGTTATAGAGGAATATTGTGGATGCAAAATACAGTGTTGACCCATTAAATAATTTTATTTATAGCCATAAAAGAGAGGTGGGGCAGTCACACTTATGAAAATCGATCAGCTTCATGAGGTCCTTTGTGGCTAGACAAGTGAGATGGTCAGTAGGGAATGGTGAAGATATTATGTTTTGGCATCAGAAGTGAGTGTTAGATACAACTCTCAAGTTGAAGTATTTAGAATCATTTCAGGTTTGTTCAAATCCTTTAGCTAAGATTAGTGAAATAGGAGGTCAATGGAGAAGTGGTGGTTGGGAATGTAGTTTGTCGTTATATAAGGATTCCGCAAGTGGTTCATGAACAACTAACTAATTTACTCAAAGTGCTTACTGAAGTTCATCTTTCAAATGGTGCTAAGGATGAGGCTATTTGGGAGTGTGAAGCTAATGGATTGTATTCAGTTTGATCTGCCTACTTGTTACTATTTAATGACCGAATTCGATGGCAGCAGCGGGAATTACAAGAGGTATGGAATTGGAAGATTCCTCTTAAAGTTTAGGGTTTATATGGACTATGCTTCAATGGGAAGTTTCTTACTATTGATAATCTTAGAAATAGGGAGAAGGTTCTAGTTAATGTGTGTTTGTTTTGCAAGAAAGATGGGGAAACTTGCACTCATTTATTTTTGGGTTGTCCGTTTGTCTTACAATTATGGCATTGGGTGATGGGTAAACTTCGATTGGACATGATAATGCCTGAAGCTTTGATTGATATAGTGTATCATCTTAAATTGGTTGGTTTTTCAAAATTAGGGGGAATGATTTGGGATGTTTTCAGAGGAGCTATTATTTGGAAATTATGGTTGGAGAGGAATAGAAGGACATTTGATGGAGTATCTTTAGAGATACAAGGAATTCAATATAAAATTCTACATACTTTGTGGAATTGGTTTAGTGTTACCAAAGAAAGGGAGGATCTCTCAAAGGTGGATATTTTCCTAAATTTTGGGAAAATATCATATCTTACAGAGTAGTAAACGCATGACCAATGTGCAAATGGCAACCTTCAATAGGGAGGGGGGGGGGGGGGGGGGGGGGGTGGCGGGGTCTTTGAAGCTTAATTTTGATGGATCTTCTTTTCGCAATCCAAGTAATGCGGGTGTGGGAGGAGTATGTAGAGATGATGGGAGCTCGATTATTTTTTGTTATGCTGGGCCATGTGGAGCTGTTTCGGCCAATCATACTGAGTTGTATGTTATGTTGCAATGCTTGTTGATATGAAAGGAAAAAGGTTATGGAGACACTTTATTAATAGAAGGAGATTTGATGGACATCATAAATTGGTGTTCGAAAAAGGCTAGGCCTCCATGGAATTTGAGCGACATCTGGTTAAGAATAATGGATCTAACATCGCATATGGTGGTTAGTTTTAAACATGTTTATCATGAGGCTAATGACGTTACAGATAATTTAGTTAAGAAAGAAGTTACATTGCATTCTTTAATTGTTTCTATTTTGTTGATTTGAATAATATATCTCTACAAATTATTATTGAATAAAGGTTAATTACAATGTAAAAAAAAGAGAGTTAAAGGTCCAATTTTTGGAACTGGGTTTTTTCTCTCTTCATGCCTAACGGGATGGGCCAGGCTGGTTCGAGCTTCTGTGTACTTTCCTGGGCCTACAACGCTGGGCCGTTGTTGGGCATATTCTCGGGCCGGGCCAGCCCGAAACAGCTCCGGGCCTTCCTGGGCCTCGGGTTTGGGCCGGCCCGGGCACTGCCCGTTGGCAGCCCTAATTGGATTAAGCTTAAAATGGTTTGTCATCACTACGATACACCTACAAAAGATATTTTAAATTAAATAAAATTACTAAAATATCTATAAATATTTTTAGCGGTATTTTGGTTGTTTAATATTTGTTACTTTTTTTTAAAATAATTTTTATATATGCATGATAGTGAGTAGCATAGGAATTCCAAAATTGAGCTTAATCCGATATAATAATAATAATAATAATAATAATAATAATAATAATAATAATAATAATAATAATAATAATAATAATAATAATAATAATAATAATAATAATAATAATAATAATAATAATAATAATAATAATAATAATAATAATAATAATAATAATAATAATAATAATAATAATAATAATAATAACAATAATAATAATAATAATAATAATAAAATTAAGATATAATCTATTTATTTAAAAGTGAATTCTTTTGATAAATTTCCCCATCTTCTTTTAAAGCAATGACACACTCTATTTAGCCTAGCCTTTGATTTTAGTCCAAGTCTTAGCATGCTCTAGTGAACCTTGAAGCCAAAAAAGGTAAGTTTAGTAAATGGTTCAAGTGATATACATGACAAATACTCAAGTGCTACATCCATAGCAATAATGCATAGAAATTGGACTGCTTTCAGATTAAATGGCCTTCTCAATATTTTGATTTCTCTAGTTTTCACTACAATTTGGTTTCTATGGGAGGAACGAAATCACACAATTTTTTGGATGAAGGTATTAAGGAGAGAGGTTACAGATAAACGTTTTATGGGCTGGTGTAGTAGTACGAAAGGGTCTTCATCTTGTCAAATGAATGACAATTTGTCTCCCTTAGGAAGAGGGGGGTCTCGGTGTATGAGATATTGGGGATTTCAATATTGTTGAAATGATGAAGTTAGTCTGGAGGATCTTGGATAACCCTTCTTCGATATTGGCCCATTTCTTTGAACATAGATATTTTCGTAATTCTTCTATATGGGAGGTCGAAGCGAAGAGTGGGTGTTCTCATGCTTGGAAGGACATTTTACTTGGCTTAACACATTTCAAGGACAATGTTCAATGGTGTATTAGTAATAGATAGATGGTGGATTTTTGGGTGGATCCTTGATTAGCAGAATGATCGTTATTGGATTCTTATGGTGTTCAAGAGGATTTGGGGGACTTTGTTGAATGGAGGGTTTTTTACTTTATTAACAGTTCATCTCAATCTTGGGTCTTGCCCCCTCCTACATAATATTCATTGAGAAGTATATAGAGGGAGGTCGAGAGTTATACTCTCCTGTTACAACCCAAAAAGGATTCACTAGTATGGATTTATTCTGCTAATGGCTTGTTCTGAATCAATGCACCATGAAACTTTATTCAATATCAAGGATCTTCGCAGCCTATATTTCGTGCCTTATGGTCTTCTAAATGCCATCCATGGGAAAAATAGTTCTCATGGTTGGCCTTGAATAGCCGTTTACCCACTTCTTTCTTATTGCAACAATGTGGCATACAGTTGGACTCTTTATGCCCTTTTTGCAGTAATAATGATTATAATCACTGTCATCTTTTGTTTCATTGTGCCTTTTTGCAGGGTGTATGGAGTTCGTTAGCTTGGCGATGTGGGAAATGGTTTTCCCTTATATTTATGTTCCTAATATTCTTAGGAGATGGCTAGCTTTCAGGTTTAAATTTCATGGATTTCTCAATATTTAGACTTCCATCTTCTTCACTACTATTTGGTTTCTATAGGAGGAGCGCAATAAGAGGGTATTTGAGTCAAGATCCGAGAGAACAAATTGTAAAGCATATTACCTTACATGTTCAAACGCTAACGGAGGTTAAAAAATGGACCTTCCATTTATTAGAAAAGGCAATCATTGGTAATCTTAAGATAACTTGTTGTCAACCAACGACAGTATCAATCACTCCAATAGTGTGGTCATTTCCTGAGGCTCAGAACTACAAGCTTAATATTGATGGTGCTGCCGCGTAAAATCTTGGTCTAGCAGGTGGTGGTGGAGTTATCAGGGACAACGATGGTGGTTTCATTGCTGCAGTTGCAAAGAATTTTTGTATTACTTCTAATAACCATATTGAATTCTTAGCCCTTGAAGAGGCCATTCAGTTAGTTCTCCATAGGGAAACCTTTCCAATCTAGATTGAAAGGGATTCATCGCTACTTGTCAATGTCATTCAGAATCGATGTTGTACTTGATGGCGATTACAGATGATCGCAGATAATTACATAATCAGAATCTCTTCATCGCACATGTCTTTTGTGAGGCAAATATGGTTGTTGATGCTCTCGCTAAGAAAGCATCCCCTAGCCTCAACACTAGTTTTGGCGTTGCTGACCACCTAATTTTATTTCTTCTTTGTTATTTCAGGATCTGGTGCACTTGCCCTATTATAGGGCTATAAGATAAATGTGTTACTGTTTTTATTTAATTAATGAAAAACCAGGTAGAAGACTTCTCTCCCATTGACTTATCCAAAACAAAGGTATTAAGGAGAGAACAATTGCTAAGAAGGATCACTTCTCATGTTCATGAGTTAGTAGATGCCAAAGCTTGGGCTTTCCATTTATCGGAGATAGTAATTGTTCGAATTTACAGATTACATGGCGTCCAAAAAAAAAAAAAAGATCCATCATCCCGGTTATATGGTCTTTTCTTATTTCTCAGTATTTTAAGTTGGATGTTGACATGTTTTCTTTTCAAAATTCAGGGCTAACAGGTGGTGGAGGTGTCATCAGATATGATGATGGTGTGTTTATTGTTTCTTTTGTCAAACCCTTTTTTTTGGGGTAAATTAGTGGGGGAGAAGACCCCCTACCTGGTTTTTATTAATTAAAGATAGAAAACATTACAACATACTATTTTACAACCCTAAAATAGGGTAATTGAGCCACATCATGGACTAAAGGAATGTGAAGAAAGTCTGGAGGTCTGGAGTGCCTAATGGTGGCTTCTGCAAACATTGTAGCCTTTTTAACAAGTACGTCAACCACCATATTAGCCTCACGGTAGACATGAACAATAGGCCATAAAAAATCCTCAAGTTTAGACTTGCAGTTAGTAGCTATGGTATGAAGTGCCCATGGAAATTTGTAGCTGCCTTGTATAACTTGAACAAGTAAGGTGGAATCGCTTTCAATTTGTAGGGAAGCAGTCCATTTGGATAGGTAAGTCATGCCTGCTTCTAAACCATGAAATTCTGCACAATTATTGGAAGCAGTACCAAGGGGAACATAAAAGGCAGCAATGAAGAACCCATCATCTCTTCTAATGACACCCTCACAGCTTGCTCTGCTTGGATTCTCAAAAGAAAACCCACTAACATTTAGCTTAAAATATTGCGGATGTGGAAATGACCATGCCACTGTTATCCTTTGTTGTCGCCATGTAAGATGCATATTCTCAGTAATTTTCTTCTTAGAGATATGATAAGTCTAGGCCTTAGTGTCTGCCAAATTATGAACATGGCAAGCAATCCTCTTAATCAACTGCTTACGCGTGAGTATCCTCCCTTGAAACATGTGATGGTTATGTTCCTCCCAAATCATCCATATTATTGTGAAGAAAAGAGAACCAAATGTTAGTGATGCCATTAGATTTGAATAAGAATGTTAAACTTTTCCTCAATGAAGTTGTAATGGAGCAAATTTAGAATAAAAATGTTTACCAAATCTCCATACTACTGACCTCCAAATTCCCTACGAAAAAATACATTCAAGCAACAAATGACAGAGGTTGTCATCATTAGAATGACAAAAATGGCATACAGAAGCAAGGTCGATGCCCTTGCACTGCATAAAAGAAGAAGAAGGAAGATGGTGATTAAGGCTCAACCATGAAAATTATACGATCCTGGAATGACACCTAGAAGACCATGATGTTTTGAAGATTAGTTGAGAAGGACCCTTTCATCGAATGAAATTCGGCCTCTTTTACCAAAAAATCTTCTTAGCGTTATTGTAGCATCCTTCACTTCCTTCAATACTCTACTCCATTGATTCCAGGTTCTAAGTGCAGGGCCCGTGTAGGGGTAGGGAGACACCAGGACTGTGGAGAGCCATATAAGTAGTTTGTAGCCTTCAGCTTAGCAAGACCTCCCAAGTCCTTCTGAATACAAGAACCATAAGCTTCTAGAAGGGGTCTCTCTAATAACCTTGGATTTGTCCAAAACTCAACTGTCATGCCATCCCCAATAACCGATCAAGCATTATCGCGCAAGAGAGACAGCCCCATTTGTCTGCCCTTCATGCATAGGAACAAATCTTTCTGTTGACCTCCCACGTTGAAGAATTCCTAAAATACATGTGCCTGAAGAAATAGGGTATAAGAGAGGACGGGTTAGCTAGAATCCTCCATGCCAAGTTCGTTATGCTTGCATTAATGAACTATGCAGTATCACGAATTCCAATTCATCCCTCTTCCATTGGTAAACATACATTTTTTTTTCACTTCACAAGGTGAATCCCCTTCTTAAGAGCTGTAATAGCCCATAGAAAATTTCGTTGGAGAATCTCTAATATATTACATGTGTGACTGGAGAACTTAGCACCGACTTCAACATTTGTAACCACTTTGCATAAGAGAGGGATAAGGCTCGCCATGTTCCTACTTTGCAAATGAATTTCCCCACCAAACTCTGACAATTATAGTGCTTTAAGTTGCCATATCTTACCGGAAGGGAACCCTCACCAAACCCCAATTCCTTAAAAATCAAATATTTGGCACTCATGGAATCGCCAAAGAAAAAACCTTGCTTTTGGTTATATTCAGTTTTCCCCTGTGCTATTTCAAAAAATAGACATAATAGAATTCATTTGTCTTGTTGCTGCTAGAGAAGCCTCACAGAAACTAACTGCATGCAATATAAAATAGATGTGATACCTTGCAATCACAGTAAGAAGGAAAGGCTACATGGAGTGTTCCTTGTAGCACTGCATGATCCAACATCCCACTTATGAAATCCATAGTCAACAAGTAAAGATATGGAGACAAAAGGGTCACCCTGTTGTAAGCTTCTTTTGTCTCTGAAATATCCCCTTGGAGAACCATTATGAAGCACCAAGAATAGGAGAGAAGTAATACAATGACGAATCTAAGATACAAAAATATTGGGAAACCCAAAGCATGCAACCTAACGGGAAAAAAAGCCCCAAGATACCCGATCGTAGGCACTACTTAGTTCTAGTTGAAAACACATCTTAGGATTGGCTGAGTTTTTATGACCTAAGGAAATGAATTCATTAGCCATCAATATGTTATCTCTCCTTCAGGAACGTGACCTGTCTGGAGTCAATCAGAGTATGCATCACCTCTCTCAATCTATTAGAAATAAGTTTGCTTATAATTTTGTTTACACAAACCAATTAGTCTGAATTCCTTCATAACACTAGGGGAATTGACTTTCAGTAAAAGGCATATGAATGTAGAATTGCACAATCTAGACGTTCTCTGATACATCTTCTCCTAATTTGGTTGGTAGACCAAGAAAACCTCCCCCTTACTGAGCCTAAAACAGTTAGTGCACAGTCGGCCAATGCATGTGCAAAGTCACATGAATCCTAAGGTAAAAACTCACTACTACCCATCCTTTTTGAATTATCTAGTATCATATTGAAACCAAGAACTATCCAAGAACCCCTGGTAGCTACACATATATTCCTCATCTGATCCCAAAGAACTGCCCTCTACCCAACCGTATTAAAATCATATACATTCAAAACTATTAAGATGCACCCACTACATTACTGTGTTGCCTGAACAATTATCATCTGATCACTGATATTCAACAGATTAACGAAAAATATTTAAGGATTCCATAAAACCATGATTTTTGATTTACCATCTACGTCATTTGCTGTTACATCATCATATAAACTAAGTTTTCTAGTTCAACTTGCAATCAATTCAGTAGGAAGTTTCGTTTCCAAAAGAAACATGAGCTCGATATTGTGACTATTAACTAACTCAACAATATCTGAGGCCCTACCAAGGCCTCTCAATCCTCGGACATTCCATAAGCTAATAGACATAGAATTAGTGGTTAGAAAATTTACTTATGGGGGAAGACTTCCCTCCACTAGTTGGCACCAAAACCTTCAAGATTCGTTGTGCCTTCATTGACGCCTTCTTTGTACCCCTGAAATGAGTCACAATATCCCTCACCACCACGAGACATATTGATTGATCTCAATGCTACATCATCATCAACAACACAAGGATTTTGGGGAAAACTTTGATGTGCCTCTCCAACATCAACTACACCAGTTTTTTGAGATGAACATTTCATGGCCTTTGATGACTCTACATCGGCAGCAGCAACCTCTGAGAACTCACATCCACAGCAGCAACAGCATGCACAATAATAGGACCGTCAACCAGAGGCAACTTTCCATGGGCAGCGACCTTTGTTCATTGCGTATCAGCAGCATCCTCTGCAGAGTTCATATTTGGAGTTCATATTAGTAGCATCCTTAATAATACTCACTCCGATAGCAACATGCTTCACATCGACAATGGCATTGATCCTCGCCTCAGTGTCAATAGAAACAACATTATTTGGATATCTCGGCACATCAGCAACGTCAACCATCACCTCTGTTAAACCTGCAGCAGCAACAATAGCCTCCAACTGATTCACATCAACAACAACTGTCTCTCCATGATTTGGGTGCGTCTCCACACACATATTCATGAAATTCAGATGTGAGAGAGGTAGAGCAGCATCACCGTCGGACAAGTTACCATCCAAGCTGTGTTTCTCATGTGCTCTCACCAATTGCCTCATGTGTGTGTCCCACAGGTCCAAAAATATAATCTTTTGAAATATCAGCAGTTAACAAATTGAGTGAATTGTGCAACAACTCAGGTATAGAATGAGGTGCTATGTCCACAGATTCAAAAGTGGACGGATTTACAAAATCAGCAGTTACCAAAACGTTGGAGTTATCAATCTCCTCATAAATAAAAGTGACAACAATTTCATCTTTCATCAAGCCTATCATGGCTTGGAAAGAATTTGATTCAATTGTTGTAACTTTTTCCTTATAAAGGAATTGTTTTTTGCCCTTAAAAACATGCCAACCATCCTCACCAGTTGGCAACTTGATCGCACCACCATCCATTGATAGCAGTTTGAGCTTTCACTAGAATTTTTTATTTGCACAAATGAATGACCCATTCTTTTGCAACCTGTGCAAGAAACAAGAATTCACTCATAGAAAATCTGTTGTTTGTATGATTTACCTTTAATTTTAAACCACACCTCATTCAATCGAGGTTTTTCAAAATCAAAAGCTACACAAACTCGTGGTTCGGTTCGAGTACAAAGGCTAGTAGGTTTGTACATGAAAATCGGTTTTCCTATTAATGCCATAAATACAGAAAGTAACTCAGGTTCCTAAAACACCATTGGAAGTCTAGGGAGTTTGATCCATACTGTGACCTATTTTCTTGTTTTCCTTGAAGGCATAACTGTCGAGTCCCACTCTTGCAAGACCAGACATTTTTTGTTCACGAACCATTGCTCCACGGTTCGAGCTATCCCCATTTCTTTCTTGCTCTGGAACCTAAAGATCATGATACCATCATCGAGATAGAATACCTCAAGATCATTTGTAAGGACCCAAATTATCCCGGTCGGTTGAGCGCACAACGGGATAAGTAGAGCGTAGGCGCGCAGTGATGGGAGCGTGCGGTAGAGCGAGCAAGCGTACGGCGGTAGGCGCAGTGAAGACACACAGCGATAGGCGAGAAGGAGAGAAGGCATGTGGTGATAGAGGGGGTAATGTTGCGTGCGTGCGTGAGCTGAAGCATGGGCCACGCCGTGTAGATGCAGCACATGACTCTGGCGTGTATGAAGAGTGTTTACCACTTGTGGTGCTTTGGGTGTCACTTGCCCAACCATTAGTGCCACTTGAATACCCATCTCATGAGAACTTAGTCACCCTGTCACCCAGGCCACTCATTCTTCCTTCATCTCTCTCCCTCTCCCTAAGGCAAGGTTGGGGAAAGTTTGGTGAGTAGCCATTGTTGGGAGGGTATGAGCTATGCAAGAAGAGTTTGTGAGAAGGCACCATTACGGTGCAGGTAAGTGGATCCATCACCATCGCAATGTAGTTATGAGAATGCATGTGTTATGTGTTTACAAGATGAATAATGGTAATACATGGAGTGTGGAAATTTCTTATCCCTTGTTCACTGTCTTGCTGAGATACTGATATTTTCATAATGAGACATTGATATTATGACCCCGATCCCTACACAATGGAGCAACCCATGGGTAGTATGATATGATATTTTTGAGATAAGGCACTGCGCAATGGGTTAACTATTGATAGTATAATTTGTTCCGATGTGGTAAGAGAATGGGCACCTACTGTGTGAATGATGGTGCCGTTAATATGCTGCTTATGTGATATGTGAACGGGCACCTACTGTGTGAATGATGGTACTGGTAGTTGCGATCTTTCCCTAACTCCCCATGATAGGATGGGATGTGAATGTGAATATTTGGGTGGGTTGCACCCCCCAAATCTTAATGGGCACTATGCATTGGCTCACCCAATGATAGTGTAACACTCTCTCGCCAGAAGGGCTTAAAAAGATGGTCGTGTCTTGCAAGGCCATTGCCTATCGAAAACCCCAAAGTGCGTTGGGGGAATATGCGTGTGTGTATGGACATTACGAAGTGGGGCATCCATTTGTCATTGTCCTTCCTCCTGGATGAGGGTAGAAGTTTAATGCAGCAAGATTGACTTAACCTGAGCAATGGAACTTCTGTTTCGAGCGTAGGCCTCTATAGTTTTTGCATATGTGATTCATGATCCTTGCTATTTATGCTTAAATTGAAGTAGTATATAACTCATGCACTGTGTATCGAATCACTTTTCTTATTATTATGTTTACACACTGAAAGGCTTTTTAAAGAGGATTTTCTAAAGATGATATGTGAATAAGTGTGTATAGCTTTCTATTATCACTGTTTATATAGTTGTGATGCAATGGTGTAGATCTACTTACTGAGTTATCAGCTCAGTCCACCTTATTTTCATGCATGTAGAGTGAAAGTAATAGCTCCTAAGCTGAAGGCGGAAACCTGTGGGGTGCTTTGGTGGTTGAAGTTTGAGTTGAAGAATCGCCTCTTGAAGCTTTCATAGTAGGTTTTGGTGGTCTTACCACTTGGATGTTCTTTTGTATGTTGTATTTGTGGGCCATTAGTGCCTTAAGAAGGATTGTAAAACTTTTGGGAATCCAGATGTTAATGAATTGGTTATACTTTTGGATATGCCTACGACCTATTGTGCAGACTTTAGCTTTACTTTTTTGTGTTGCTCTTGATTTCCGCAATTTTATGCGATTGAATCACTCCCACCTGAGTGGCATTAGCCACCTCACGTCACGGTCCCACACCTTGTCACCCGCCTGCCCACCCGGTACAGGGCTAGGGGGCGGGGTCGTGACATCATTATATAGTTTTGCAATATCATTCTCTAGTCTCCAAATACTTTTTAAGATGTTTTTCGTATGGAACCATTCTGGTCTCCTTCAAGAAGATACCCTAAGAGATAGTTCTCCCTCCAAGAAAATCTCCACAATAGGTACTCTATATGAACGCAACGCTTACCGTCAACAACAACAGTTGGGACTCTTTCAATATCAACAAAGTAAAAAATCTCGCTTTGAATTCCCTTCTCTCCAAATAGGAGATCAATAGACGTCCCTTTGCTACAAAACTATTCTCTTATGTCAAAGAATTCAAAGGCAGATATGTGATGAATGGCGGAAACTCTCTTCCCTATTGCTCTCCATAACAACAACCTCTCCATTGAACACAACATCAACAACATCATTCCTTGCATTAACAGATATGGGATGCAACATATTTGCCTCCTTGTCCTTACCAAAGATCTTAATCGCGCCTTTAATATTCGTAAAATCCACAGCCATGGCTAGAAGTTCCATGATTGTACATCTCTCACACCTTGCAATATCTCCAATAACATGCATTTGAGGGTTGAAACTAGTAAAACCAGTAGCAGCATCGTCAATATCATCATGACGAAAGACAACCGAAGAAACACCATCAACATCGTCATGATCAACACCAGTATCAGAGCATTCTGAGTCAAGGGGCTTTCTAGCCATGTGGGAATCCCCTTGGCTGGATTCTCCCACAAGAGCCATGTGACGATCACCCATCATCATGGACATGGCTGCAGAATGCCATCTCAGACATGGGCAAGCCTCATGCAACGAGAAAGAGCCAAGCCTGTTCAAACAATGTATCTTTCAAAGGCCACTTGTCAAACCTTTTGGTATTGCATCCAACAACTATGTGGAAAGCTATGCTCTTAAAGAGAGTATTGATTTGGCCATTCAACTTGATTGTTTTTCTCTGCATATCGAAATTGACTGATCCTAACTTGCCAATGTAATTAAAGGCCGATGTAGACCTCCATAAAAGCTTCATACGGTAGCAAAAAATTGCCAACACAAACTTTCAAACTGTATGTGGTCCATTTCCCATTATTATCATGAGGCCAACATGGTGGCGGATACTCTTGTCAAGAAGGCCATATCCTTCTCTGATGCTACAGTTTGGCACTCTAGATTACTGGATTTCGTTTCTCTTTATGCAATTGTCCTATTGTAGGATTGTAACATCATGAGCTGTATTTTTTTTATTTTTATTAATGACAATGGGGAGGGCGTCTATCCCATTGAGTTACCCCAAAAAAAAAAAAAAAGAAAAAGAAAAAAGAAAAAAGCTCACAATGATCCATTTCCTTCAAACGAGAATTGCAAGGAATATGAAATCTCTTCGGAGCCAAGCTCCCTGAACTTAACAAATTCTTCGAATAAAATGTTTATGAAAATAAAAAACAATGTGAGAGATTAAAAATTATCATCTGAACAAGAGTTTAGAACAAACTCTTTTTTGCTCTATGCGAAGGTATTACTACCCCTTGGTGGCGTAGAAACATTGTGCCGGGAAGATGATGGAAAGCTTTGGTGGTCCTTCAAGGGCCTAGGGATGGTGGAAGAGGAGGTGGTTGAAGCTAAGCTGCTTTCACTCCAAGAACGTCTGATGGGGTAAGAGATACTGGCATTGTGATGAGCTGATTTTGAGCAAAAACTGCCCTTGGAATTGTGAAGGGCACAACTGCAGTTTTTGTTGATAAGGTCTTCTCTCAATTCCCATATCGGATTGAGATAAGCACCCCTCGAACACGTACCCGATTAAGCCTTCTAAGCCCGCCATTATGCCGAATGCTAATCCTAAGCTCTGATTTTGCTTGTGAGAGGAAGCTTCGCTGAGAGAGAGAAAGAGACCCTCTCCCTTGTAATCCACAAGTTTGAGAGAGAGAGAGCTATGCTTCAACAGTGATATGAAATTCGAACCAGAGGAGAGAGAGCACCTAGCTTCGGGAACCTGCCGAGCTTCAGGACTCGTGAGAGAGCCTAACTTCAGGAGTGATGCGAAAGTCTGAATGATTGAGAGAGGGTGGGCTTGGAGAGAGAGAGTTCACCTTTGAAATAATGAACCAGGAAGGAGCATATTCCCTTATATATTATGCAGTAGAAAGAGACATATAGAGAGGGTGGGGTCCGAGGCTTTCTTGTAGGGTTCAACATAGGGTCTAGTTGAAAACATTGGTGACAAAAAAGTGCTCAAAACAGGATAAGGTTTCTCATATGAAGAGAGTAGTGTGAGGACAATCTTCTTCCCCATTGCCCCTCAGAAGAGAGAGATCGGGAGTTTGAAACTAAGTGAGGAGGTATTATAGTAGGACTGGCAATGGGCAGGGCTCTAGACCTTTTATGGGCCAGACTGGACGAGAATTTGAACCTCATGGGCGTCATCGAATGAAAAAAGATGTTGGAAGCAGTGCTCGATTGCACGAACTGGCTTGAAAAACCGGTTGTGGGTTGCGTCCCGGAAACCGGCCCACAATGGGCAGGCACCTGCTACGAAAAAAAATGTGTTAAAAAAATTAAAAACTAAAAAATGTCAAGAAAATAATAAATATATGTTTAAAGTAAGATTGAACAAAACACATCTAAATAAAATTAAAAAAATAAATTTTGAAAAATCAATTTGCTCACTGAAGTTATTTTCAAAATAATCCAAAAGAGATGTACAAATGTAAAAATACGTATTTATGTCTAAAATATATTCAAATCGTTGCCAAAATAATAACACACATCAAAAGACATGTTGCAAATAGATTTATTATTTTTCTTGAATCTCTTATAATTATTTTGAAATTTTTTTAAGATCCTAAGTTGGACAACCAATATGGGAATGGTCCGGGCTCGCTACCCTGACGAGTCCCGGCTTCCAAGGGCAAGTCCTAATCCGATTAGTCGAACAGTGGTTGGGAGTTTGAAAGTAATTGAGTATGTATTATCGCAGGATTGATAATTCCATATGATTTTTGGGCCAGCTTGAACCATGTCCCATGTAAATTGGTCCCACTTTGCCTCTTCTTTTTAAACTTGTAGTTTGACTCGTGCTCTATATTCTTCCCTTTTTTTCACTTAAAACCCAAAACCAAGGAAGGTATGAGTAAAATGGGTGAGTCCATGCACTTGTCCTATACGCCACCTGCGGGACGAACGTATTTGACAGGGCGGCCCTTTCAATATAAAGTAAAAAAAGATAATTTTAATCCCACGAGAGTAGGATATCCATTTACTCTTACTTAACAAAAAGATATTATACTCCCATGAGAATAGGATATATCCATTTTAGGGAAGTAACCTCTTCAACTTGTAGATTTACCTCAATAAAAATTTCCTAATTGTGCCCTTTACAGGCCGGAAAAAAATAATATCCAGAGGTTGAATAGATACCATTCAATTTTTACGTAGTGACATCTAAATGTTAACTCAAATTTTATTTTTTTAAAAAAAAACAATTATTTAACAATTTTTTTTAAGTGGTTTCAAAAATTTCAAATTAAAAAATTCCACTTAAGTTGGTCCTCCGAGGGGGTAGAAGTAAACTATGCCCCCTAAGGAGCATAGTAGGCGTTGCTAAACCTAAAAAACCCAACTCACATGTTCCCCAAAACAAGAGAAAAAACCGACTAGTTCTGTGTGAGAGGGAAAGAAACAGTGGCCAACGTTGTTTACTGGTGACCTTTATTATCAAAGCCTTCAACGTGACATCTTTCAAACAATTTCTATAGACCACTGCAATGTCTTCTACAAAGAGATTTTTTATGCACTCTAGTTACAAAACAAACCCGTTATTGACCGACCAAGGTTGAGATGAGCCACTTATAAGTATTAACGTTGGCAAATGAGCAGTTGGATTTCTAACGCATTTGGCATGGTCTCCTCTTTTAGGTAAATTTATGGGTAAAATTTGTTTTATTTATGAAATTTAAAAATAGTTCCATATGTTTCATATTTTTATATTGAAATCCCACTCTATTGTAGCATAAACTGTATTTTTAATTTTTTTTTATTAATATATTGGATTAAGGTCAAATTGGTAAATCCTTCTCATTACACCACATCTACAAAAAATATTTTAAATAAATAAAATTATATATTTTGAGCTGTATTTTGGTTATTTATTATTAGTTACTTATTTTTAAAATATTTTTTATATATGTATGATGTTGAACAACCTAGGCATTCTAAATTTGAGCTTACTTCGATATGTATAAAAATTAAAATTAAGATACAGTCTATATATTTAAAAGTGGACTTGAGTATAAAATATGAAATATGTAAAATAGGACTTTTTGATAAATTTCCCAGTCTTCTAAAGCAACGGCACACTATACCCATACCTAGCCTTGGATTTTAGCATGATCGAGTGAACCTTGAAGCCAGAAAAAGTTAAGTTTTAGTAAAGGGAAAAGTTTATATAGAGCCTAGGTTCTAAACAATCAAATTACAGCCTACCTCAAAAATTTTACTACAAAAGGTTGTTTTAATTTTCAAATATCCTCAAATTGATCATCTCAACATCAAGATGCATGGACTTGAGAAAAAAATGGATTTCAAGTTTTGGAAATAGTGCATCTTATAATGTATTTTTTGACCGTCAATTTTTAAGTTTCAAGTTTTTTTAGATCTGCTCTACACAATTTTTTAAGCTCTAAATGTATAATTAAAGATAAAAATATATTTTAAGGCTAGTCAAAGATTTCAAGAATTGAAATCACATTTCTAGACACTATTTGATGGTGGGCTCTAATTTGATTGTTTAGAGCCTCGGCTCTATACAAACTGCACCCTTTAGCAAATGACGTGAGTGATCCATTGGGTGATCCTAAACCCATGATCACCCAATCGACGAGTTGTGAGTGATGGAGGGGATTATACAATTTAATTAGCAAATTGGATGCCCCTTGGTCCAAAGATACAATGTAATTAATGAACTGTATGTCCCTACCTCTCATTGCTGTCCAACGAACTGATTGGACGGTGATAAATCACATCGTCATCGTTGTGACCATAAGACATGATCCTTACGTATACTATGCTCCAGCAGGAGCATAGTATGCCTCTACTCCCTCGCACAAAACACCTATTTAGAAATATTATTTCAGTTGGGAAACACATAAGTACTACTAAATGATTATTTTAAAAGTAAAAAAATTTGAATTTTGAGTTTTATGCAACTTAGATCTGGTATTTCAAAAATTGGATAGTCTCTATCCAATCGTGAGGCATTTTTTTTAGCATATAGAAAATTGATTTCGAATTGTTTTTAATTGAAATTAGTTTATGGGTTGCACAAATTACATCCACAAAATTTGAGATGTCAAATGTATCCTTAGCATGTGTTATATCTAGGGAGTAAATGAATAGAAAAAATGTACCCCTTTAAAAAATAAAAAAATAGAAAAAATGTACCCCTTTAAAGTTGAGAGAAAATATTCTAAGATAGAAAAATAGAGACATTGAATCCAGAAATCCAAAAGAAAGAAGGTCATGCCGCTCTCACATGTATTGGATTAAATAACCTGATATAAATCCATGAATTTGAATGAAAAATAAAAAATAAACAAAAAAGAAAAAATGTATACCTTTAAAGTTGAGAGAAATAATCTAAGATAGAAAAGTAGAGACATTGAATCCAAAAAACCAAAAGAAAGAAGGATATGCTACTCTCACATGGGTTGGATTATATAACCTAATATAAAATCTCTAAAATATAGGACATCTGTATCACGGTAGTGGGGGTGCTTTTGAAGTCATAAAAATAGGAAAAAAAAAAATTGATCTACATGGCTCATATGGTTTATGGGAAAATCACCATTAAGATTAAACTATCTTATTTATTTATTTATTTATTTTTCATTAGATTTCAAGATTGCTTTATACTTTTAAATAAAATTTTTAACGCTTTCTTATGCTTTAAAAACTTTTTATATCCAAATCTCATATTTTTAATACCTTTAATATTATTCATAATTTTTAATTCACTAAATAAATTATTTATTATTTTCTTTTAAATATAATACGTTTAATATTATTTATAATTTTTAATTCACTAAATAAATTAGTTCGTCTATTCTTTTCAATATATGTATATATATATATATATATATATATATTAAATTTTTTATGTTTATAAATTTTATATATTAATTATTTTGAATTATAATTTTATTAATTTTCATTAATTATACCATTGTAAATTTTATAATAATTAAATATTTCTTATTCTTTATCATGGGTTCCATATTTAAATGTTATCAACTGTGAAACTTTATCATAATTTTTAGGCACACATAAATATTAATAGATCCATCTAGCATCTAGCACCTTGGAGTTAACCATTTGTTTTTAATGTCTACTATTTTTAATTTTTTAATTAATTTTCTATATTTATTATATTTATTAATTACTTTTTATATTTATGCTAAAAGATAAACTAATTTTTAAGACTTAAAATTATTAGAAAAGGAAAAAGTGTATACGAAAGTTTAAAGCATTAAAAATTCAAAATTTAAGAATATAAAGGAACTGAAGTTGGTTTCTAGCTTGAACATATTTTATTTGGGATACTTTATAACTCAAAATTTTAAATTTAGCATTTATCTAGCAAAACGTTGTATTTAATATTTATAAATTATCCATAAAATACAATATTTATAAATTATTCATAAAATACATAATATAGAGTTGGTTTTTTTTTTTTTCCTTTCTAGAATGTACTTAATTTCAAATTCTTGAAAAATTGTCAAAAAAAATACATTTTTAAATTTTAGAAAGCATGGAAATACAAAAAACAAATTTACTATTTAAGAAAATTACAAAAAAAAAAATTCTATTTAATAAAATTTAAATTACTAAATTAGAAAAATAAAAATCTATTATTTAAAGGGTGCGGTTTGCATAGGCTCTAAACAATAAAATTAGAGCCTACCTTCAAATAATGTCGAGAATTGTTGTTTCATTACTGAAAATATTTGTGATGGCCTTAAAATATATTTCCATATTTATTTATAAAGTTCAAAGCTTAAAAAATAGTATAGATCGACAGATCTATGAAAACTTGAAAATCTTGAAAATTGACGGTCAAAAAATGCGTTACAAAATACATTATTTCCAAACCTTGAAATTTATTTTTTTCTCATGTCCATGCATCTTGATGTCGAGATGATCAATTTGAAGATATTTAGGCATCAAAACAACCTCTTCGTTTTTGTGGTAGGCTCAAATTTGATTGTTTAGAGCCTCGGCTCTATATAAACTTTTCCCTTATTTAAAAGTGATCATAAAAAAATTTATTTCTTACAAAAATAGAAATTATTTTTGATAACTTTAGAATTGTTTAAAAAATTGTCCATGCATAAACTTAATAAGTGTAGAAATTCATAATTTGTTTTTTAAAGAAATTTTCTTTTTGTGACGAGTCTTGTATCAAAGAAAATATTATTTCTTTAAAAATTTTAATCTATGGTAAAATTCTTAAAAATAAATATATTATTTAAAAGTGATCATAAAAAATAATTTATTGTTACAAAATAATTTTATTTTGTTACAATTAATTATTTTTTATGATCACTTTAAAATTGTTTAAAAGATTAGCCATACATAAAATTGATAAGCACGTAATTTACTCTTTTTAGCAGTGTGTCTTATATCAAAGAAAATATTATTTATTTAAAATTTTTAATAGATAATAAAAATCTTTAAAATGGTATAATGAAATCATATTTTATGATATAAATAACAAATTTTTATGGTAATAATCCTACGATCATACTAATAATTTTTTATTAAATCCTCAAACACAAAAAAAGAAAATAGAAGAACAATAACATAAAGCATATAACATATAATCATTCCTTTGTAATTATTTTCCTTGTCAATTTCCCACTTATGCTCAAATATCTACAATAAATTGATCATCACTCATTAACCAAAAAACCATAAACCAAAAATACAAAACCCTATAACTAATAAGCAAATAGAACAATAAATTGAACACCACTCATTAACCAAAAACCATAAACCAAAAATACAAAACCCTATTACCAATAAGCAAATAGAGAATCACTCATTAACCAAAAAACCATAAACCAAAATTACAAAACCCTATTACCAATAAGCAAATAGAGAAGTTCTAAACAACTCTATTAACCAAAAATACAAAACCCTATTATCCATAAGCAAATAGAGAAGTTCTAAACAACTCTATTAAGAAAAGGTAAAAGTTTATATAGAGCCGAGGCTCTAAACAATCAAATAAGAGCCTACCTCAAAAATTTCAATAGAAGAGGTTGTTTTGATACCCAAATATCCTCAAATTGATCATCTCGACATCAAAATGTATGGACATCAAAATGTATGGACATGAGAAAAAATGGATTTCAATTTTTGGAAATAATGCATGTTGTAATGTATTTTTGGAAGTTTTCATATTGGAAGTTTTCATAGATCTGTCGATTGCATTATTTTTGAAGCTTTAAATTAGCTTTAAATTTTATAAATGAAAATGAAAATATATTTTAAAGCTATCATAAAGATTTCCAATATTGAAACTCCACTTCTCGACACTATTTGAACGTAGGCTCTAATTT
This sequence comes from Amborella trichopoda, assembly GCF_054954075.1. Lineage (NCBI taxonomy): Eukaryota > Viridiplantae > Streptophyta > Magnoliopsida > Amborellales > Amborellaceae > Amborella > Amborella trichopoda. The sequence goes on from NC_142347.1 coordinate 28,905,420, forward strand.
GATTGTTTAGAGGCTAGGCTCTATACAAACTGCACCTTTAATAAAATAAGTAAATAGAGAAGTTCTAAACAACTCTATTAATAATAATAAACAAGAGAATAAGATTAGAGGGAAAAGTAGTAGAGAGAAAAGAGAATTTCTAAACAACTCTATTAATAATAACAAGTAGACAAGTTCTAAACAAAAAATAAGATAAGAGGGAAAAGTAGTAGAGAGAAACATTGCTGTAGAGAAAAGATAGAGAGAACATCATAAGAGAGGGGGAGAGAGATAGGGGGAGAGAAGGAGAGGGAGAGGGAAAAGGAGGGGGTCGTGGAGAGAGAAGACATCAAGAGAGAGGTAGTGAAGAAGAAAGAGAGAGAGAGAAAGGATGTCATGGAAAGAGAGAGAGCGGAATTTGCTTACAGAGATTACTTCTAAAATTTCTCAATCTCTATCGATTGTCAAATCCCTATTCCATAGGTAAGATTTTGTTGGACAAAATAGAATCTCAATATTCAAATTTATAGAAATTTGAATGAAGCTATTGCCAGATATAAATTATACATTATGCTTTTTTCTGTGCATGTTTGATTTTATTTTATAAAAAAATAAAAAGGGGGGGAGGATTGCATGACTCTGCAACTTTCTCTCTCTAATTTCGATCTAACACCCATAGTGCAATTCCTCTTTCTCTCAATAGATCCAAGGGTATCCCAAATGGCAAGTTGATTTTCTTGGCCCTACAAACAAGGGCAAGGTTCCTTATCCAAGCTCTTGTATTTGCAGAGAAGAAACACATGATTATCAGAAAGCTCAACATCAAGTGTCATAATCCACATATACCTGGCTTTGGGGAGTAAATCTTCATCAACCTTCAAAGTAGTGGCGCTCCATCACGCCCTAGAGGAAGAAGAGGGCTTCGGACCTGAGAAGATGGGTTGAAATCCTTGATGTACTTCGAGAGTTTTGAGGGAGAATTAGGGCAAGGGGGCCATGAGAATGCTTCTTGTGATGAATTGCTGGGGGCAAAGTGGGAATATGCGAAACCTCGAAGAGGGACTTGCAGAAATAGTTAGTGACAAGGAGGGCCTTGCAAAAATAGGTACGGAGAAATAAATAGTTATGAAAGAGGAGGGGCTTGCTAAAATAGAAGGGACTTGCAAAAAATAGGTACGGAAAAATAAATAGTTATGGAAGACGAGGGACTAGCGAAAATAGGTATGGAGAAATAAATAGTTCTGGAAGACAAGGGACTTGCGAAAATAGGCATGGAGGAATGGAGAAGATAGGGCTATTTCCTTGGAGCTTTCAATGGAAAGAGATACACATCTCTTGGACGATGCACAGAGAGAGAAGCTATCCGTTTGGACAGAGAGAGAGAGGGGAACACATGGCCTTTGCCGCATACGAGAGAGGTAGATGAGTGGAGAGAGACAAAATTTTGACGGAGAAATATATTCCCGCAAAATTCAACCGAGAGTTGAATTTTTGGGAATCAGATATTTATGGTTTATTTGAATATAAGAAGATTTGATTTGATCCTATCAAGCAAGGTATACAAACTTATATAATTTAAATTATAAATTATTCTATATTATCTAAAAATATTAGGATATTAAGATAATATCAACACTAAGTCTCCCTCTCATCTTTCTCTTAAAATATTTCAATTTCTATATTATCTCAAGTCCCCTTGATTTTCGATTTGCTTCTCTTGATTTTCTCTAGGATAATGTTAGATACTTTTATGAATCTCTCCTATTATTCTATTTTTAAGAGTTTCTCTTACTATTCCATTTTCTCTAAGATAATGTTAGATACTTTTATGAGTCGCTCCTACTATTCCACTTGTAAGAGTCTCTCCTACTATTCCATACATAAGTCTCTCACATCTTTCTCTTAAACTATCTAAATTTTCATATCATCTCAAATCATCTAAATTTTCATATTATCTCAAATCCCTTGATTTTCTCTATTTATTATGTGATTTGCTTTGCTTAAAAAATGGCAAGATAATCCAATTCAACCCTCTCTCTCTAAAGGATGAGTACAAAATATCTCTTTCTCTCTCCTCCCCAAAAGATGGGGAATATGATTTACACAATAGAGCCACTTAATCTATGATCTCTATAGCATTAGGCTCCCTTCTTATTTTTGTGACATATGTCTACTCCTAAACTCGTGCTTATTTTTGTGACGTGTGTCCACTCTTTAACTCCTACAAAATAATGTACTGCTTATTTTTGTGACATGTGTCCGCTCTTTAACTCCTGCATTTTTGTGACATGTGTCCGCTCCTTAACTCCTGCATAATAATGTAGTATAGATAATTGATTATTAATGGTTGATTAAAGAAGATTATATTGAAATTTTATTTTTTAATGGTAATTATGAAGTAAAATCAAGGTTTAAAAATTTGGCGATATGGATTGGATTCACCCAATCCAAATCGAGAATTGTCGACAGTGTCTTGGATCCCTCAATATATTGGGATCTGACCAGGCTCCCCTTGAACTGGGGGGATCTCTCAATATATTGGGATCCAACCGGGTTCCTCCCGAACCGAGTGGATCTTTGACAGAACCAACCAATTATGTTTCAAACTAGTTTGAATGTTGAAAAGTACATTTTTGGAATTTTTGTTCTTCCATAGGCACTTCATATATTAGTTAAAACAAGGCCAATAGCCCCCATATACAACTCACCCACACCGTATTTTTGAAAAGCTGTAACATGGACCAGCAGCATACACCTCACCCAAACCGTGTTTTTGGAAAAGCCATCACGCTACTTTGTGTGGAATGCTTGTGTGAGCATAAAGCTTTTTTTCATGTTAAATCCTCGATCTGGGACAATTTGGTAGCAATTGTGAGAAGATGTTGTTTCTATTATCTTGTAAATTTGATTTACAAAGGCGGATTTATACATGAATATATATATATATATATATATATATATATATATATATATATAGTTTTCATAACTGTTCACAGGTATAGAATTTCTATAACTGTTCACGGTTTTTATAACTATCACACTCCTTTTCAAACTTGAGATGATTTGACACAAAACAGCTCGAGTTTGAACAATAAGTGGTATAAAACAACCGAGTTCGATCTTCAGGTCTTTAGGTGTAAGGTGTGACTATTAGGAGTAGTTGTCTTTATGTTCAGATTACTTGAACAACATACTCAGATTGTTTGAACAACAAGCACAGATTGCAGTGGCAGATCAACAAGTCTTAAGAACAACAGACGACCTCAGTAACAACAGACATCCTCAGTAACAACAGACGGCCTCAGGAACAAATGGGATCGAGTAACAAAAACTCGATCAACAATAGACAAATAGGCCTTCGGAACAACCGGTATTGAGTAACAAAAACTCGATCATCACACGGGATCAAGTAATGAAAAACTCGATCATCACACAGGATGGAGTAACAGAAAACTGCACCATACAATAAGCTTGAGTAACGAAAAACTCAATCATCAAACATGATCACGTAGTAGAAAACTTGATCATCAACGTTAGAGAGAACAGTAAGATCCAAAACAGATCAAAGAGTCGAAACACGACTCGACAACGAGACGGATTAGAGAGTCGAAACAATATAGAAATATGGATTAAGCATAATCGGGTGATGCAAAATAATGGTGCGATTTATCAAAATGGTGAAAGGCCGTGCAAAATCAATGGTTGGCAAACTTTGAAAGATGGTACAATGATATGGAAAGACACAATTCAACTCAATGGAAACGTAGTTATTTCCATTGAGCATGATGGGCTAAAGGATTCGGAGTTTTCCATTTGAACAGGCAAGAATTAAAAACTTTAATTTGTAGGATCAAAGAAATAGAATGGTCCACAAATGCACATTGGACCACAAGGCCAACCAACTTCTTCTTTTTTTTTGTTGAATTTGTAGAGAGAAGTTTTGGGTTAGCTTTTAATTTGTGAAACGATGCCCTACGATTCAAAAACTTCAGAGAGAGAATCGGGGAACCAACGAAAGGGAATTCGTGGTAGGATGAGAGAGGTTATGCAACTGCATTGAAGCCTGTAAAAGTTAGAGAGAAAGAAAGACAGATGGAGGGTTTAAGAGGATAATGTATGAATTAGGGGTTTTGGGAACCCGCATTTGGGTTAGAGTTTCATCAGATCCAGTGGAGGCCTTTTGCGGCCTCGCATATTAGCAGAGAGTGAGAGGAAGGGAAATAGAGAGAGTGAGGAAGGAAAGTAGAGAAATAAATAAGAGGAGGTCTTGTACGGAACTGCACACAGTAAATGTGGCTCCCCATCATCTGAAAGCACCATGGAAGCATGTGGAACTTCATCAGCTTGATCCCCATCAACCTAACCTCTCTTTCTCTTCTTTCTCTCTCTAAAAGCTAGGAAATTGAGAGATGGGGCATTTCTAATGAAAAAAACATCGATTGCAGAGAAAACCCAATTGCTAGATTCATGCGATGGGGCATTTCTAATGAAAAAAACATCGATTGCAGAGAAAACCCAATTGCTAGATTCAGGCAATGAAAGAATCAACTCCCCAACTTTTTCGTAGGGTTCAAGCCTAGAGAGAGAAAACAGATCACACAAATTCTAGAGAGAGACTCAAACAGGGGAGAGGAGGGGATGAAATAAACGTGATCCTGATCTGATAATCCACCGATGAAAGTTGGGCACCTGTGACCAAGACGACCTGGGCGTTGGCACGACAGGTTTCGCAGGATCGTCCGAGCTGCTTCTCCCACATAGGGCCGCCCCATGAGACGGCAGCGGTGGTGGTGCCACGCGAATGGCTCTGCGGGACGTTGATGAGGTTTTAAGGCAGGCGAAGGAGGCGGTGAAGGCCAGCAGCAAGAGGGACCAGAACACGAGGGTTGCCCAGGAAGAGAGCCATCGGTTGATCTGACGGCTGAGATTGCAGTGACTCCGATCAATCTTCAGGGGAGGAAAACATGAAACAGAGGTTGAGGCAAATAGGGGAAAAGTGGAAAATCAGTCAAATCCCTAACTGAGAGAGATAACAGAGCAGTTCAGTTAGAGAGAGATGTAGTGACAAATTTTCTGAACGAATATAAGCCAACAACAAGGTCCTACCTCATATATGAGGTTGGTGAAATCAGATTTGAGCCAAATAATCTATGGCTCTGATACCATCCGAGAAGATATTATTTCTATTATTTTGTAAACTTGATTTGCCATAGCTGATTTATACATGAATATACAAGTTCTATAACTTTTCACACTTGCACAGTTTCTATAACTGTTCACAACAATAACTTGGCACTCTTTGCTCTCTATTTCTCTTTCAAACTATGTAGAAAATTAAGTTATGGTATGATATGGTTTAGTTGGTGCTCTCTTTCTCCCCCACCCACCTTGGTGTCTCTCTCCACAAATAATCAATTCTACTAAAATTCTTTTTCGGTTTCAGACAGTTTTCGTGATCGACCAATATTCAAAAGAAAAAATTTTCAAATATATATATATATATAATCTCAAAAATAAATAATTTGGTAATACTTTTTTAATATTCTTTACATTATGATATAGTTTTGATCATTAATACTCACTTTTATATTTTCCTGTCCTTTTCAAAAAAATTTAAACATACTCCTAGACACCTTTAAAATCTATTTTCTTCATTAATTTTTAACTTCATTTGAATGTGTTTTGTTTTAATCATTTTTTATATACTTTTCATATTTTAGTAGATTTTTTTTGTATCATTTTAATTTTTTTCAACAATTTTTTTATCGCCCGAGACTTGCCAAAGAGCCCCTAAAAGCGATCAAGGGATAGAAGAGAAGAGAGAGAATGAAAGAGATGAAATCCCTCACAGCTTGAACACTGTGTGACTCAATAGTTAGAGTAGCATAAGGGTTAGAACTCTAAGAAAAACTACCTCAAGATAACCCCAACCTGAGTGATAGAGTACAAGAGAATCAGTGTATCTTACGACTTAACTACACTGTATGAGCTGATGATTAGAGTAGCAGTCTAAGAGTTGGAAACCCTAAGGCACAATCTCAGAAGGACCATGAATTGAGTGCTTAAGAGTGAAAGAAACAATGAGTAGTAGAGAGAATGATAAAACAAAACAAGATGAATGGAAGTATGAATTGAAGAGAGAATGTAGAGTTTAAAGGAGTGAAGAGGTGATGGACCAGCCTATGATGCAGGTTTGGGATCTTGTGGTGCGAGAGAGGGTGAGAGAAGATGTGAGAAAAAAGATAGAGGGACATACCTGTCTATGGTGCAAGTCCAGGCTCTACGGGGAGCTTGAGATAAGAGAGGATGAGCGTTAGAGTAGGGGAGGTGGACCTGCCTATAGTGCAGGTCCAGGCTCTGAGAGGGAATGAGGAGACTGAGAGAGGAAGAGAGAGGGTAAAGAGATCGACGGACGTGCCTTATTTGCAGGTCCGGGGTGAGAGGGGGAGAGAGTAGGCAAAAGAGAAGGGGAGAGAGAGAGGGGCGGACTCGCATATGTTGCGAGTTCGGGACTCTGGGCGAGAGAGAGGAGAGAAAGGAAAGAGAGAGATAAGGAAAATGAAGAGAGAGTGAAAAAGAGGGAGAGAGAAAAGGAGAGGGATCAGACCCACCTCAGGTCCAAGCAAAGAGGGAGAGAGAGAGAGGGAGAGAGAAAAAGAGAGGGCTCGGACCACACTGAGTTCGTGCAGAGAGAGAGAGAGGAAGAGAGAGAAAGAGAAAGAAAGAGAGAAAGAAGAGAGAGAAAGAGAAAAAAAGAAAGAGAGAGACGAGAGAAGATAGAAAAAGACAGAGGGAGAAAGAAGAGAGAGAGAAGGGAGAGGAGAGAGAGTAGATCTAGAATGGGCTTGAGCCTCGATGGACCTTCATTGGTCCCTTTGCATGCACTTGAGATAGAGGTCTTGGTCTTTGTGGGTCAAGACTAGGGTCTAAGATTTAGGTTGGATTGGGTTAAGATGTGGTGTGTGGATTAGGTTGGTATGCGTGGAAGGTTTAATGTGTATAAGTACTATGGTGTATTAGTGTAGCTAAGGTGTATGAAGTACTATGGTGTGTGGAGTAGGATATGGTGCAAAAAAGCTAAGGTAAGATGTAAGGTGTATGAGAGTTAGAGTGTAGGGCATATGACTAGGAGTTGGGAATCCTAAAGGAGTTGAAATTTTGGGGTTCCAGGGAGTGAAGGATTCCTATAGGTATTTTCTCTCTCTAGGAAATGTTTCTCTCTCCTCTCACCTTGAGTCTTGAATTTGGAATCAAAGCAAAAAAGCAAGCCTAAGCTCTCAAGCCCTTCTCATTAATTTCCAAAATTCTCAAGAATTTTTTTCGACGTTCTGGATCCAAAGGCAGTAGTCTGATACTCTTTTGATAAGAACTGGATTTGAAAACTGAGCTTCGTCTTGATCAACACAAAACTTGTCAGAATGCGATAAAACTTTGTATAAGTTTCCTTAGGGTATCTAAAACTACCCTCTCATGCAATTTGAGGCCATTATGACACTTCTTCAGAGGTCATCAAATATTAGGCTTATTGCTATAGTGTTCACATGGTTTGGCGGTATCTTAGGCACTAGTCGGGCCTAATTTTTTCTCGTGCGTACGACGAGAGAAGTCCTCTCTCAAACAACTGCGGAGGGTCCACGTGCGCTGCACATTTTTATGAGTTTGCGCACGTGTACTCTCCTATGCGTGGATAGGAACCAACAAAAATAGAGATTTTGCTATGGGGGTGCGTTTTAGACGCTTACCTCATCATTTGGGGTTTGGGGCACACCCGAGTGGTTCGCCCTCTTAGAACAATTACGAAGCCCTTCGACTGTCTGCCAGCGCAGTTTGGACACAGACTCTCTTCAGGCTTTTAACACCTCGCTTCGTTCTCTCACGTTGGAAATTGCAATGTGGATTCGATTGTAATCCTCTATAGCGACTCCCTCGAACGGGGGCTGACTGACAAAAAGAAGGGATAAGGGAGAAAGGTGACGAGACTCCCCCTAACCGCGCAAACGCTATGCGCTCGAGTGATCAGGGCAACCAGAGACTCTCTTGATTATCGTCTCAGGAAGACTCCTCCCGAGTGACTGAGGGAGAGAGAGAGTATGCGTCTCTCACAACTCCACTCCACTGTAAGAAGAGGAAGTTAGAGTGATGGTCTGAGGGTTGGAACCCTTGGGCTAACTCTGAATGGTATTCAATCGCGCGTATGTCAAATAGCAAGATGCTATCTGATGTTGCAGGTTTGCTACGTTTACGTTAGAGATGAAAGGGGGAAAAAGATGGGACCACGCGTCTTTTTCGTGGGCACGCGTTACTGCACGGGACAAGCAACGAGTGAAGAGAGAGAAGAAAGAAAGAAGAGAAAGAGAGAGCAAATGAAATCGCGTGACTAGGGTGGGCTAGGGTTAGTTTCTCTCTTTGAGAAATTTTTCTCTCTCTTCAGTGTTGGATCCAAGGGTTAGAAGCAAAAGACAAGTGGAAACGAGCTTAATGCCTCTATTTCGTTAATGAATGATCCAGCCATTTTAAAATTGAACTATGCTTGTTTATATAGAAGACTCACCGAACAGGGGTGGATGCTCAAAACTAAGCTTAATAACATTTAAAAGAAATTATAATAAAATCCCGAATTTAGGAATAATGACCAAACTGTTCCTTAAAACTTTTGTAAAAAATTTTGTGCTAATGATGAAACCATCCCTCTTTGAGGGGCCTTTCTCCATTGCCAGATCTTGGAAGCTTTTTCGAATGCTTGTGGAGATGATTGAGATGATCGATCATCGTAGTCTTGCTGCCTATTTGATTATGAAGAGTATGATGTCTTTTAATCGTCTTGAGGTGGACTTTTTCCTGAGAGGCAGAAATCTGGCTAGATTGTGAACTTTTGGCTGTCAATGCAACGCAATCCATGGTGTTTCGAGTCTTTATTTTGATTACAAATTAAAGAGGAGACTTCCACAGTCGTTTTGCACCAACTTTTATCCATTTTGGTTCTTGCTTGAAGTACTTTTTGAATTTGGGAGATCAGCAGAAAATGGGATTCCGACGACCGGGCGATCTTGCTTTCTTCAACTTTGGAATTTTACGATTTATTCGACCTTAGATTGAGTGTAACAGTTATACCAGCTTGTAGCCCTTCGTGATATGGTCTCATTGGACCTGTCTTTACGATAATCCGAAGTACAGATCTCGAGTTTATTGCTTCATGAAGTTTGAGATGTCTTTTCTTCAAAAACCTCCTATTTCCATGGTTTCGTGTTCATCTTCTCTATAGAAAAATGTTTGATTATGGGGCATCTCACGATGTGTGCCATATGTCAAAATGACCGTGTCGTCGAGACCTAGCTTGTGTCCAATTTTGAGCTTGCTCTGACTCCAAACAAGCGACATATGGGTGTTTACAGGTCATCCCGCGATGTGAAGATGACAACCTCCATGATTGGGGATTGGTTCAGTGAGGCCACGCTGCAATAGTATAAGATCTACTCGTTCGACATAATTTGGACTTAGAATGTTCCTCGGAGCTCCTATTGAGCCCAAATTCGGTCCCTGGGGGTTTTTCGTTGTTCAAGATGCAACGACAGTAGTCCGGTACTGTTTTGAAGCCCCTAGCATAGGGATGTAGTTGTAAGGTCTCTTTTTGACATGATAGTATTTTTTCCAAGGTATCCTAGTGTTAGGCTTATTGTGTAGTGTTCCCTTGGTCTGATGGTGTCGTGGTTACCAACAAGACTAAGTCGTCATTGGCTCTCTCCTTATTTGCACCAGGGATGTAGTACTTAAAATATGACGTATAACAACTTGCCCCGACGGATGTTGCGCTTCGAGAGAAGCGACAAGTGCAACATTCAGAATGTGATTTTGTTCTCGAAGTTCATTTTTTGAAAGCTTACTAAGACATGTTTATTGCCTCTCAACAAAAATATTTTCTTCTCGAACACCTGCATCAACACAATCCTTGAGGGTGAGATCATGCTAAGCTTCCTTCTAAAGAGGAAGATCGAAGTGGATTCCAGAGATTGGGGGCTTTTTGCTTAAGAGCCTCATTCCTAATGGTATTGGAATCCTTTTTCTTTTCTGGGAGAGCGCACTGATAGGCTGCCTCATAAAGCGCTTATCCATGTCATCAATGCCTCATAAAGGACCAGCTAGTGGGTCCTCTTGGTGGGCGGTGCCCCAATCTAGCTGGTTGGGGTTCTTTGGCTCTGGGGCCAAAATTTTTGTTTTTTGGCTCTTGGACTGGGGAGTTCTGTTATGGCACTGGGGCCGGAATTTTTTTTTGTTTTGGCACTGGGGCGGGAATTTTTGTTTTGCACTAGGGTTGGAATTTTTTTTTTGTTTTGGAACTAGGGTCAGAATTTTGTTTTGGCATAAGGGCCGGATTTTTGTTTTGGCACTAGGGCTGGAAATTTGTTTTGGCACTGGGGCCAGGATTTATGTTTTGGCACTAGGGCCAAATTTTGTTTTTTGCACTGGGGCTGGGATTTTTGTTTTGACACTAGGGCCGGAATTTTGTTTTAGCAATGGGGCCGGAATTTTATTTTAGCATTGGGCCCAGATTTGTGGGTGCCCTTGGTGGGCATTTGATTCCTCTGTTGGAGAAGGGCTGACCTAGATTTTACTCAGTGCCTTTGCGATTTTCTTGCTTGTAGTTGGCTGAGGTCTTCTTCTTTTGGTCAACAGTTGCCCCAACCTATTTATTTTAATCCAAGCTCCCTTTGGGGTTTTCACTTGAACTAGGTAGGCGTGGTGCCACAAACGTGGTTTTCAGCAACTCCTTTTATTGAGGCATTTTTACTTGTTACTTCGAGGTCACATCCACCTTTTATTTTTCCATTCTTACTCATGGCGCCCTTGCGGGTTTTCTCCATGCTCGATTTTCTTGTTTTCAGGACACTTTTACTCGTGGCTTCATGGCCATGCCCGCATGTGATTTTTACTCAAGGGCTTTCACCATGCCCAATTTTTTTGTTTTCTCTTCGGGAACTCTCTCTTCGGATAGGTCTTGCTTGGATAGGGCCCACTGGAGTAGTGAACATCGTGGATGAGGTGTCAGGGGATAGAATTGTGACATAACCACGTCATTGCATGAGCTCAAGAAGCGCTTTTTCTTTATGAGCCGCTGATTGTCAAAATGAGACTTTGTGAGGTGGAATGCATCATCGTGGAGGCAAAATATCCCCCTGAAAGGTGTTTCGTTTTGATGACGCTCCTATTTATATAGGAAACGTCGCCAGGAAGGCAGAAGATTTTCTCGTAATCCATTGAAAGTGATGCCTGGGAGGTGAGGCGACAGAAGATTTCACTGGTGATCCTTTGAAAATGATGCTTAGGAGGCGAGGCGGCAAAAGACTTGACTGGCAGTCAATCGAGGCATCTGTTGTAGTGACACGTGTCCATGTGGTCAGAAGAAGCGCTGCTTAGGAAGCGAAGTGCCTTTATGATGGGACTGTGGTTTTATAGAAAAGGCTTAGGCCGAGAGAGCGGGAGGGAAATTCCTTCTCTTCAAGAAGATTCTTCATTTCGTGTTTCTTTATAGAGGGGGAGAGAATATCTCTTTTTTCTTGAAGCCTTCGTCTGGAAGGCCATGCCTTTTGCTGAGGCTGGCGTTCAAGCCTCAGGTCTTGAAGTGCATCCAAGTGTTATGCTGTTGGGTGAAGATGTTCGACCCTGCAAAAGTGTTGATGTACTTGCACTGGATGGTGGGCTTGTGTCTTCCGATCTCTACTGTTGGCTTGAGACCCTGAGAGCATGGTCCGAGGCTTTGCATAAGATTCTGGGGTCCTCAGGCCTGAACCCAATCTCATCCATCCAAACATGATGACAAATTTTGATTGTCTTCATTGGCCGATCTTCTTCTTCATGATGGTTGACCAAAAGAATGATCTGGTCAGCTTGGATGTTCAACACTTGGGCGAACTGATAATATGCCGAGCAGGAGATTTCCTGCTCTATTTTTCGCTTGTTTCTACTCCCTTAACTACCTCTTGGTTCTTTGCCTTCACTCGAGATAGAGAGGAGCAAGAGGTTATTTTCATTCTTTTCAAGCTCCTGTTTTATAAAAGAATGACCCCTTGTCTTAGGTGATACTACTACTGTAGGAGGCGGCTGCGATTTTGGAGGCTGGATCTCTAGATGAGGGACTCATTTCAGGATGGATCTATCCCCCTTTTTCTTTTGTAGCTGCAAATTAACCACAACTTTGTAATTTCTTCTTTGTTCATGAAATAACATCTTCATTTAGTTTGAATCCGCCTTCTCTTTGGATTGTGCTTCTTGTCCTTTCGTGGTTTGCTTCGCTTTTCTTTCCTTCTGTGCTCAGTTCTTATCCCTCTCTGATGGTGGGGATAAGAAATGAACTAGGACACTTGTTTTGCCCTGAGGGGGGTATGCCAACTGTCTGGCTTGAATGGTTCGAATGCTCTTTCGGGTTTTCATTCAAGCCCTTAGAGTGAGCGCCATTTCTGGTTTTCGCAAGGACACCATTTTTTTTTTTTTAATTATTTTGGGCACTTGACCACCGAAGGTCCTGTGTGTGCAGACGACTCAAGGAAGATATCTCACTTGTCTATCTAATGTAGTGGTGCATGAGTGCGTGTTGAACCCTTGGGGGAGATCCAAAGTTTGTGAGGGTCGAGAGGGAGTATTGCGTACTTAAGATGAGTGGTGTGTTTTTGGGAGAAATGCACTTGCCGTTTTAGGCGAACATAGTGTTATACGTCATTTTTGACGTACTTACATCTCCCACATGAATAACGAGAGAGCTGGTAACAGCTTTGTCCTGTTGGTACTCAAGACACTGACTGACCAAAGTTGTACTGCGAAATAAGTCTCAAACCAGACAACCTAAGAGGAGTGCTATCGTGCCAAGGAAAGACTTTACAATTGTAGCCCTGCGCTAGTGGCTTTAGAACAGTACCAGACCATCGTCATTGCATTCAAAACATCGAAAAACCCCAGGATTTGGGCTCAATTGGACCACCTAAAAGGGGTCTATGCCCATACTGCCTCAAAATGGGTAGGTTTTATACTATCGCGGTGCGGCTTCAGGGAACCAGTCCCCAAGCTCGGAGACTGTTACATCACATCTCGAGAGGGACTTCAAGGTCCCACAACACCTTCATCTAGAACAATAAAAAGCTCAAATTTGGACATGTTCTAGATCGCGACAGCCCTATCATTTTGACCTAGGGCATGCACCGTGGTGCGACCTAGAGTCAAACTTCTTCTAGAAAGAAGATGACCACAAAATCAAAAAAATCAGGGTTTTAAGAAAAGAACATCTCAAACCTCGTGAAGCACAACTCAAGATCCGCGAATCGAATCATCACGAAAACGAGTTCAATTCAACCACCTCGCAAAGAGCTGCAAACTAGTATAACTGTTGTACATGATTCAAGGTCCGATAAGCACAAATCTCAAGGTTATAGGAAAAGCAAGTCCGCTAGGTCGTCGAAATCCCTTTTTCGGTGACCTCCCAAATTAGGAAATGCCACAAATGAAGACCTAAATAGACTAAAATTGGTGCAAACAATTATGACAGTCTCCTCTTTTATCTGCATACAAGATAAAGACTCAGAGTATCACAGGTCGAATGACATTATGACCAAAGTTCATGAATCTGGCCGGACTTCCATCCCTTGGGAAAAGGCTGCCTCAGCACGATTAAATGGCATCAAAATGCTCAGAATTGAACAAGCATTGAACATATCATGGCAAATCGATTGGACCATCGCTACAAGTTTCAGAAAATCTTCCAAGATCAGGCAAAGGCGGAAGGACCCTTAGGCAGGGATGGTTTTATCATTAGCATAAAAGGTTTTAGGGGCGTTTTGATCATTGTACCTAATTTCGGGATTTTATCCTAATTTCTTTAATTGTAATTATGCTTAGTTTTTGAGTATTCACCCTTGTTTAGTGAGTTCTCTATATAAACAAGATTAAGTCATTTGTAAAAAGATGTTTTATTCATTACTAAATGAGAGGCATAACGCTTGTTTTCATTGTCTTTTGCTTCTGAACCCTTAATCCCGCTGAGAGGAGAGAGAAAAATTTCAAAGAGAGAAAATAGCTCTGACTGCGCAGTCCCATTCCTTCCTGAAGAGTGAAAATATCTCTAAGTGCGCAGACCCATTCTCTTTCTCTCCTAACCTGGGCCACATCCTGAGCCCTCTCTCTCTTCTCTTCTTCATGTCGTCTTTCCCGTACAGTAACCTGCGTCTGCAACAGACGCACGGTCCCAAGTGATTAGGTGCCTTGATCTCATCCTCCGGATCTAGATGATCTAGCGGCACACGTCTCGGGTCTAGGAGAAACGAGGACTTTGAGATCGCTCTGTCGGGAACCTCGTTCAGGAGCAAGGGCAGGTGTACGAAGCGATAAGAGAGGAATTTAAGGTGGGTTCGAGACTTACTCGGGCTAGCTCGCGTGGGTGCCTCTTAGATCACGAAGAAAGCTCCCCAGTCGTAGAACTAGTTCGTAATCGCCTCCCTTGGCTTGTATTCTCCTGTTTTTGTAATCACACACATAAGGTTAATTTTACGAGACAAGTTGGCCAAAGGACCCCACCTTGTCTTTGGGTGAATGTACACAAGGTGTGCACATTCAAAGGAGAAAAGAGAAGAAGTGATGAGATGAGGGTTGGGAGAAGGAAGAAAAGGGAAAAAAAAGAAAAGAAAGAGACATTTGACTTGGTGACTAGCCTATATATTGACATGATGATTGACCTAACGTGGCAGCAAGAGCGGACCGGCACGACGACAATACTAATCAACTGCAGAACACCAACACTGACTAGCCTGGCATAACAACTAGTTCGACATGGCAGCAAGATGGGTATAGTAACGTGACGGGCAAGGCGACAATACTACTCGACGACAAGACTATCGTGACAGTGCTAGACTTGTCCCTTGGTCAAATGAGAGAGGGAGATGAAGAAGAAAGAGAAAGAAGAGTGAGAAAGAAGAGAAAAAAGAGAAAAAAAAGAGAGAAGAGGAGAGAAAGAAGAGAGAGAAAAGCATGGACGGCGATGGACTTCCACTGTTCATGACAGAGAAAGAGGAAAGAGAGTACATGGATGGCGATGGACTTCAGTCGTCCATGACAGAGGAAATAAGAGAGAGAAAGAACATGGACGGTGATGGACTTTCGCTGTCCATGATAAAGAGAGAGACAAGAATGAGAAATGAATGTTGTGCATGACGATGAGCATCGTCGTGCACCACATGAGAAAGGGGAAATATGGACGGAGGCCCGGCCCGCCACTCGGGTTAAGGCTCGGCTCACTACGCATTTTTCTAGAAGATAAAGGAAGGCTGAGAACGTCATACCCGACGATGAGCATCGCCATGCACGATTGGAGAGGAGAGAGAAAATAAATCATAGTGAAGGCAAGAAAGACAGGGAGAAGGAAAGAGGATTTTAAGAAAGAGGAAAGGAAAGTAGAGAGAGAAGAAAGGAAAGAAGAGAGGGCAAGGGGAAGTGAGGAGAGAAATTGGGAACGAGCTAGAGGAGAAAGAAGGAAAGAGATAGGGAAAGAGAGAAGAAGAATAAAGAAAGAGGAGAGAAAGAAACACGCACGACACTGCCACCATCATGTGTGTCAGAGAGAGAAGAAAACAGAAAGAGAGATCTATACACGGCATTGCCATCACCATGCATGTTCAGATAGAGAGAGATAGAGAGAAAGATAGAGCAGAGAGAACAAAGTAGAGAAAGAGATTCGTGCACGACGATGCTATTGCTGTGTAGAGAGGAGGATAAAGTAGAGAGAAGGGAGAAAGAGATTTGCGCACGGCGTTGCCATCGCCTTGCATGTTCTGAGAGAGAGAGAGAGAGAGTAGAGAGAAGAAAGTAGAGAAAGAGATTGGTGCATGGCGTTGCCATCATCATGCCTGTTCAGATAGAGAGAGACAGAGAGAAAGATAGAGAAGAAAGAATAAGGAAGAAAGAAGGAGAAAACGAAGAAGAAGAAGAAAGAGAAGAAAACGTACACGATATTACCATCACCGTGTGTGTGAGATAGAAAAAATAAAATAGAGAAAGAGAGGTTCGTGCACGACACTACTATCGTCATGCACATTCAGTCAAAGAGAAAGATCGAGAAGAAGAAGAAGAAAAAGAGAGAATGGGACACACACAGCGCTGCCATCACCGTCTAGGTTAGAGAAAGAGAAGGAAGAAGATGACTTGCACGGCTATGCCACAGTCATGCGTGTTCACAGAGAAGAAGAGAGACAAGCTAAGAAAAGAAGTAGAAAGAAAGAGAGGGGGAGCAAGAGAGAGAAAGAGCAAGAGGAGAAAAAAAAGGAGACGAGATAAAGAGAGAGATAAGAGGAGAAGAGAGAAAATTACCTTACCAAAGGGTAACGACCCTTTTCTTCTCTCTCCTCTCTCTCTCTCCAAGACGCACCCAGGAATTCAAAGAAGAAACATAAAGTTTATTGATCAATTGAAATTTTGAGGGGGAATCAAGGAAGAGCTTGTCAACCTTTTACAATTAGGTTTAGCATGTATTTACAGAATTCGGCCCAAACATGGGTGGTTGCCCAAAAACTATCTCAATTGATGATAATTACAATTTAATTGAATTAAAATAAAGTCTAAAAATGGGTGAAAATGATTGTTTTGCCTCTGCCTAACAATTCATAAAATTTCAAAACAGTCCCTGCTGCTGTCCTAAAACGTACGTGATCTTCCATGGATGATCCGGGGTTGCTCTAGTGCCCGTTTGAATGAAAGATGATTGTTTTCTTATAGGGCTCGGCATGGCGATCGATTTGATACCAACTTTGAGCCATGGATAGTGTTTTTAAGCCACGATCATGCGACTTGAAATTTGGATGAATCTTGAAAACTTCAGATCGATAGTGTGCTAGTTTCTTGATGTTTTTCATGATTTCTTCGCTGGATCACATTGAGCATGCCATCAGATTGCATGGCAACAAACGTAGTTTGATTTCTTACTCGGACGAAGATTTTCGTAACTTTTGGGTTTTGGTCGGAATCTGGAATTTCGGTCGTGGAATTTGTAGTCACTTTATTGGCTTTGTGTATGAAATCCGACCGTTCATCATACACGGGGTTCGGACCAATGGTAGGTAGCCTTGGACCTTACGTTGTCTCACGTTAGTCTGATGCGCGAACGTAGTGATTTGGCCGCTCGAGCGAGGCATGTCGCTGCTGATTTTTCTACAACTTTCTTCACAGATCAGCAACGTATCTCTAGCTTTTCTCTCTGCTCGAGCATCGTCATGGGGAGTGCCACATATCAAAATGCTCATCTTGACGAGCGAACATGCTTACAAAATTTGAGTATGATCCGACTCAGGACGAGTGAGATATGGACCCCGAAAGTCACTGCCCGAGGTTGCATAAATAGTCACTTTTAATGGTGATTTGCTGTTGTGAGGGCATACGGGAATAGTGTGTGGCCTACCCCTTTTTGGTATTTTACCCATGACTTTATCCTAGAGTGCCCGATTAAGCCGAAACTTGACTCATAGGGGTTTTCGACCATGCTAGATCCAATGGAGGTGGTTCCACAACTTTTTGACGCACAAAAAATTTGGTTCTAGTTACGGGGTCCTTTTTAGGGTGCTAGAGGCTGATTTTTTTTTAAATTGTTTCTTTGTTTGCATTGCCTTAGACATGTCAGATTGTGATGAAACTTGGCAGGTGGCCTTTTGAAGTACTTAAGATCATTCAAACTCTTTTTGGGGAAATTCTGAGACATTTGAGAATTCCATTGTAAGTCAAGGCTTTATTGACCGACTTCCTCTTTATTCTGCATCAGGGACTAAGGTTATGAAAAATGTCTTCAAACAGCTTGCCCTACCGAATGTTATGCTCTGAAAGAAGCGAGAAGGACAACATTAAGAAAATTTGATTCGACTTTATTACTTTTTTCTTCCTAGCCACAGGACCACGTGAATGCCGAGGAGATTCACGAAATGCTACAACTACGATGCTCAGACGTTTGGATGCAATGTACAAGTCCATCCATGGAGGCTTTAGGGGGATAATAGACTTTTTTAAGGGATCTTGTTGAAGTCCTCACCCTCAAGGGACTAATTGTGATTATGACAGATTAGGATTTTATACGGATCTTGTTGGTCAGAATCAGGCCCATCTGAAGGTCGAGTGCCATGCTGAAGGGCATTTTTCCCATTTTGATCTGGGTTTGTTTCTGGATGGTCTGCTGAAGGACCTTTGGTTGGCGTCCGTCTGCATGGTGTACTAGGATTGTACTTGATGGGCAGGGTACCCTCCGTTTATCGAGGTGACTAGCTGTGAGTATAACCCCTGCCCCTTGCTAGCAGTGTCGTTACATAGCCGGTCCAAGTTCTGGCTGACTTTGACCTTCTTGGGGTGTCTTTAGCATTTTTTAGTGTGTTTTTTTTGTTTTTGGTGATCTGCTAAAGGGCCTTTGGTTGACATCCATTTGTGTGGTGCACCAGGATTATACTCGGTCGACTTGGTACCTTAGTTTATCGAGGTGACCAGCTGTGGGTATAACCCCTGCCCCCTGCTAGCTGTGTCATTACATAACAAGTCCAAGTTCTGGTTGACTTGACCTTCTTGGGGTGTCTTTAGCATTTTGAAGTGAGTTTGGTGACCTCATGAGAACAGTGCTCTTCCTCATGAGACTTGTCTTACCTTCGCGGTGAGTCTTCTGTCTGTTCGAGTCCTTTTTGTAAATAGACTCAGGCTGTCGAAATCTTGCTTGATGCTCATATTTTGGATCTTGGTATTGTGACACTAGAATTTTTCTCTTTAGAATGTGGTTGAAGCCGTCTATTGAGGCGAGTGCTGCATCAACCTGTTTATTGGTCCAAACGTCCTTTGTGGATTTTCACTTGGACTTGGGAAGTGGCGCTGTAGAAATGGTTTTCAACAACTTCCTTCTATTTGGGGCTCTTTTACCCATGTCCTTTCGGTCATGTCCACCGTTATTTTTCCATGTTTACTCACGGTGACCTTTCGAGGTTTTCATCATGCTCGGCTTTTTATTTTTGCGAAACTCTTTTACTCATGGTTTCATGACCATGCCCGTCCATCATTTTTACTCATGGAGTTCCCTTGTCCAGGTATACACCATGCCCGTTATTCTTTTTTTTTTTGTGAAGGCGTGTTTATGGTCATGCCTTGGGACCTATGTGAAGCAGTTTAACGTCATGCGGCCAGGACGTACACTACAGTTTAAGGTCATACAAGATGGACCGTAGTGGTGATGAATGACAGTCTGTGGAGGCCATGTAGTGAGTATGATAGTGGTTTTGACTCACTTTTTAGGGATATGGCACAAGGCTACCTATGAAAGATGAATGATGTATGAATGGTGGGTGAAAGGTGGTGACCCACTAGCTGACGATGAGTATGGATGGCAGGATGGCTCGCCGTTTTGTGAGCACGGGTGAAACTCACTGGGGGATGATGGAGGGTGATGAAATGAATGGACTCACAGGGCAGTTATGAAGGTGATGCGCACACGGATGGGTTGGTTAGTAAAGACGTGCATGAAAATGCACGTAAAGGGCATATGCGCGTGTGTGGGGGGGAGTTTAAGGTCATGCCCTCGGGACCTGTGCAAAGCAGTTTAATGTCATGTGGCCAGGATGTGTACAATGGTTTAAGGTCATGTAGCTTGAACCATGGTTGTGCAGTTTAGAGTCATGCAACAAGGACCATGTAGTTTAAGGTCGTGCAACTCGACCTCTACTACAGTTTAAGGTCATATAGTTTGGACCATGGTGCTAAGTTTTTTCACGTCATGCTGCCAGGACGTGCACTATGGTTTAAGGTCATATAGCTTGGACTGTGGTTATGCAGTTTAAAGTCTTGCAACTAAGACCATGCAGCTTATGGTCGTGCAACTAGACCTCCGCTATAGTTTAAGGTCATATAGTTTGGACCATGTAGTTTAGGGTCGTACACCTAGACCAAGGCTGTGCAGTTTAAGGTCATGCAGCACGAACCAAGGCTGTGCAGTTTAAGGTCATGCAGCACAGACCAAATAGTTTTAAGGTCATGCAACTAGACCTCCTCTACAGTTTATGGTCATAGAGTTTGGACCATGGAGTTTAGGGTCGTAATTCTAGACCATGGCTATGCAGTTTAAGGTCATGTAGCATGGACCAAGGCTGTATAGTTTAAGGTCATGTAGCTCAGACCTTGCAGTTTTAAGGTCATGCAACTAAACATCCTCTACAGATTAAGGTCATATAGTTTGGACCATGGAGTTTAGGGTTGTGCATCTAGACCATGGCTATGTAGTTTAAGGTCATGCAGCACGGACCAACGCTGTGCAGATTAAGGGCTTGCAGCTCAGACCATGCAGTTTTAAGGTCATGCAACTGGACCTCCTCTACAGTTTAAGGTTATATAATTTGGACCATGGAGTTTAAGGTCATGCGTCTTGACCATGGCTGTGTAGTTTAAGGTCATGCAACACGGACCAAGGCTGTGTAGTTTAAGGTCATGCAGCTCAGATCATGCAGTTTTAAGGTCGTGCAACTAGACCTCTTCTATAGTTTAAGGACATATAGTTTGGACCATGGAGTTTAGGGCCAGGTCGTGCAACTAGACCTCCTCTATAGTTTAAGGTCATATAGTTTGGACCATGGAGTTTAGGGTCATGCATCTAGACCATGGCTGTGAAGTTTAAGGGCATGCAGCACAGACCATTGTGTGGGTCGCCTAGTAGGTGAAGTTTTATGGAGGATAGGTTTGTGGATAGTAATTTGACTTCCTAGGGGTAAAATGATAGCATGGGTTTTAGATGGGAAGCAGACTTCACTACGGATTAGGGGACAAGTATGACTCCCTAAGGTGAAAGATTGAACTCCATGGGGAATAGGCTCATGGAATGTAATCTAGCTCATGGGGATAAGACAGCTAGGTGCGAGACTGACCCACAGGGGATTGAAGGGGTAAGCACGACCTTAACTCCGCTTGGGATCAATGGGCTGTAGTACGGGTGTATTTCCTACTAAGAATGCGGGACAGTGGCTCGCTTTTGACTCCTTTGGGGATGACCAGTCGTGGCTTGGGTGGAACGGCCTGGTTGCAACTCCACTGGGGATGACAGAGGTTACGGCTTTGATGCAACTCCACTAGGGATCGTGGTAGAATACTCACAGTGATGATCAGGTTCAGACATGTGCGACACTAGCCACAAACATCAGCAACATACGTGGCGATAGTCATTGGCGCACGTAGCACTAGCACGAGCGGTGCTGGCATGCATGGGAGTGGTCATGGGAGGCAGTAGTACTAGTGAGCATAGCGTTGGTTGCACGCGGCGTTAGTCACGCTTGGTGATACGGAACACAACTGTTGTTTAACTTGCGTTTGGGCCTCGAGATTGGACCTGGTCCGATCCGGCCCGTCTGAAGGTCGATGCTCAGTGTTGCACTGGTGGCGATAAGCCAATGTTCGGGCCTCAGGTCTAAGCTTGTCTCGGTCTAGCCCATCTGATTGGCCTTCAGGGACCTGTCTGATATTCTTGCTTTGTGAGGGGTATCTTGGGGAACCGTCTTTTATATAAGAGGGAAAGACCCATTTTTACTATTCTATTGAAGGTAAAACAATGGTCACAGTTGGTTTCCAGTGAGCGGGGAGACGGTTTCCCAATGAGCAATCGAAGGTCGCAGGGAAAGTGAACAGCCACTCAGCATGACTGTCGCAGGGAGATGAAAGGTTGTCGGGGATTTTCTGGAGAGTTTCGAGCGGTTCCCCGGTAGCATTGGTCACTGGTGAGGAGAGGGAAAGAACAGAGAGGGTTTCCTGACAAGAAGGAGTGAGTTCTTAGCGAGAATAGGAAATGCCAGTGAGAACCCATGGCCTTCCAAGCCTGTAACGGTCGGGGAGGTGAAGGGGAAATGGCAAAGTGGACGGAGAAGCCTTCCCAAGGGATTTTAAGACGCCTTTCCCCATCCACTATGTGTACGGCTGGCTTGGGGCTCATTTCGCCAAGACCTATACAAAAACTAGGGTGTTGGAGGAAACAATGTGTCTGTTTCTCTTGAAGATTGCTGAGCAGAAGGGGGTCTTCCATACTCTTGGCCATGCACATAGCTTGTTCGACAATGACCACCTCCACATGAGCCCGGTCTCTTGGATGCCTTATAGACCGCGCCTTTGCCGATGAACTTGGCAAAAACTTGGATGGCGCTCCCTCTACTCAGAAGGAGCTCATGTTCATGTTGAGCATCAGAGGTAGAGTTCTACCTTACCGCACCATCCATAGTGCCAAGCTCGAGGGGTATTTCCCTCATAGATTCGCTCGGTAGCTCGGGCTTGATCAAGGCTGCTCTTTCTCGGTGTTGTTTGTGAAGCGCTACAGCAAGATCAACCGCAAAAAGAAGGACAAACTGGGGACTCATCGTGAGATATGGCTCTCGAGGCATGGTTGCACAACTTGAGCCACATGCTTAGAGTTTACGGAGATTAACAAGTACGTGTTACAACACTTCGGTAGAATGGTGAGAGCAACTGAGGCTCATGAACGCTAGTGGCAGATTACCGATCATGGATACTGGGGAGTTGACCATCCTTAGAAAGGGGAAAAATGCTACTGGCATCAGGACACGCGGCAGAAGGAGATAGTGATAATCCCACCTTTGGGCAAGGTTTTCACCTCGACTTCCCCTGGGACTGGCAAGACATTGGGAGGCCCCAACAAATTGATGTGGACAAGTCTCTGCCACGGTTTCTTGCTATGGAGAATAAGACAGAGAGCATTTTTGATAGCCTCTCTGTTATCGTCCAATGGAAGGAGGGTCGCAAGGTTCCTGGGTACAAGGAGCGCCCAGTCTAAGATCTAAATGAGTTGATAGGGAGCGACATGCACAGTAAACTTGCCACAAGCTCTTCTCGAGGGGGTGCTTCTGAGACTGCTGCACCTTCTCAAGTGAAGGAAAAGAAGAGGAAGCGGACTACCACAGCCATACCTTGTGCACTGGTTCGAACTGCAGCATGGGCTCCAAAGCTTTGGGGCCCTGACTTCTAGTTGTTTGGGAGCCAGCTGACAGTTCTTTACCATCTGCTTCCTCGGAGTCCTACATGTTTCCTGTTATTTCTGCATCACACTCTGCTCTTGAGGATTTATCTTCCCTTTCACCTTAGCTCTCCTCTAGCTATTCAGAGACTCAAGCCGGTGCCTCAGATCCCACTGCACTGATCGACATTGCTTCGGACCAAGAAGTGACGTCGGTGGCTGAGGGGGAGGGCCCAGTCCCGATGGAGATCAACGAGGCTGATGAGGCCAGCCTTGATGAGGCAGTCGAGGCGGAGAAATCCTCTGAGGCCTAGGAGGTTGCTGCGCCTACCGAAGCAAAGGGTGTAGTCACGAAAAGGGAAACCCCAGGAGATCTTATGGTCATAGAGGAGGTTGGTGCTCTAGGGACTGAAGAGGGGCTACCCGAGCAGCAGGAAGTTGCTGCTTCAGGCGATGTAATTGTAGGGGATGCAGAGGCAGAACATCCTCAAGGGGCTAATCTTGAGGGCCCAGAGACGGTAGCCCCAGTGGGCGATGAAAGGGTGGACGGCCTTATGGCCACAAAAGCAACGGGCTCAGCAGAAGAAGTGGTAGCTGAAATGGCTGCCCTTGAGGACAAGGGAGAAGAAGAAGAAGAAGGGAGAGGCGTCGAACCTGTTGAGGCGGAGATGACGGTTCAAGAATAAAGGGAGCAGGGAGAAGAGGTTGGACTTGAAAGGGCTGAGGCTACTTTGAAGCATATTGCGACTGCTCCAGAAAATGAGGGGCAAGGAGAAGAGGTTGGCCTTGAATGGATCAAGCATGCTAATGGTGAGGCTGAAAGGCCAAGTAAGGAGGTTGATATTGTGACGGCCGAGTAGGTTGAGACTGGGGCCCCCTCTGAATATGCAAATGATGAGAGATTGGGCTTCAGAATCGCTCGAGAAGAGCTAGCAACTCACATGGCTATCATTCCTTTGAGCCCCACCATTGAGACTGATGCACCTTCCATTATAGTGGCCCCAGCAGCATTGCCCAGGCCTAATTTCAGTGGGATGTCCGGCATAATCATGGATATGCTTCATCTGGGCGTGCAGAGACTGAAGGATCTACCGCTTACTGAACTTGATAGTACAATCGAAAAGTTAAGGCAGATCGCCCTTCTAGGGGCTGCACCAGTGGTCCTCCCAGATGATGTCATAAACGAGCTGGAAGGGTGGAGAATAAGGGCCTTGCATGAAGAAGCGACTGTGTAGCGGCTGGAGAGCTCACAATTGCCCCCTTTAGAGTCCTCACTCATACGCCATTGCAAACTGGTAGAAGCTCAATTATAGCAAAAGGATGTTGTAGTCTCCCAGAGATTTGACCTTGCTGAGGAGGCCATCGCCCACCACCACAAGGTGATGGCCCAAAGGGTAGAGATATTCAAGCTGACGCAAAATCTTGATAAGTTGGAGGAGGAGACTGTGGCTTGGGAATCAAAGGATAAGGTGCTTACCGATAATATTTTGACTCTCGAATACTCCTTGGAGGAAGAGACTGCTTGGATGGAGCATGAGGCTGAGATGGTGGCAAAGTTGAAGGGACACATTGAGTAGGCTAGGGCATCAGCCACAACAAATAGAGGGAAGATCAATGAAGTGATTGATCGGTTTTGATAGTGTCATCTTATTTTATTTTTTTTGTAATATCCCCTTCGTTTATGAATAAAATTCTCCGTTTTTCTTCAGTGTGATGCGTGACTCCTCTTTTCTTTTTTTTATGCTTCTCTGCAGTCTTCCTCTTGCTCTTGTTCATTATTTCAGCTCCTTTATGGAATGCGACGTGGAGGGATACCCTACACCATTCTTTGTTTTATGACAGGTCGTCGTAGCTTCAATTACTTCAAATGGGGGAACATTTGCTTCTTCCTGCCTTAGTGCGAGCCGCTAGAGCGTCAACAACTGTTAAGAATCCAGCCACCTGGGCTAACGTCTTTTTCAGCTGTCTCCAGTCCGTCCTTCTTATATTGGTTCCTTCGAGCTCTCTGCCAAAAACCTCCAAGTTTGGACATTTCAAGGTTGTACCTGCAGGAGACATAGAAGAGGAAGGATAAGAAGAAGAATAATAAGAGGAAGAAGGAGAAGGGTCAGTAAGTGAGGGACTTTTAAGGTTGTTCCCCTTATTGGACCGATCTAGACAGATTTTTGTGTCATCACCAGAATTAGATGTATGCAGGGAGTCTTTTAGGTCTTTCCTTTGCTTAGACCATTGGGCAGTGGTTTTAACGTCGTCACCCTCATTGGATGTGCCTTGATTAAGAGATGACTCTGAGGTATCCTCTTGATGAGACGAAGGAATTAGGTCGGTGGCGACTTGGATGAAGCCTTTTAAAGACGGGGAGGGAGGAAGTGGCCTAAGGAATTCTGGCTCGACCGGTGGCTGAGGAACCTTGTTCCTTTGGTGAGCAGCCCTTGGAGTTCATCTTCTTCTAGTCACCTTTGGAGGTGCTTGGTTCGTCTTGCTAGGTTTGTGAGCAGCCCTAACTTGACGAATCCCTTCTCGCTTTAAAGACTTGAGCCTTCTCCACCAGTGATGGACTTTCCATGGTTGAGAAGTCGAGGGTTCAGTGGGATCAGAGGCATCCTTATGGGAATCTTGTACTGGGACACTCTCATGAGTGGAAGTATCGACTTGTGAGTGTTCGGTATAAGCAATGTGACCTGCCTGGACTTTTTCTGCAACCACAACTTCAAACCCATAACATTCGTTCAGCTCGTGGCCTCATATCTGATGGTATGGGCACCTGTGATTCTCGGTTCCTTGAGCGAGGTGCTTGGGTTGCCTCGCAGGCTTAGGAATGACGAGTCCTTGCTGGAGCATTGCCTTAAACAGGACTAGAAGAGGATCCAAATTATCATTTCCTAGGTCTTGAGTCAAGGGGTCCTCTTGTACCAATGGAGGAGAGACTTGAGGATCCCTGTCTGGAATGTCACCAACTTCTTGGCCTCTCTGCAGTTTCTTCGCTAATAGCTCGTGGAAGCCGGAGCATTCACTCAGGTCATGCCCCGATATCTGATGATATGGGCACCAGCGACCATCGGCTCCTCGAGTCTGGTGCTTGGGTTGTCTTGTTGGTTTTGACGTGATGAGGGCTTCTTGAAGCATCATGACAAACAAGGCACGAAGGATGTTTGGTGCCTCATCTTCCTCCTGAACTGTCACTGCATGGGATGCTTCTGCTACCCCGAATGCTTTCTTGAGTTCCTCGAGCTTGATTTGACCCTTTTGGATCAAAGCCTCGATGAGATCTTTAATTGTGTAGCATTCTTCTGTGGAGTGATTTACCATCCAATGATAAGCATAGTATCTTGCGTGCGTATCTAGACCAGCTTGATCGGGCAACTTGATCTCGGGTAGCTCAATCATGTTTTGTTCCAGCAATAGTTGGAGCAGCGCAGGAACCCATTCCTTTTCAAAAGGATAAACCTTGTTCTGATGTCTGGTCCAATAGTTATCTCGGTTAAGGTTTGCAGGTGGGGGTACCCGGTTGTATGATGGTTGTTGTTTACCTGCCTGAGGCACTGACTTTTATGTGCTTACCCCTTTAGAGAGGTCCAAAGTCTAAGAGGCAGCCTTCTTTGGATAATTGACGGTAACAGTTGCACTGATTACCCCTTTTTGTTGATTGCCCTGGGCGTTGGTCCGAGAACTACCATTGCCTCGGTTGTTTCTCAAGCTTGAAGACTGTTGTCGTGACCCACCATGGCGGTGTGACTGACTCTCTATGCGAACTGACTTAGAAATCAGTTCTGATAAGGAGGTCGGGTTGGAGGCCTCAACATGTAGAGAGATCTCAGGTCGCAGGTTTCACACACAGGTTTGAACTGCTTCCTTCTCAGGAATGGGATTAGGATGGAGAGCGGCCAAATCTCTCCACCTTTCTATGAATTGGTCCACAAGTTCGTCAGGTTCTTGGGTCAAGGTGAGGAGCTCGATGGTTTGGACCTCTCTTTCGATCTCATAGAAGAGCTGGTGGAACAATTTCTTCATTTCCTCACAAGTATGTATTGAATTTGAGGGAAGCTGAGCGTACCACTGAAACGTCGGGCCGTCAGGAGGAGTCTCCCATCAGCTGCCGTCTCTCAACATGCCACTTGGAAATGGGTGATATGCTGATGCGGGGATGTGGTACCGTTGAACAGGGGAAACTTCCCTTTCTTATAGTCTGAGGGAACTGGAACCTGATCAATGTAAGAGGGGTACGACTTTTGGTAAAGCGTTGCACCCTGTATTCCCAAGATTTATCTATTCTTTAGGCTGTGAGTCACCATAGCATCGATGTCTGCCTGTGAGACGGGGTGAGGGACAAAATTGTCCTGTGAGGTAAGAGGAGGAGGCTGCCTTGGAGGTGCATCATCTAAGTGATGGGAGTTGACCTCACGGATAGCCGAGTGTCTCGTGGCATCTATGTGATCAATCTTCTCCATTATAGTGCGCACCATGTTTGCAAATTTACTCATGCGCTCTTTCTGAGAGTCGTCAGGTTTGTTTACAACCATTATGCTGATTGTTTCTTTAGGGAGGTCAGCCCTTGTTGCAGTTGAGGGCTTCCGAGCTTAACGGGTCGCACGTGCTAGATAGGTCAGAAAGGGGTCAGCATGCCCCTACTGGACTTGACTCTTGTATGCCCAGCCTGTAAGGACCGTTTCTTGATGGTCTTAGAACTGTAGCTGTTGAGTGGTCGGGTCATTTTCTATGATGCTGATCACGGTGCAGGATTCTCGCACCTCTTCTTCTGTCTCTGTGATTTGAAGAGGGTAGAAGGGATTTTCAGGAAGGAGACCTTTGGAGCTGGGTGCCTCGACTCTTTTGTTCGGCTCCTTAATCAGGATCTACAGTCCTCTATCTTGCTTGGGTTCGAGACTGCGACAGACCTCTCTTCAGAACTGAGACTGGGGTCGAGGTTGACCTGCCTGCTTAGAACATGAGTGGGCCATGTCCATAAGATGGGCCAGCGAATGTGGACCTTGGATAGGGACCAGCTTGGGCTGCTGCCTTGGAAGTTGAAGAATTTCATAAATCATCAGGCCTTTTCCTTGAGCTCCTTTGGGGGTCCAAATTCATAGCGGACCTTATGAGGCTGGTTGAGGATGGTACTCTTAGGGAAAACCTTCGAGTACCAGGTCTTGAGGTTTTCGTTAGGAGGAGAAAGGGCAGAAGAAGAGGGGAGCAGCTCTCGATGATGTCTGGGTCGGAAGCAAGCAGTGGCCTAGGAAGGTGGCATGTATACGCCCCCCAAAGTAGCATTCCTAGTTACTTGGGGGTCAGCTCGGGCTTGAACTGGTGATTTGGCCTTAAGAGGCGGAGAGTTGCGAACACGTGTCTGTAAGGGAACATGTGGAAGCCTTCCCCTTACAGGGTGCACAAGTGTGTGCTGTGTTAGAGGATGAAGGGTCTCCCATGTGCTTGGGTTGGCACCGCGATGGCGTTGCCCCGAGTAGTGGTATATGCATAGGTTTCAGCCCAAGGAGGTCTGATCCTGGACGCATACTCGAGGTAGCACAAGGGCTGCCCCGAGGTGTGACTCGAGTGGATGATCCACGAGCCTTAGTGTGTGTGCGTGAGGTGGAGGCCCTAGGCTCTCCTCCTCGATTTGTTGAGTCTCTAATCGTAGAGACTCGAGGTGGCACAGGAATGTGGGGGGAAGCCTTACGGCGACCCACAAAAGAAACAACAATTTGTTTACCTTTTGCAGGAAGGGACTGGGCAGTCTTCCAGCGTACCTTAGCAATATGACCGACAAGTGACTTGCCAGTGATAGGGTGCATGCTGTGAGTGGCAGCAGACGTGCTACCAATGTAGGGTGCCTTGGTGAAGGTTTCACCAGGGCAAGGAGATGGAGAGTTAGGGACCTTTAAGTCCCTCCCCATGCCTATCTAGGTTAAGACTTGGGAGTTAGACACCAGGTCTTTGCTCAAAGGCAAGGTTGGGAACGAAGTTCGAGGAACTGTTCCCAAGGGAAGTTTGCGAACGTGGGGATCAGAAAATCCTCGAGTTGGATAAATGGGTTAAAGAACCTAGAATCCATGTGGTGTGTGAAAACAAAAAAAGAAAGGAGAAACTAGCCAAGCAAGGACGATCAGACGAAGGCTAGTAGGTCCCTAATGAAGTCGTCAAGCTGGTTAGGTGTCTCAATCTCGCCCTCTAGATCTGGATGATCTGACGGCAGGCGTCTCGGGTCTAGAAGAACTTGAGACTTTGAGATCGCTCTCTCGGCAACCTCGCTTAGGACCAAGGGCAGGTATACTAACCGATGAGAGAGGAATTTAAAGTAGATTCGGGACTTACTCAGGCTGGCTCACGTGGGCGCCCTCTCAGAACACGAAGAAAGCCCCCCAGTCGTAGAACTGGTTCGAAATTGCCTCCCTTGACTTGTATTCCTTTATTTCTACAATCACACACACATGGTTAATTTTACAAGAGGTGAATGTACACAACGTGTGCACATTCAAAGGAGAAAAGAGAAGAAATGATGAGATGAGGGTTGGGAGAAGGAAGAAGAGAAAAGAAGAAGAAAAGAAAGAGACATTTGACAGGGTGACTAGCTTAGCACAGTGGCTAGATTGGCATGATGATTGACCTGACATGGAAGCAAGACAGACACGGTAGTGCAGACCGGCACGACGACAGTACTACTCGACGACAAAACACCAACACCGACCAGCCTGACACAACGGCTAGTCGATGTGGCACCAAGACGGGCACGGTAACGAGACAGGCATGACAGCAATACTGCTCGACGACGAGACTGTTGTGACAGTACTAGACTTATCCCTTGGTCAATTGAGAGAGGGAGAAGAAGAGAAATAAGAAGAGAGAGAAAGAAAAAAGGGAGAAAAGAAGAGAGAGAAGAGGAGAGAAAGAAGAGAGAGAAAAGCATGGACGGCGATGGACTTTCATCGTTCATGACAAAGGAAGAGGAGAGAAAGTACATGGACTGCGATGGACTTCCACCGTCCATGATAAAGAGAGAGACAAGAATGGGAAATGAATGTTGTGCACGATGATGAGCATCGCCATGCACCACATGAGAAAGGGAAAATTTGGACAGAGGCCTAGCCCACCACTCGGGTTAAGGACTCAATGCCAATATTTTCAGAAAATAAAGGAAGGCTGAGAACGTCATACCCAGCGATGAACATTGCCATGCACGACTAGACTACTGTGACAGTACTAGACTTGTCCCTTGGTCAATTGAGAGAGGGAGAAGAAGAAGAGAGAGAAAGAAGAGAAATAAGAAGAGAGAGAAGGAATAAAAAGGGAGAAAAGAAGCGAGAGAAGAGGAGAGAATGAAGAGAGAGAAAAGCATGGACGACGATGGAATTTCGTCGTTCATAACAAAGAAAGAGGAGAGAGAGTACATGGACTGCGATGGATTTCCACCGTCCATGATAAGAGAGAGACAAGAATGGGAAATGAATGTTGTGCACGATGATGAGCATTGCCATGCACCACATGAGAAAGGGAAAATTTGGACAGAGGCCTAGCCCACCACTCGGGTTAAGGACTCAATGCCAATATTTTCAAAAAATAAAGGAAGGCTGAGAACGTCATACCCAGCGATGAGCATTGCCGTGCACGACTGGAGAGGAGAGAGAAAATAAATCATAGTGAAGGCAAGAAAGATAGGGAGAAGGAAAGAGGATTTTAAGAAAGAGAAGGATGAAAGGAAAGCAGAGAGAGAAGAAAGGAAAGAACAGAGCGCAAGGGAAAGTGAGGAGTGAAATTGGGATAGAGCCGGAGGAGAAAGAAGAAAAGAGAGAGAAAGAGATTATGAAAGAGAGAAGAAGAATAAGGAAAGAGGAGAGAAAGAAACATGCTTGGCGCTGCCACCGTCGTGTGTGTCAGAGAGAGAAGAAAATAGAAAGAGAGATCTATGCATGGCGTTGCCATCGCCGTGCATGTTCAGACAGAGAGAGACAGAGAGAAAGACATAGCAGAGAGAAAAAAGTAGAGAAAGATATTCGTGCACGGCATTGCTATCACCGTGCAGAGAGGAGGATAGAGCTGAGAGAAGGGAGAAAGAGATTTGTGCATGGCGCTGTCATCACCTTACATGTTCTGACATAGAGAGACACAGAGAGAGATAGAGCAGAGAGAAGAAAGTAGAGAAAGAGATTCATGCACGGTATTGCCATCATCGTGTATGTTCAGACAGAGAGAAAGGTAGAGAAGAAAGAAGAAGGGAGAAAGAAGGAGAAGACATAGTAGAGGAAGAAAGAGAAGAAAACACATATAGTGTTGCCATCGTCATGTGTGTGAGATAGAGAAAATAAAATAGAGAAAGAGAGGTTCTTGCATGGCACTGCCATTGCCATGAACATTCAGACAGAGAGAAACAGAGAGAAAGATCTAGGAGATGAAGAAAGAGAAGAAGAAGGAAAAGAGAGAATGGGACACACACAGCGCTGCCATCGCATAGTAGGTTAGAGAAAGAGAAGGAAGAAGATGACATGCACGGCTCTGCCACAGCCGTCTATGTTCACATAGAAGAAGATAGAAAATCCGAGAAAAGAAGAAGAAAACAAAGAGATAAGAAGCAAGATGGAGAAAAAAAGGAGAGAGAAAGAGAGAAAAGAGAGAAAATTACTTTACCGAAAGGTAACAACCATGTTCTTCTCTTTCCTCTCTCTCTCTCTCTCCAAGATGCACCCACGAATTCAAAGAAGAAACCCGAACTTTATTGATCAATTGAAAGTCTGAGGAGGAATCAAGGAAGAGCCTGCCAACCCTTTATAATTAGGTTTAACATGTATTTATAGAATTGGGCCCAAACATGAGTGGATGCTCAAAAACTTTCGTAATTGATGATAATTACAATTTAATTGAATTAAAATAAATTCTAAAAATGGGTAAAAAATGATTGTTTTGCCCTTGCCTAACAATTCGTGGAATTCCAAAATAGTCTATGCTGCTGCCTTAGAAAGTACGCGATCTTCCATGGATGATCCGGGATTGCTCTGATGCCCATTTGATCGAAAGATGATTGTTTTCTTGTAGGGCTCGATATGACGATCGATTTGATACCAACTTCTAGCTATAGATCGTGTTTTTAAGCCACGATCATGCTACTTAAAATTGGGATGAATCTTGAAAATTTCGTATCGATAGTGTGCTTGTTTCTTGATTTTTTTTGTGATTTCTTCACTGGATCACACTGAGCATGCCGTCACGATCGTGTGGCAATAAGCGCAACTTGACTTCGTACTCGGACAAAGATTTCATAGCTTTTGGGTTTTGACTAAAATCTAGAATTTCGATGTCGAAATTTGCATTCACTTTATTGGCTTCATGTGTGAAATGTGACCGTTCATCTTACACGGGGTTTGGACCAATGGTATCCCTAAACCTTATGCATGCGATGGAACTGGTGTCGTGTCAATCTGATGCGCGACCGCCATGATTTGGCAGCTCAAGCGAGGAGTGTCACTGTTAATTTTCCTACAACTTTCTCCATGGATCAACAACTTTTCTCTAGCTTTTCTCCCTACTCGGACATCGTCATGGGGGATGCCACATATCAAAACGCTCATCTTGACAAGACGAACACACTCACAAAATTTGAGAGTGATCTGACTCGAGACAAGTGATAAATGGATCCCAAAAGTCACTACTTGAGGCTGCAAAAACAGTCACATTTAATGGTGATTTGGTGCAGTGAGGGCGCGCGGGAATAGTGTGTGGCCTACCCCTTTTTGGTACCCATGATTTTGTCCTGGAGGGCCCGATTAAGTCGAAACTTGACTCATAAGGGTTTTCGACTGTGCCAGATTCAATAGCAGTGGTCCCATAGCTTTTTGATGCACCAAAAATTTAGTCCTAGTAATGGGGTCCGTTTCAGCGTGCTAGAGGCTGATTTTTTCTGAAACTGTTTCTTTGTCTGCACTGCTTTAGACATGTCAGATTGCGATGAAACTTGGCAGGTGACCTTTTGAAATGCTTAAGATCATTCTGACTTGTTCTAGGGTATTTCTAACACTGTCGAGAATTTCATTGTATGTCAATGCTTTATTGACCGACTTCCTCATTATTTCGCATCAGGGACCAAGGTGATGCGAAATGTCTTCAAACACTCACGAGTCCTAACCCTCAGGTTCTCTCACACACCATCCACCTTCCAGTCAACTTTTCTGAGGGAATCGTTGCAGGGAGGGATAATCGAGTCCCATTGTACTTGCAAGGAAGAGAGAGAAAGAGAAGAGATATTTTGAAAACCTAAAGAGAGTTCCTATCCAAACCACATTGGCAGACAACCATAGGGCTTCGTAATTGTTCTAATACAGCGAACCACCCCGGTGTGTCCCACGAACCCCAAACGGTGAGGTAGGCATTCAAATGTACCCTCGACATAAAAATCTCTCTCATTGTTGGTTCCTATTCGCGCTCAGGAGAGCCCGCACACGTGCACCCACAGGTGCCCAGCACACGTGGATCCCCGTGATTGTTTGAGAGAGGGTTTTCTCCCCCACGCTAGTAATCCCCATCTGCACGAGGATCGAAGCAAAAACTAGGCCCCAACCAACTGAAGACTCAACTGGGGACACGTCACCCTATCATTTGCTCAGACTATTTTTAGGTCTAGGGATGCTGTCAGCAGGAAGGGAAAACGAGTGTCCTTCGCTTCTCTGACTGCCCAAAACCACTTGCTACATGGTACTCGAAGAAGTTTCCCTCGAGCACCATCCTCTCAACTCCTCCTTCCTTGCACGCGTGAGCCAGTCCTCAGGGCAGGGTTCGAGATAAGAGGATGCCATTGGCGATGACCAAGGCCACCTATGAACTCTGTTCTTCCTAGAATTGATCATCTTTGCTCCCACATCTGTCGAGATTGGAATCGTTTCCAATTCTGAGGGAATATTTACCAGAGCTTGCGGCTTAAACAAGCAAAGGGAATGAAAGTGCCATCCCTCCAACAAAAAGTAGAGTCTTCGATCTCATAACACCTACAAAAACAAAACATGTTCCACCTGTTTCAAGACATGGAGCAACCCGAGACAAACGACATTATTCATTCAAATGTTGTTGAAATACATGAAGGTGAACCCACTTCACCGACCCGCGGCCCAAAGGCCGTCAAGAGCCTGTAGATGAGATATGGCCCCAAGGCCATCTTGTGCCCATCCAAGTCAAACAATGGCCCCAAGGCCTTCAAGCGCCAGGCTCGAGGGTAGTTTGGCCCAAAGGCTGTCCAAAGCCGGTACTCACACGTGCCGCAAGGCAGTCCCAAGCTCAAATGGGGCAGGCTCAGCCCTTGCTGCTCAGGATGTCGGATCAAGGCCCAAAGAGGACCAGGATCACTCTTCCTGTCGAGTTACCCCACTTTGATGAGCAAGTTGAGGTAATGATGGTAAGCCATGATGGGGGAGACCCTGAAAACCCGATGGCTCTCTTCGAGAGCATCTTGAATAACATCTTGGATAGGATCAAGGGACTTGAAGACGCCCGGCCTGCGGTGTCCTCTCACCATGAGACGAACTCTCCTCTTGAGCCACAACACTGAAAGGAAGAAAGACCTTAGTCTCCCCCTATGGTCCAGACCCCAAGGCCTCCAAATCCTCCCGTCTCCTTTGAAGACCAGCTCAAGGTAGCTTCCCAAGCTATGCCATCGATGTTCACGCAAGAGGACATCCCCCGGATTCAAAACTTTAAAGTGTAAAAAACAAAAGAAAATGTTTCATACGAGAAGCCTTACCCGTCTTTTATTGGTCAAATCCCCTTCCCAATAGGGTACCAAAAAGGGAGATAGCCGGTCTTCAAGGGCAGGGGCTCGCCTCAGCAGCATGTGGCCCATTTCATGCCCGCATGCCAAGAGTCAGCTTCAGACCCCAGATTGCTACTCCGACAGTTTGTAGAAACTCTAACTGGACCCGCTTTCAAGAGGTACACCCGCCTGCCACCCAACTTAGTCCACTCCTGGTGAAAAATGGTGCAGCTATTCTATGAATGCTTCTATGAAGCGGAGCGGATGTCCAAGCCATATATCTCCTCACAATGGCTCAAAACACGGATGAGTCAGTGGGTCAGTACATCCAGAGGTGGATATATCTTGCTACGTGCCAGAGCAACCCCATGGGCGAGATGGAGGCCGTACAAACATGCATAAGGAAAATGAGGAAAGAAATCTCATTACATGTTGAAGCCTCCTTGTTAGGTGACTCAATCTCACCCTCCTACTCGAGAAGACGTGCTGGCGTGGTTCTAGGTTCAAGATGGGCTCAAGACCTGAGATCGCTCTCTCGGAAAATATGTAAAGAGGACACAAGCAGGAATACCAACTGGAAAGAGAGGAATTTAGGTTGTGAGGCGGAACTCACCTCATGTGGGTCCGTGACACACTTGGACTGCTTACATGGGTACCCTCTTAGATCACGTAGAATGCCCCTCTGGCTTGTGGCCGGTTTGGAATTGCCTCCCATGACCTGTTTCTTATTTCGTGCAAATACATACACATTAAAAGTACAGACAAGTGGGTCTAGAGGACCCCACCTTGTCATAGAGTGAGCACACACGTGCTTGTGTACTTAAAGGAAAATGAAAAAAATAACATAGTAGAGTCCGTGTCAAATTGACAGCCTCACGACGTCTCCTTGACGAGGGACTCTTAGTGCATATTTTACAGTAAAAAAAATGGGAAAAGGTGTTAGATGGAAAAAAGACATTAAAGAGAAGAGATTTTTAGAGAGAAGAAAATGAAAGAGAAGGGGATAGAGAGAGAAAAAGAGACAAAGGCTGGTTTGGCTTTCACTCAGTCCTTCAGAGAGAGAGAAGAGAAAGTAGAGAGAGAAAAGAGAGACGAAGGCTGGTTTGGCTTTTACCTAGCTCTTCAAAGATAAAGAAGAGAAAGTAGAGAGAGAAAACAGAGACAAAGCTGGTTTGACTTTCACCCAGTCCTTCAGAAATAAAATGTATTTTGGAAAAGAGAGAAAATAAGAACGAACAAGTGTTTGGCTTTCACCTAGCTCTTCAGAGAGAGAAAAAAGAAATATGTATTTTTTTGAAGAGAGAAAAGGGAAGAAGACTAGTTTGGCTTTCACCTAGCTTTCAGTGGTAAAGAAAGAAAATATTTTTGTAAAGAGGGAAAAGGGAAATGGATGCTAGTCAGGCTCTCACCTAGCTCTTCAGAGAAAAGACATGAAGAAGGAAAAAAGTGAGGGCTAGTTTGCTTTTCACCTAGTCCCTCAGAGAGAGAAGAGAAAGAAAAACGAGAGAGAAGATAGAAAGAGGAGAGAGGGTTTGAATGGTGAAGGCTAGCTTGACTTTCACTAGACCTTTCAAAAGGGAGAAGAAAAGAAAAGAGAAAGAATGAGAGAGAGAGTTTGTTTGGAGGTTAGCTTGGCTTTTGCTAGACCTTCCAAAAGGGAGAAGAGACGAGAATGAAATAAGAGAGAGAAAGGGGGTGCAGGTTAGCTTAGCTTTCGCTAGACCTTTCGAAAGGGAGAAGAGACGATAATGAAATAAGAGAGATAAGGAGAGAAGGCAGAAGAAAAAGAGAGGAAGGAAGGGAGAAGAAGAAAGTCGAGAGAAAAGAAAAGGAATGAGAAAAAGAGGGTGAAGGTTAGCTTGGCTCTCGTTAAACCTTCCAAAAGGGAGAAGAGACTAAAAGAAGGAGAGAAGAAGAGAAGAGAAGAGAAGAGAAGTGAATTGAGAAAAGAAGAGAGAAGTGGAGAAAAAAAAAGAGAAGAAAAAAAGAGAGAAGAGAAGAGAGAAGAGAAGAGAAGAGAAGTGAATTGAGAAAAGAAGAGAGAAGTGGAGAAAAAAAAAGAGAAGAAAAAAAGAGAGAAGAGAAGAGAGAAGAGCAGAAGAGAGAGAAGAGAGAAGAAGAGAAGAAAGAGAAGGAAGAGAATAGAAAGAGAGAATAAGAGAAAAGTGAAAGAGAGAGGAAAAGTTTGGCATGACGGCTAGATTAGTACGACGGCTAGACTGGCACGACGGCTAGACTGACACGGTGGCTAATCTGGCACGGTGACTAAACTGGCACAATGGTTAGACTGACACGACGGCTTGTCTGACACGGCGGCTAGACTAGCATGGCGGCTAAACTGACACGACAGCTAGTATGGCACAACGGTGAGACTGGCACATCGGCTAGACTGGCACATCGGCTAGTCTGGCACGACAACTAGACCGGCATGGCTACTAGACTGGGACGACGGCTAGACTGGCACGGCAGCTAGACTGGTAAGGCAATTAGACTGGCAAGGCAGTTGAGCCTTCCACACGGGAAAAGGCTCAGCTTGCCATTCAGTCAAGCAAGCAAAAGAGAGAAAGACGAGAGGAGAGAGAAAGAAGAGAGAAGAACAAAGGAGAGAGAAAGTACAGAGGAGAGATAAATAATAGAGAGGGAAAAAGAGAGGAGAGAGAAAGTTACCTTGGTGGCTCCAAGGGTACCTGCACAAAGTCTTCTCTCTCCTCTCTCTCTTTCTAAGGAGAAAATATGTGACCCAAAAGATGAGAAAGAAGTCAATTTTTATTGATCAAAAGAGGGGTCCATTACATGAGAGCATCACGGGCTTATATAGAATTTGAATCCAAACATGGGTGGATGCCTAATTCTTAACCTAATTGCTAGAAAATGGTACTAAAATGAATTAATTAAAAATAAGAAAATGGGGGCAAAATGATGATTTGCCCCTCCCACAAATCGTGAAATTCCAATATAGTCCCTGTCATGGACATGCAACCCTTGCCATCTTGCAGTTCCATTCAGGGTCTCTCCGGTCTCTATCCAGCCAAAAGATTATTGCTTTTTTGATCCGCATGAGGAGATAGTCATTTTGATACCCATTTCGAGCCATAGATCGGGGTTTGGGCTATGATCACGAGGTGTGAAAGTCATGAGAAACGTACGATCCTTGATTCAACTCACGCCTGTGTTTCGTTGTTTTTCCATGATTTCTTCATTGTATCTTGACAAGCATGCCTTCATGAAGCTTGGCAACGAACGTGGCTCGATTTAGTGTCCGAACGACCATTTTCCAAATTAGGTCTTTTGGCCGAAATTTGGTTTCCAATGGCCGAAAATTGCAGTAATTTCATCACCTTTTTACGGTGAATTTGACCATCGATCATGAATGATGTTTGGCTCGGATGAAGCCTCCATTATTGTGGTCATAATAGATCTGGTTTGAGGCCGATTTGATACGTGGACGTCGTGATGTGATCATTCGATCGATGATACCTATTGCTGTAAAATTTTGTAACCATGCTTTCGATCGCGATCTTTTCTCTAGTTTTTCTCTCATTTCGAGCTAAGACCTGGGTCGTGCCATATACCGAAACGTTCGAGCTGACAAGACGAACATGCTTCCAAAATTTAGGCTTGATCCGATCTGAGATGAGGGAGATATGAACATTCAAAGTTCAATCCAAATCACAAACAATTTCCATTAATGGAAACTGGTTTAATGAGGGTGCACTACAATAGTGTGTGACCTACCCATTTTGGGTAATTTGATCATAACTTGGTCCAGAAATATTCGATCAAGCTAAAACTTGATCCCTAGGGATTTTCAAATATTTCAGATCCAATGGCAATGGTCCCACAGTTGTTTGACGCTTTGGGAATAGGGCTGTAGTTGTAAGGTCAATTTTCAGAAGCTAAAGGCCGATTTTCCAAAACTGTTTTTGTATCTGCACTGCCTTAAACTTGTCGGATCGTGACAAAAATTGACAGGTATTCTTAGGAGACCTTTAAGCATGATCATGAACCTTATTGGGCCATTCTGAGACTGTCGAAAATTTCACTTCTAGATCAGGGCTTATTGACCTACGGCTTCTGTAGTCTACATGCATTTTGGTACTTGCAGACCTAGGTCGTAAATTTCTCTCTCCTTATTCGTATCGGGGATACAATTGTTGAAAAATACCCTCAAACAGCTTGCCTCGCCTAATGTTGTGCTTCGCAAAAAGCGAGAAGGACAACATTCGAAATCAAAATGGTCCTTCGGCCTTAGATTTCTTCTTGGCCATCAGATCAACATGACCACCAAAGGGATACTCGTGCAAAGCTGCTTCTCAGGGGGTTGACCAAGGTGCTCATACAGTTGGGGGCCTTGTTTAAGGGCTTGTAGACCCAGACGTTGAGAATTTTGCGGGGAGAAGAGACTTGAGGGATGATTTTATGATTTTAAATTCTACATCCTGTTGGACGTATTTGAGGGATGATTTTAAAGTCTACACCCTGTTGGACGATTTGAGGGATGATTTGAAAGTCTGCACCCTATTGGACGTATTTGATGATGGATGATTTTGAAGTCTACATCTTGTTGGACATATTGCGGAATGATTTTAAAGTCTACACCCTATTGGACGTATTTGAGGATGGATGATTTTAAAGTCTACACCCTATTGGAAGTATTGCAGGATAATTTTAAAGTCTACACCCGATTGGACGTATTTGAGGGATGATTTTAAAGTTTGCACCCTATTGGACGTATTGAGGGATGATTTTAAAGTCTACAGCTTGTTGGACGTATTGCGGGGCGATTTTAAAGTCTATACCCTATTGGACATGGATAGACAGCCAAGGAGCCCTTGGCGGGCATTGTTTGTTGCTACACCAGGTTAGCTTTGACAAGCAAGGTACCTCCTTAGCGAAGAGGCCTATCGGTCTCTACCCTGGTTGATGTGGACAGTTATTGGCTTAGTTTGATAGTTTCTTGCCTTCGGGAGTGTCTTTGGGGTGCTGTTGTGGCTTTCTTGCTTTTGGTTGACTTCTTGAGAATAAGGTCCTTTAGCATGGAACCTGGACTTGCCGTCAACGAGAGAGAAGACTCCAACGAACTCAGCATGGAACCTGAACCTGGACTCTAACGAACTCAGACTGTTGGATTCTCTTGAATCTCTTATTTTGGGTCCCGGTAGCAGGTATTCTGGTACCAAGGATTTTTCTTTGAAATGCC
Organism: Amborella trichopoda; assembly: GCF_054954075.1. Lineage (NCBI taxonomy): Eukaryota > Viridiplantae > Streptophyta > Magnoliopsida > Amborellales > Amborellaceae > Amborella > Amborella trichopoda. The sequence goes on from NC_142347.1 coordinate 28,945,308, forward strand.
GGCTAAAGCCGCCTGTAGAGGCAAGCGCTACATCAATTGGCTTATTGGTCCGAGTGTCCTTTCGGGTTTTCACTTGGACTGGGGGTGCCTTAAAGACGATTTTCACCAACCTCCTTTTTAGTGAGCTCTTTTACCCATGACCTGATGGCTATGTCTGCCCTTTTTCGTTTTTTACTCACAGTGCCCTTTCAGGTTTTCACTGTGCCTGGTTTTTATTTACGGAACGCTTTTACTCATGGTCTCATGACCATGCCCATCCATCATTTTTACTCATGGTGCCCTTTCGGGTTCACACCATGCCCATTTTTTGTGGGGCCATATTTAAGGTCATGCCTTTGGGACCTGGGTTATGATTTAAGGTCATGTAGCCATGACCATTGTGTGAAGTAGTTTAACATCATGCGATCAAGACATGCACTACAATTTAAGGTCATATAACTTGGACCGTGGCTATGCAGTTTAAGGTCTTGTAGCACTGACCGGAATGGCGGTGGATGACTGTCTGTGAAGGCCATGGAATGAGTATGGTGGTGGGTTGACTCATTTGGGGGAGACGGAGAGGAGAGGGAAAGAAGAGAGGAGAGAGAAAGAAACGAAGAGAGAGAAAGAAACGAAGAGAGCAAGTTACCTTGGTGGGGCCAAGGGTACCTTCACAAAGTCTTCTCTCTCCTTTCTGTCTCTCTCCAAGGAGAAAAGACGTAACCCAAAAGATGAGAAAGATGCCAATTTATATTGATCGAAAGTGAGGTCCATTACATGAGAGTATCACGTGCTTATACGGAGTTTGAATCCAAACATGGGTGGATGTCCAATCTTAACATAATTGCTAGAAAATGCTATTAAAATAAATTAAATAACATAAAAAATAGGGACAAAAATTTGATTTCCCCTCTCACAAATCTTGAAATTTCAATTCAGTCCCTATCATGTACATGCAACCTTTGCGATCTTCCAGGGTGTATTCGGGGTCTCTCTGTTCTCTATCCGGCCAAAAGATTATTGCTTTCTTGATCAGCTCGGAGAGATGATCGTTGATACCCATTTTGAGCCATGGATTGGGTTTTTGGGCCACGATCATGAGGTGTGAAAGTCATGAGAAACGTGCGATCTTTGATTCAAGATCACGCCTGTTTCTCGTTCTTTTTCCACTATTTTTTGGCTGTATTTTGACGCGCATTCCGTCATGAACGTTTGGCAACGAACGTGGATTGATTTGGTGCTCGAACGACCAGTTTTCAAATTAGGTGTTTTAGCCAGAATTTAGTTTCCGGTGGACGAAAATTGTAGTGAGTTCTTCGCCTTTTTACGGTGAATCCGACTGTCGATCATGCATGATGTTCGGCTCGAATGATCCGACGCTATGGTCGTAACGGATCTGGTTTGAGGCTGATCCGATACGTGAGTGTCGTGATGTGGCCGTTCGATCGACGATATCTATTGCTATATAATTATGCAACCATGCTTCCGATCTCTATCTTCTCTCTGGCTTTTCTCCCAGCTCGGGCCACGTTGGCATATATCAAAACATTCGGGCCGACGAAACGAATATGCTCCCAAAATTTGGGCTTGATCCCACCTAAAACTAGAGAGATATGACCTTCCAAATTTCAGCCCAAAATCACAAAACTCAGTTTTCATTAACGGAAACTGGTTTAATGAGGGTGCACCGCGATAGTGTCTGACCTCCCTGTTTTGGGTAATTTGACCATTACTTGGGATAAAGCTGAAGCTTGGTCCCTAGGGGTTTTAGAACGTTCCGGATCCAACGACAAATGTCCCATAGTCGTTTGACACTCTTGTAATAGGGCTGTAGTTATAAGGTCAATTTTCAGTGGGCAAGTATCCAATTTTCCAAAACTGTTTCTGCAGATGCACTGCCTTAAACTTGTCAGATCGTGACAAAACTTGGAAATTGTTCTTAGGAGACCCTTAGGCACGATCTTGAACCTTCTTGGGTCATTCTGAGATTGTAAAAAATTTCACTTCTGGATCAGGGCTTATTGATCTATGGCTTCCGTAGTCCACATGTATTTTGATACATGTGGACTTAGGTCGCAAATTGCTCTCTCCTTATTCTCATAGGGGATAGAAGTATTGAAAAATACCCTCAAACACCTCCAACCCCACCACTTTCTCCGACATGATTACAAAAGCAGCTAAGATCGAAATTGTCGAGATATCATGGAGGAGATCAAGCCCAAACCTCAAGGGGGGGTCAAGCCCAAACCTTGTAACAATAGGTCTACCCCCAATGCTAACCAATAAAAGAATCTAATCAGTGTGTCCTCTCAACCTGTACCTAATGCTACTCCTCTGCCAACATTAGATACCTCTCGAGGGCTGTAGCAAAAAAATCAAGTGGGAACACAGTAGCAACCGCCTAAAAAACAAAATTATAACAAAGCTATTGTCGTACCAAAGAGTTCGAGCAGAGACTGAGTCAACAATATAGCTTTAACAAGCCGTGGGTTCCAACCCTATTGAGGATGCTGATCGAACATGATATGGTAGTCGTTCTTGCCATCAAAAGGCCGGACTAAGCAAAGCTTGTAAACCACCTTAGCTACTGCGCCTATCACCGAACGCTAAGTCACCCGGTGCAAGACTGGATTCAGCTGAAGGAGCACATTGAGGCCTTAATAAAAAAAGGTCAAAACAACTTGGAAGACCTCGAGAAGGCTTTCGAAACTCCAGAAGCTTCCCATACGGTCACAGTCCAAGAGGAGTCCGCAAACGATGTCCCTGTGAATGAATTATCTTCGCGCCTGTTTTCCGCCCTCTTTGACATAATGGTGCATCACAAGATGATAGCCCCTAATTGGACACTCCAGGATAAAGATATGAACAAAACATTGAAACAAGAGGCGCTGCACACTATTCCCGTGTGCCCTCACTCCACAAAACACTATTAAATGTGGTTGTTTTCACAGCCATGAGCAACCACTTTCAAGGACCATATCTCACTCGATCCGAGTCGGATCGCTCTCAAATTTTGTGAGCGTGTTCGTCTCATCGAGACAAGCGTTTTGATATGTGGTACGTCCTGTGAAGATGTCTGAGTAGGGAGAAAAACTAGAGAGAAGTTGCCAATCCGTGAAGAAGTCGCTTGATGGATCAAAATCACGACACTCGTGCAACGGATCAACGTGAAACCAATTCCATTGTGTGCGTAACGTCTAGGGCTGTCATTTTTCCAAACGCCGTACATGATGGACAGTTAGATTTCATAAACGAAGCCAATGAAGTAACTGAAATTCCAACTGTCGGATTCCAGATTCGGCCAAAACTCAAAAGTTGCGAAATCTTCATCCGGGCTCCAAATCGCGTTCTGCTTGTTGCCACGCGATCATGACAGCATGCTTAGTGCGTTATGATGAAAAAATTATAGAAAAACATCAAATAACAAGTGCATTATCGATCTAAAGTTTTCAAGATTCAAGCAAATTTCAAGTCTCGTGATCGTGGGTCGAAGCACGTGCTTCGAAATTAGTATCAAATCGATCGTCATGCCGAGCCCTACAAGAAAATATTGATCTTTCGATCAAACGGGCATCAGAGCAACCTCGGATTAGTCATGGAAGATCATGGAAGTTCTATGATAGCATCAGGGACCGTTCTAGAATTTCACATATTGTTAAACATGGGCAAAGCAATCATTTTACACCTGATTTTTTTAATTTTTTTTAATTCAATTAAATTGTAATTATAAGCAATTTAGTTAGTTTTTGGGTATCTACCCACGTTTTCGTTTAATTCTATATAAACACCACACGCAACTGTAAACAGGACCTTGGGTTCATTTTTCCATCATTCAATAAAATTTCCATTCTTGCTTAAGTTCTTGAGTATGTCTTGGTGAGAGAGAGAGGAGAGAGAAGAAAAAGGCTGGTACCCTTGGATAAGGTAATTTTCTCACTCTTCCACTTTTCTCTCTCATTTTTTCTCTTTCTCTCTCTTCTCATCTCTATCTCTCTTTCTCTCTATTCTTTTCTTTCTCTTCTCATCTCTCTCTCTTTTCTCTCTCCTCTTCTTTAATTCCCAGCACTAGGCAGAGTTTTCTCTCTCATCTTCTTTCATTCCCAGTGCCGGATAGAATTCTCTCTCCTCTTCTTTCATTCCCAGCATCGGGTGGAGTTGTCTCTCCTCTTCTTTCATTCTTAACACCGGGTGGAATTTTCTGTCTCCTCTCCTCTCATTCCCAACGCCGGTTGGGCTTGTGGTCTCTCACGACCACAACTTCTTCCTCTCCTTCCCTGTGGCTTAGCAAGACCACAATTCCCCTCTTTTCTTATGCTTTTATCTCCTGTAGGTCCACCTACTTCTAGGTACACCTTCAAGCCTACCTCCTCTATTTATTTTTGATGGTCCCTCGTGACCATTTCTTTTTCTATTCTTTATAAGCCGCTTCCCTTGACCCTTTTTGGTGCGCCTGGCGTCCTTTTAATCTTTTTGGTGTACCCTGGCGTCCTTTTCTTCCTCTTTCACGTTCCGTGTCCAACGCGACCACCATTCCCCAAATCTTCCTAACCTTAGCGCCGGTTGGGCAATTTTCACGTAGCACAGGTTGGGAAATTTTCACGTAGGGCTGGTTGAAAAATTTTCACGTAGCACAGGTTGGGAAATTTTCACGTAGCGCCGGTCCATTCTCTCCAAACTCAGCGCCAGTCCATTCTCTCCACTCCAACTGGCTGCCACTACCATCTCCTTCATCCCCTCCACCTTCCTGTTACCTCCCATCTCTCTTTCTCTCTCTAGCAGCCCTCCCCCTTTGCTCCCCATCTTTCGCCCTCATCTTAACCTCACTGCTGCCTCTATCCTTCCCATCCCCACTACTCATCGCTGCCACCAGCAGCCCAACGCTCTCTGCTCTCCTTCACCTCCATTACCTATAACTAGGCTTCCCCTCTTCCTGGCCATTCTCGCCCCAGGCAGCAGCCTGCTATACCCTCGCCATCTACGCCATCTACACCTCCTTCTCAGCCCCTGTTCACCATCTCTCCGCTGCTGCCCTCTTTGAACCTTCACTTGGCTGCTCTCTTCCTCTTTTTCTCTGCAGCCTAGCTCGTCACCTGCCTGCAACCTTTATCTCCAACTCACGCAGCCGCGATCAAGCCCCTATCTGGCTGCTGTGACCACCACTCACCTGCAACTTCGGCCCAACGCCCCTCTCTACTTCTGCTGCCCTGTCTTCGCCCCTCGCACTCTTGGCGCTGTTCCACTTCCGATCAGCAACCAGCCACCTTCTCTGCTCTCGCCTTCCCTTTTTCTCAGCCATCTCCGCACAATCAACTGCGGCCCAGCCCCCCTTTCTTTCCGCCAAACCTGCAGCACCTCGCTGCTGTCCCACTCCTGCCACTAACTGTAGCCCCACCTTTTCCCGTCATCTTCGCAGCCTCGTGCTCTCCTCTCGCTCCAACTTTCTTTTCTCTCACTATATTCATTTATATTATTTCAATTGTCTCACTTTATTTTATTTTCTTCCGTCCTTTTTATTTTATTTTACTTCATTTTATTTATTTCACTTCACTTCATGCCATTTTAATCCTAATTCCATTTCCTAATTTTATCTTTATTTTAATTCATCTCTCTCATTTTTATTTCATCCTCTAACAAGGTGGGGACCTTGCCCCCCTTGTCGGTACTTCTAATATGAAGAAACATGTCAAGGGAGGCGATTCCAAACCGGCCATAAGCCATGGGGGCTTTCCAACGTGATCTAAGAGGGTGCCCACACGAGCTAGCCCGAGTGTGTCACGTACCCACGTGAGGTAAGTCCCACCTCACGATCTTAAATTCCTCTCTCACTGGTTGGTAATACCTGCCCTCGTTCTCGAACAAGGTTCTCGATAGAGCAATCTCAAAAAGTCTTCGATCTCCCCTGAAACTCGAGACGCGCGCCGCCCGATCATCCAGGATCCGGAGAGCGCGATCGAGGCACCTAACCATTGACCTATAATCCTCTTGTTTTCTGCATAACACTTATATGGTTCATTAGCGAGACAAGTGAGTCGAAGAGACCCACCCTTATCTTAGGGCATCACATGCTCATATGAGGGAGTGACGAATCGGAAGGCTTCCAATAAAGAGAGGAAGGAGAAGAAAACTTGAACAGGGGTGAGATTAGCATGACGACTGGAAGGCTACCGACTCGGAGTGGTAGCAAGACGAGCATGGTATGCAACGGAGGTGACAATGAGCACCGAATGCACGAAGGAAGCTCGCGGGCTGCGATGGGCACTGAGTTCGCGAAGGAAGCTCGCCGACAACGATAGGTGTTGCTGAGGCCTCTAGCGAGCGGTTATAAGTATCGCCGTCTGCGATAGGCTCGCAACAAGGAAAGACCCCTATGGGCGGCAACGAGTTTCACCGTCTGGGCTCCTCAATGAGACGTTGAAGCTACGTCTGTAAATAGCAATGAACAACGCCGTCTGCAGGCCTCATTGGGAGAGAGAGACAGATGAACAGGAGGGGAAGAAGACTCGTGCATGGCATTGCCATGACCATGCGTGATCTGTGAGACCACGGGAGAGGCATGCACGACACTGCCACTTCCACACATAGCCTCTGTGAGGAACTCAGATGGAGAAGAGGAAGAAGAAAGAGAGGAAGAGAAAGGAGAAGAAGAAGAATTTTTCCCAAACATATATATAGAATTTGCCCCAAACATATATATAGAATTTGTGTGTAAAATGATGGTACATATGTATAGAATTTGCCCCAAACATAGGTGGATGATAAAAATAACCGTAATTGTTAGAAATTAAGATTAAATTGAATTAAAAAAAAAAAGAAAATAGGGTACAAAATGACAGATTTGCCCCTTCTTAACAATTTGTGAAATTCCAGAACAGTCCCTATGTTGCTCTAGAACTTACGTGAGTTTTCCATCGATGATCCGGGGTTGTTATAATGCCCAGTTGTTTGAAAGATGTTTGTTTTCTTATAGGGCTCGTGATGATCGATTCGATACAAATTTCGAGCCATGGATCGTGTTTTTAGGGCACGATCATGTGACTTGAAATTTGAATGAATCTTGAAACTTTGGATCGATTGTGTGCTCGTTCCTTGATGTTTTTATGTGATTTATTCATTGGAGTACACTGAGCATGCCGTCACAATCGCAGAGGAACAAACGCAGCTCGATTATGTGCCCGGACGAAGATTTTGCAACTTTAGAGTTTTGGCCGAAATCTGGAGTTCCAGCGACAGAATTTGCAGTCAATTCGTTAGCTTCATGTGCAGAATCCAACCGTTCATCATGTGCGGGGTTAGGGTCAGAAATGACCCTAGACCTTACACACACGATAGAATTGGTCTTGCGTCGATCGGACTCATGAGCGGTGTGATTCGGCTGCTAGAGCGAGGCATGATGCTATTAAAGTTCCTACACTTTCTTCACAGATCAGTAACTTCTCTTTAACTTTTCTTCGCGCTCAGGTATCGTCACGAGGTGTGTCACATATAGAATCGCTCGCCTTGATGCAACGAATATGTTCACCAAATTTGAGGGCGATCCGACTTGAGACAGGTGAGATATGAGCGTCGAAAGCACTGCTCGTGACTGTCCCTTTAATGGTGTAGAGTTGTAAGGTAGCCAAGCGGGAATATAGTGTGGCTCCTCCTGTTTCCCTCTTGTACCTATAACTTCTTCTCGGAGTGTTCATTTGAGCTGAAATTTGATCCCTAGGGGTTTTCCACCATGCCAGATCTAATAGCGGTGATCCCACAACAAATTGAGACACCAAAAATGTAACTCTAGTTATACGGTCCGTTTCAGGGTGCTAAAGACTGATTTTACTAGAACTATTTCTTAGTCTGCACTGCCTTCGATGTGTCCGAAAGAGACCTCATGAAGATCTTGGCCACTTCTGAGGCTATTATGAGACTATCAATTTTCACTGTTTGCTAGGCTTTTATTGAGCGAGGGCCCCATGATGATGGAAAATATCTTCCAACAGTATGCTCCGTCGAATGTTGCGCTTCAATAGAATCGAGAAGTGCAATCATTCGAGAAATTTGAGGGATCTTGTCGAAGTCCTCACCTTCAAGGAACTATTAGTGATTCTGAAGCATGAGGCCTTTGTAGGGACCTCCTCAGATAGAACCAAGCTTGAGGGATCTTATCGAAGTCCTCACCCTCGATGGACTATTTACGATTCTGAAGTGTGAGGGATTTGTAGGGACCTACTTAGACAGAACCAGTCTTGAGGAATCTTGTTGAAGTCCTCACCCTCGATGGACTATCTGCGATTCTGAAGCGTGAGGCCCTTGTAGGGACCTCCTCGGACAGAATCAAGCTTGAGGGATCTTGTTGAAGTCCTCACCCTCGATGGACTATTTGCAATTCTGAAACGTGAGGCCCTTGTAGGGACCTCCTCAGACATAATCAAGCTTGAGGGATCTTGTCGAAGTCCTCACCCTCGATGGACTATTTGCAATTCTGAAGCATGAGGCCCTTGTAGAAACCTCCTCGGACAGAATCAAGTTTGAGGGATCTTATCGAAGTCCTCACCCTCGATGGACTATTTGCGATTATGAAGCATGAGGCCTTTGTAAGGACCTCCTCGGACAGAACCAGGTCTATGTGGAGGCCAAGTGCTAAGAACCTTTTGGTCGGCAATATTCATTGCTACACCAGGTTTGCTTTGATGCTCAGGGTATCTCTGTAAGTCCCGTCTAGCGGGGTCCAGTCGGGGCTTTTGATATATCTCGAAAGTCTTGTCCCATGTAGGCTAGGGGGTTTGGCAAGTAATCTCTTGAAGCCTGTGGCAAGTTAGAACCCTTGCTTCGTCAGTTTCTTGCCTTCGTGATGGTCTTTAGCATTTCAGAGGGATCTTTTGGTCATTGTCTTCACCATCAAGGACTCTTGTTGCTGTTGATGTTGAAATGTGGGAGATCTTATGCGGCTCTCACTCCCTGATGAGCCAATTTGTGTTGTTGATTGGATGTTGGCATTTGAGAACTTTAGATAGCCCTCATCGACCAAAATTGCGACTGTTTGGAATTTGAGTGTCGGCTGAGGCGACAGTAGTGCGTCAACCTTTTTTGTCGGCCCAAGCGCCCTTTCGCGGGTTTTCACTTGAACATGGGCAGTGGCGCCGTAGAGATGGTTTTCACCAACTTCTGTTATTTCTAGGCTCTTTTACCCATGACCTCATGGTCATGTCCGCCCTTTTCATCTGTTTTTGCTCACGATGCCCTTTTGGGGTTTTCACTGTGCTTGGGTTTTGTTTTCCATGGAACTCTTTTACTCATGGTTTCGTGACCATGATTGTCCGTCATTTTTTACTCATGGAGTTCCCTTGTACAGGTGTACACCATGCCGTTTTTTGTAAAGGCGTATTTAGGGTCATGCCTTTGAGACTTGTGCGAAGCCTTTTAAAGTCATACAGCTAAGAGGTGCACTATAGTTTCGGGTCATACATTTGGACCGTAGTGATGATGAGTGAGTAGGGTCATGACTTTGACTTACGTTGGAGGAGATGACACGAGGTTTCTTATGAAGATTTGATGATGAATGAATGGTGGGTGAATAATGGTGACCCACTAGCTGACGGAGAGTATGGGTCGCAAGGTGGCTTGCCGTTTTGTGAGCATGGATAAGACTCACTAAGGAATGGTGAAAGATAGTAATGATGAATGGACTCACTAGTAGGGAGGAAATGAAGGTGGTGCGCGCACACGAATTGGTTGGCTAGTGAAGACATGCACAAAGATGCATGTAAAAGGCGTGTGCAGGTGTGTAGTCTTCCTGCAGAGGTAATGGAGGTGGTGTGTCAACACAGACAGGTTGGTTAGGGAGGACGTGCGTTAAGATGCACATAAAAGGGGATATGCGCGTATGTGGGGGCATCTTTAAGGTCGTGCCTCCTAGACTTGAGCAAAGTAGTTTAATGTCATGTGGCCAGGACGTGCACTATGGTTTAAGGTCAGATAACTTAGGTTTAAGGTCAGATAGCTTAGACTGTGGTTATATAGTTTTAAGTCATGCAACTAGGACCACACAGTTTAAGGTCGTGTAACTAGACCCTCCGCTACAGTTTAAGGTCATATAGTTTGGACCATGGCTGTGTAGTTTAAGTTCATGTAACATGGACCATGCAGTTTAAGGTCTTGCAACTAGACATCCGTTATAGTTTAGGGTCATATAGTTTGGACAGTGACCATGTAGTTTAAGGTCATGCAGCATGAACCGTGGCTGTGCAGTTTTGAGTCGTGTGACGAGGACTAAGCAGTTTAAGGTTGTGCAATTAGACCTTCGCTACAGTTTGGGGTCATATAGTTTGGAGCGTGGCTGTGTGTAGTTTAAGGTCATGCAGCACGGGTTGTGGTTATGCAGTTTAAATTCATGCAACTAGAATCATGCACTTTAAGGTCATACAACTTGACCTTCGCTATAGTTTAAGATCGTGCAACTAGACCTCCACTACAATTTAAGGTCATATAGTTTGGACCATGGCAGCGCAGTTTAAGGTCATGTAACATGGACCGTGACCTTGCAGTTTAAGGTCGTGTAACTTGACTTCCGCTACAGTTTAAGGTCATGTAGCTTGGAACCTGGTCGTACAGTTTTGAGTCGTATGACGAGGACTTAGCAGTTTAAGGTCGTGCAACTAGACCTCCACTATAGTTTAAGGTTATATAGTTTGGACCATGCAGTTTAGGGTTATGCATCTGGACCGAAGTGTGGTGAGGGAATGTGTCTCTATGGGAAATAGAGCCATCACCGAAGATTGGACTCCATGGGGAGTGCGAATGTGGTGCAGGGAATGAACTTCCTGAGGATGCAGAATGAGGGTCCAGATGGGAGTGCCATGGCATGCGCATGGCACTAAGCGTTGGATGGCGCATGCGGCACTGGGCTTAGATGATGTGTGCACGACATTAGGTCCCTTAGTGAAGCGCGCAACAGTAGCCCTTGACGAGGAGTGCGACGATGAATTTTTGATGAAGCATGCGGTGATAGTCTTTGGGTCAAGGCGTGTGGTGATTGCCCTTGACGAAGGCACATGGTGATAGCCCTCGATGAAGGCGCGTGACGATAGCTTCTTTCGGGCCTCCGGCTTGACCCGCCCTGGCCTGGTCTTATTGCTGTCAAAGGCTGGGGACTGGAGCATCATTTCAGCTTTGTCAAGGGCAGTTTGCGGCACTGTTGAGTATAAAAGGGGAAAAACCCCTTTTTACTGTTTTAACGAAGGGTAAAATTGTAGAAGAGATTTTTAGAGAGAGAGAGAGATAGAGCTTTCGGGAAGGGATTTTCGACAAGAGATTTCCCTGCTAGAACTTGCAGACGCAGGCTGTAAGGAAATTTTTTGGTGAGCTTCAGGGGGTTGCAAGTCCTCACAAAGTGATTGCGAACATTGCCTAGGAGTGTCAAGACTTTCTAAGGAAGGAGCGGGGTTTCTCGGAGCCTTAGCGAGATTTTGCAGTGGTGCTTCTGTCGGGAGTTGAGTGCTCCTTCGGTGGTTCCGCGGTTGACAGAAGGTTGCAGAGAAGTTCAGAGGGCTCTGTCGGTCCTCTAGCTATTGGAGGAGAAGAAGGAGGAACAGCTGTGGGCTCACTGGGAACTCAGTAGAATTTCGGTGAGCTTGTGGCGAATTTTTGAAGTGCAGAAGCAAGGAAAAGGGAGATCCGCAGGGTCTCAAGGAATCGTTTTGGAGATTCCGGTGGTTTTCTGCCAGCTCTGGTAGCGAGAAGAAGGCAGGTAAGGGCTTTCCGGTGAACAGAAGCGAGTTCCCGATGAAGAGGGGGAACGTCGGTGGAAACCCGAAGGGTTGTAGGACCGTAACAGTCGAGAGACGAAGGGTCGTCGGACGGGGAATGGTCGCCCTCCGCACGCATGGTGACAGGCCATGCCGCAAGTGTCAGGTGGCATGTCCGTATTTCGAGGAATGAATGTGCGGCGTGTGCTTGACAACTAGAGCACAAGTATTAACATGTCTTGGTTGAAAGAGGGTGATACCATCTCAGTGGGCAGATGGCGATAGTCTTCCACCTTAGCTATGGGACGACGATAGCCTAACAATATTACACCCTGAGTGCCCAATCGACGATATGCCTTTGTGAGCGCAGTCTCTTCGCGGCCGCCTAACATCTTTGCCAGTGAAGCTTCTGGTCTAATGGTTGAGTCTTCACGTGCCATTCTAGATGTGAGGAATCTCTCATGAGAAGGGGAGCTTGGTACTGCTGAATTCATCAGCGAAAGCTTGGTGAGAGACGAGCCAATTTGGCTCACCGAGGCCTTATGTGAACCAAGGTGGCCCTTGAGCGTCACCTTTGTGAGCGCCCCCATCCAGTTGGTGATGAGGGAAGATAATGATGGGAATGTGAGTATAAAGGAAGGGGTAGGCCTTTTGCATTGCCTGCACCGAAACATAGCCTCTAATGCAAGCTTGCCGACTCTATGCAAGCAGATGGTGGAAACCCCAGGTATGAAATGGTCTTCTACCGGATTGCAGGTACAAGGAGAGCACCAGTACCTGAGGGGGTACTCCTCTTGGACCATGAAGGTGTTGAGGCATTTCAGAAATACCTTGAGATAGGCTTCTTTGGCGGCTGCCCTAGTGCATGGAGGGCTACTACAACTGTTGCTCTAACATGGTCAAAGTGTTGTTGGAAACTTGGAGCCATGCTAGCAATACATGGCTGCTTGGCCATGGGGAGGCAGGGATATCACTGATGGACCCGCACTTTGTTGGTGGGCTGCCACTCCTCGACGTTATGTACGACGAGTTCATTCCCCCAAACTCAATCATTTTTTGCGGGGAGAAAGTAGGTAAAGAAGCCCCGTCAGCTAGGCTTCGAGAATTACTCGAGATCTATCAACGACTTTATGATGAGCCCAAAAATGGGCGAGTCACCTTCACTAAATGGGTAACGTTCTTCTTCGGCGACTATACAGATGAAGCTGGTCTATCGCCGAGAAAAGAGGGGAAGGAAACCCCACCTGTTTTTGAGCTACAAAAGAAGAATGAGCACATCTACCTGGCGGCTTACTTGGTACTCTTTTTGTGTAAATTTTCCTTGCCAAGAGGATTAGACGTCTTTCATCCCAGCACTTTTTATGTGGTCTGCGACATGGCGCAAGGGAAGGCGTACGCATTCGCACAGCCCGTTCTGTGTAGTATTTATCATGGCTTGGGAGCCATTTCTAGGGGAAGGAAGTATCAAGGGGATGAAGGAGGTAATGGCATCGTAGATGGCAAGGCCTTCTCAAGAGACTTCAAGACTCCTTTCCTAGTCCATTATGTGTATGGCTAGCTTGGAGCTTACTTCCTGGACACATACCTCAGAACCAAAGAGCTAGAGGACACCATGTGCCCATTTTTTCTGAAGATTGCCGGGCAAAGGGCAATCTTCCATCCCTCAGGCCACACACGTAACTTGTTCTTCAATGACCACCTCCGCATGACCCTGGTGGCATTCCCAGTTGGAGGTTTCATAGATCGTGTGTATGTGGACGAGGTGGGCCACCACCTAGATGGTGATTTCACCAGCCCAAAAGAATTGATGTTTATGCTGAGTGTGAGAGGCAGGGTTCTTTCCTATCGCACTATCTATGGTGCGAAGCTTGAGGGCTACTTTCCACATACGTTTGCTCAGCAACATGGGTTGGATCAGGGCTTCCCATTCTCCATATTCTTTGAGAAGCAGCATAACAGGGCAGCCCGTTGGAAGAAGGACGTGGGAGATTGGCTCTTGAGGCACATTCACATTGCCTAAGCCACATGCTTGGAGACCACCAAGGTCAATAAGTATGTGCTACCCCATTTTGGCAGGACGGTATGGGCAACCGAGGCCCACGAGCGCTGGTGGAGAATCACGAAGAAGGGGTATTGGGATGTGAAACACCCTCAAAATGGGGAGGGTAACTGTTGGAGCCAAGACACAAGGCAGCGAAAAATGGCTAGGACCGCTCCCCTAGGCCAAAATTGTACCCTGGGCTTCCCTCATGACTGACACACGATCGGGCGGCCTCGCCAGGCTGCTGTGGACGAATCTTTACTGCGGTTTCTCAATATGGAGAAAAAGATGGAGAGCAATTTTTGACAACCTCTATGCCATTTTCAAATGGAAGGAAGACCGCAAAGTCTCGGGGCATGAAGGGCGTCCTGTCCAGGATTTGAATAAACTGATAGGAAGCGGAACTCATAGCAAGTTAGCCGCCAGTTCTCCCAAGTCTACCACCTCGAAGGCTGCTGTGCTCAAGCAGGCGAAAGGAAAGAAGAGGAATAGGACTGCCCCAGTGACTCCTCGTGCTTCAGCTAAGAAGGTGACCAAGTCTTCAGTGCGTAAAGGGCGTAAGACTCTAGTGGTTCTTGAGCCAGAAGACAGCTCCTCATCCTCAGCTTCTTCGGAGGACTGTGTGTCTCCTGTCGTTTCTGCGTTGCCGTCTGCTCTTGGGGCTTCGCCTTCTCCTTCTCCTGAACTTTCTCCTGGCCCTTCAGAGGCTCAAGTCGGCGCCTCAGGGCCTACTGCCTTGATCGAAATCGCTTCTGATAGGGCAACGACATCCACGATTGAAGGGGAAGGCTCAGCTCCGATTGTGGTAAATGAGGATGATGAGGCTAGCCTTGTTGAGGCTGGTACTAACGAGGTAGGGAGGGCCTCTGAGAATCTAACGGTTGTCGTGCCTACCGAAAAAATGGGAACTCTGGTAGAGCTTGTGATAATAGAAGAGGATGAAGCCGCATGGACTGAAGAGGGGTTATCCGAGCAGTAAGAGATGGCTGCTTCAAGTGATGCATTTGTGGGGGGCGCAGAAGCAGGACGATCTGAGGGGTCAGGCTTGGAGGGCCTAGAGGTGCCACACTTGACTATAGAAGAGGCAGGCGTCGTGGGAGAGCCTGTTGCTAAAGTGATCACCATGGGGGACAAGGGTGAAGAAGGAGAGGGAGAAGGTGTAGGACCTGCCAAGGCGGAGATGGTGATCCAGAAGAGAGGACGTAGGGAGATCACTGCCTCAGGAGAGGAGGCTACCGAGGTGCAACATGAGGCTGAGGTAGAGGCTCCAAGCGAGGAGTCCAATCTTGCCCCGACTACAGTTGTTGTCCTTATAGAGGGCGAGGCTACGGTACCTGGGCATGAAAGGGTCGAGCTTTACGTGGCCATGACAGAGGGTCAGAGCGAGAGAGCCATTGCCGAGGTATCAGAGCAGCCTGAGGTTGCTCTTGATTCTGGGGAGCCTGAGGCCTTGGCGGCAACTGAGAGTTCTTATGTGGTGGTTGCTCCTAACATATTCCCCAAGCCCACTTTCAGCGGGATATCGGGCGATTTCTTTGAGATGCTGCGAACGGGTTTCTAGAAGCTGAAGGAGCTGCCTCTCAAAGATCTTGGAACAATGCTATTACAGTTGAGGGGTATCGCCATAGGGAGTGTGCCTGAAGTGCTCCCTTACTTTGACAACATCGCCAACGAGCTGGAGGGATGGAGGGAGAAGGCCCTGCCACAAGCAACTGCGCAGCGACTGGAAAGCTCACAGTTGCCCCCTTTGGAGTCTTCTCTTCTACTCTACATTGAATTAGTAAACACTCAATCGCAGCAGCTGGATGCTGTAGATTCATGGAGATCAGAACTTGCTGTGGAGCCCATGGCCGGCCACCACAAGGTAATGGCTCTGAGGGCGAAGATATAAGAGCTGACGAAGAAGCTTGACAAGCTGAAAAAGGAGACTGCGGATTGGGAAGCGAAGGACAAGGTGCTTGTTGATAATGCTTTAGCCCTCGAATATTCCTTGGAAGAAGTGACCCCCCTGATGAAGCATGAGGAGGGGCTGGTGGTAGAGCTGAAGAATGAGATTGAGCGGGCAAAGACATCGGCTGCAACATACATGGGAAAGATCTAGTAATCGATCGATTTTGATGACGCCTTTTTCTTTTTTCTTTTTTTTTTAGTTCTTCTCATTGTAAAAGAAAGAGGCTTGTAATGCCATCTTGATTTGTAAATGAAACAATTCTTTTCGCTTTTCTTTCTATCTTATTACTTCTGCCCTTTCATAGTTTGAGATGAGTAAGAATAGCCCACTCCTTACTTCGTCTTGTGGCAACTTGCTGTGGCTTCAATGACCTCGAATGGGGGGAACAATTGCTTCCTCACCCCTTAGTGTTTGATCGGAGAGGGGCTCATAGTTCATGATTCTCATGATTTGGTGAGCCTGTTCGATGTAAATGCTCCAGTCAAGGGCAGCTTTAGCTTCGATTTGAGGTACATTGGTTTTGAGCTCATCATAGGTCTTAGTCTCAGGGACAAACCCCTTTAAGTGCTTTGAAGCGATGCGGATGACCTACAATTGATTCTGGAGGTTACGAACCTCGTTTCTTAGCTCTGTCATGGGGTCTTGATCCTGAGAGCCAGAGGGACGACTCTTGTCTGCTTGTACTTCTTCGACAACCCCTGAGAAGCGTAAGACCTTCTTTAGACTGCTGATGATGCCCTTGCTCAAGGAGGATGGAACTTGGAGCACCTTCCTTGGTGGTTGGTATGCCAGTTCTGCTTCTAGAAGAGCGATGGGGACATGCAAGACCTTTCGCTGGTCTGGTGTATAGGTGACCCTCATTGCTGAAAGGTCTACCTCTAGGGCCTCCATAGGCTCGGGAGTTGCTTCTAGCTTGCCATTTTATTCTGGTGAGTTAGAAGTAGAGGGGGAAGATTTGTTTTCAAGGGTGGATACGATGACCTCGGAGAGGTGGCAAGGTATATTGGGGTGGATCGGAGTCAAATGGAGGATCTTGCCCTGTCTTTCCTCTTTTTTGAACATGTATGTGATCATCCGCCCCAAGTCTTCAACGTCATCATGGGACGAGGGTCCCATCTCTCTCACAGGCTTCCAATCGTCATCTTTTGATTTTTTTGAATATAGAAGATATGTGAAATAGTACTTGGCGTCTGCATAGTGAGTCTTAGCTCTAGAGATCAATCTTTTATTAGCATAGACTGTGTGCTGACTCCCATCTCGGCTGTATTTGAAGCATTGGTGGAGCGTGGAAGGAACCACCACCTTATCGTGAAGCCAAGGACGACCAAGCAGGACATTGTAAGAGGTATCGGTGTCGATTACGTGGAACTGAGCGTAATCATTGAGGTCATCGATCTTGAGATGAAGGCGCATTGTGCCGGTTGGCTTCTCTCCTGATTGGTTGAAACCTTGCACAGTGATGTGGGCAGGAGTGAGGTCGTCAGACCCTAATCCCAATCGGATGAGGATCCTTCTTAAGATCACGTTAACTGCTGACCCCCCATCTAGCAAGATCCGATTGGTAGGGCAGGCATGGAGTTCACCATTCACAAAGAGGGGACGATTGTGGAATTTACCTCCCAATTGAAGGTCGTCTTTAGAAAAAGAGATTGCCAAGCACTCACTTATGGGCTCGACTTCGGTCTCGTATACCTCTGGGTTAGAAAGAGTTTGCACCAGGGCCATACGATAATCTTTAGATAGCAGGAGGGCATCATAGATACTTAGAAGGGCTGGAAGCTTTCTCAAGTACCTAATTACGTCATACTTCACTTTATCCTTATTAGTCTTTTGTGTTCCTAATCCAGCCATTGGTGTAGGTGATAGGGTAGGCTTAGGAACAGGCTTTGGTTGGGTTTTGGCTTGTGACACTTGCGGACTTTGTTTCTCAGCCAGTGCTGTCTGGGTTGACGGGGAAGTGATAGGGACTTGTATTAGGGGTGTAGAAGTCTGAGGTTTAGGCTTTCGGAAAAGTGAAGGATCAAGAAGTCTGACAACCTTGAGCCTTTGAGGTGTGGGCTGTAGCTTCTTTCCTGATCTTAGACCCATTTAACTCATGCTAGCTGGTACTTCCAAGATCTGTGCCATGTGGAAGGTCTCTTTGGAACAGGAGTCTGAAGATGACTTGGTCTTTGCTTGGGTTGACAGGGCGTCGGCAAATGTCGAAAATCCAACTTCCTGAGCCAGCATCTCTTTGAGGCGCTCTTGCTATGGCTGGGTGACGCTGTTGCCTCCGAACTCTCTATTTAGAGTGTCGAAGTTTGGGCACCGTTGAGTTGCACCTGTAGAGAAAATAGAAGAGGAGGGAGAAGAAAAGTTAGAACGTTCATGACATCTGTTTACGTCGTTGCCGAAATTGGACGTGTGCAGGTGGTATTTTAGGTCTTGCCCTGGCTTTGAC
Source organism: Amborella trichopoda (assembly GCF_054954075.1). Lineage (NCBI taxonomy): Eukaryota > Viridiplantae > Streptophyta > Magnoliopsida > Amborellales > Amborellaceae > Amborella > Amborella trichopoda. Next base: position 28,963,442 of record NC_142347.1, read on the forward strand.
CATTGTGGGGTGCTTTTAGCCTCATCACCCATATTGGAGGAATCCCAAGCTGCTGGCTGCTCGGGGATGTCCGCCTGATTAGACGAAAGGACGAGGCGAGCTGTGTCATTGATGAAGTCCTGCAAGGTCGGAAGTGGGGGCAGAGGCCTGAGAAATTCTTCCTCAACTGGAGGCTAAGGAAGATGAGTCCTTTGGCAGGCTGATCTAGGAGCTCGCGTCTCCTTTTGGATGCCCGAGGGGGTGTTTGGACCGCACTCTCTAGATGGTGAGTAGTCACAGCTTGATGGACCGCTTCACGCTTTAGGGATTTGAGCCTACTTCGCCCATGGTAGACTTCCCAGGGTTGAGAGGTCGAGGGTTTCGAAGGGCTCAGTGCACGCTCATGAAGGGCTTGTAGAGTGGCCTTCTCTTGAACAGGAGTGATGGCTTGAAAGTGTTCCCCGAGGATGGCACAAACGATGTGGCCTTGCTGGACTATAGCTTCAAATCCCAAGCACTCATTTAGCTCGTGACCCATAACTTGGTGATAAGGGAACCATAGTTTTTTCGTGCCCTGGGCAAGCCGCTTAGGCTGCTTGGTGGGCTTGGTAGTGACGAGTTCCTGTTGGAGCGTCGCCTCAAAGAGGCCTGCAAAGGGTTTGATCCCGCTTTTCCCTGAGCTGGCATCGAGAGGTCTTCTTGCACAAACAGAAGAGGGACTTAAGGGTGTCCTCTAGCCTTGAACTTCCTGACACTGTTGCATATTCTTTGCTAGAAGCTTATGGAAGCCGGTGCACTCTTTGACGTCATGACCTCATATCTAGTGATATGCGCACCAGAGGTTCTCGGTTCCTAGGGGCAGGAACTTGGGTTGCCTTGTCGGCTTGGGGATGAAGAGTCCTTCTTCGAGCATTATGGAGAAAAATGCACGGAGAATAGCTGGTGCCTCATCACCCTCTTGGATCGTGACTATGTGAGAAGCCTCAGTTGCCCCGATTGCTTTCTTCAACTCTTTGAGCTTTATCTAATCCTTGATGATAAGGGCCTTGATAATGTCGTTGAGTTTATAGCAGTCATGAGTATGGTGGCTTACTCCCCTATGGTAGATGCAATACTTCTCATTTGTCTCCTGCCCAGCCGACTTTTCAGTATTGGCCTCCGGCAGCTGGATCACGCTTTGTTCTAACAGTAGTCGAAGCAGTCCAGGCGTCCACTCATTGTCGAAGGGGTAAAATTTATTCTGGTGTTAGATCTATAAGTCATTTCGTTAAGAATTTTTAGGAGGTGGGACCAGATTGTAGGATAGCTGCTTGCCATGGGCTTGAGGTGTCTGTGCCTTGGAGAGGTCCAGGGTTTGAGGAGTCGGGCTCTTAATATAAGTCACGGTGATGCTCGGGCTGATCACTGCTTTTGAGTTGCCCCGACTGTTGGAGTGGGAGTTTGAGCTGAAGGGTTGCTGACGAGGGCTGCCATGGTGCTCGAACAAGCCCTCAATACAAACTACCTTAGAGATGAGCTCTGACATGGAGGGTGGATTGGATGCCTTGACATGCATGGCGATCTCAGGAAGCATGTTCCGTATGCAGGTCTGAACCGCTTCCTTCTTAGTCATGGGAGTGGTGTGGAAGGTTGCTAACTCTCTCCATAGAGTAATGAACTTGTCAACTAACTCTCTCCATCGATGGTCTCCATGTTCCTCTGGACTTCGTAGAAGCATCGATAAAACAAATGCTCCATCTCTTGCCACATGTGTACCGAGTTGGGAGGCAGCTGAGCATACCACTGGAAGGCTGGCCCTTCAAGAGTCTCGACGAACTGGAAGAGGAGGAGTCGTTTGTCAGTTGCCATCTCTCGACAGGCCGCCTGAAAGTGAGCAGTATGCTGGTGCAGAGACGTAGTACCGTTGAATAGGGGAAGCTTCCCCTTTTGATAGTTCGGAGGGAAGGGTACTTGGTCAATGTACGAAGGGTATAGCTTCTAGTAGAGCAGTGTCCTTGCATGCCTGGGACCTTGTTCTTGAGGCTATGGGCCACCATAGCATCTATGTCGGTTTGAGAGACCCTAGGGGAGGCATAACTTTCTTGGGAGGTCGATGGGGGAGTTTGCCTAGGAGCTGTGTCCTCATCGATCAAGGAATTGGTCTCATGGTGAGAGGAAGTGGGCCTGGAGACTTTTAGGCATTCCAACTTTCCAAGGATGGATTGCATCATTACCTCCAACCTGGTCATTTTGTCTTCCTGGGCTTCGTCCGAGTCATTAATCACCATGACACTGACCATCTCGTCTGGGAGGTCAGAGCCAGGGGGAGGAGCGGACTGCCGAGGTAGGCGAGTCATGGGTGGAAAGTCAGTCTGCAGGGGCTCAACTTGCCCCGACTGGATTCGAGCTTTGTATGCCAATCTTGTGAGGACTAGTTCTCGATAGTCTTGAGATCGTGGCTTCTGGGTAGTGACGATCCAGCAATACTCCTGAACTCAATTAGGTTCTGGAGTTTGAAGAGGGAAAAAGGGATTACGATGATGGAGGTCATCGAGGGTGGTGACCTTGACTACCTTGGAGGCTCCTTTGGTCAGGATCCGAAGACCTCTCTTCTACTTAACTTTGAGACGATTGTGGATCTTATTCCATAATTGAGCCTGAGACCTGGACTGGCCTACCTTCTTTGAACATGCAAGGGCCGTGTCTATGAGTTGGAGCAAGGAGTGGGGTCCTAGGATAGAAGGCAGCCTGGGCTTCTGCCTTTGAGGCTGAAATCCTCTGTCTGACATCAAGCCGCTGCCCCGAGTGCCTTTGTAGGGCCCATGTTCACGATTGACATGAGGTGGGCTTAAGATGATACTCTTAGGGAAGACCTTTGAGTACCAAGGCTCAAGATGATTGACCGGTGTCGGGCGAGCGACAGAGGAAGTAGCTTATTCACGACTCTGCCTGAGTCTGGACCGAGGAGGAAACTGCGATAGCGGTGCCTGTGCACCTTTAGGGTTTGCCATTTGGGTGACTTGAGGGTCAACCCGAGATCGATCAATTGGTTTCCCCTTGGGCTATCAAGACCCACAAGCTTCTGTTTGTTAGGGACGAGGCGGAAGTTCATCTCTCACCGAGTGATGACTTGTGCGTTAGAAGGGAAGAGGAAGCAGTCGACCCTCATGTGCTCGAGATGGCATAGAGCTAGCACCCTGAGCTCTAGAAAGCGAATGCATGACGTACGCAGAGTTCATCCCAAGAAGGCCTAGCCCTTGATGCGAGCTCAAGGCAACGTGAGGGTTGCCTCGAGGTGTGGGTTGAGTGGATGGACCATGAGCTCTTGGGTGTGTGCAAGAGGTGGAGGCTGCAAGGTCTTCTCCTTGGTGTGTCGAGCCTTTAAGTTTAAAGGTTCGGAGAGGTGAAAGATTATAAGGGGTTGCCTTGCGGCGTACCTCAAGAGCGATGACAACTTGCTTGCCTCCAGTGAAAGTGGTTAGGGCAACCTTCCGACGTGCCCCAGCAATATGACCGACAAGAGACTTGCTAGTAGCATGGCGCGTGCTGTGTGCGGTGGCAGACGTGCCACCGATGCAAGGGGCCTCGATGGAGGGTCCACCAGGGCGAGGAAGAAGGGAGTCAGGGACTTTCAAGTCCCTTCTTGCACTAACCTAGGCAATAACTTGAGAGCCAGACTATGAGTCGCAGCTCAGAAGGAGAGTAGGGAAGGAAGCTTGAGTAGTTCGCTTCCCTGGGACAGTCATGAGTGCGGGGATAAGGAAGTCCCCGATTCGGATGAACGGGGTTGAACAACCCAGGTGCCATATAAATTAATGCACAAAGTAAAAGAAGATACTGGTCAAACAAGAGCGAACCGACTAAGGGGTAATAAGTCCCCAATGGAGCAGCCAAGCTATTTAGGTGCCTCAATCTTGCCTTTTAGATCTAGATGATTTTGCGGTATGTATCTCGGGTTTTAAGCAAACCCGAGATTTGAGATCACTCTCTCAGAACCTTGCTCAGTAGCAAGGGCTGGTATACCAACCATGAGAGAGGAATTTAAGCTGGTTCAAGTGGGTGCCCTCTTAGATCACGAAGAAAGCCCCCCAGCTGCTTTAGCTGGATCGGAATCGCCTCCCTTGATATGCAATCCTCTTGTTTTTTGCATAACACTTCTATGGTTAATTGACGAGACAAGTGGGTCGAAGAGACCCACCCTTGTCTTAGGGCATTGCATGCTCATATGAGGGAGTGACGAAACGGAAGGCTTCCAATAAAGAGAGGAAGGAGAAGAAAACTTGACAAAGGGGTGAGACTAGCATGCTGACCGGAAGACTACCAAATCAGAGAGGTAGTAAGACGGGCATGGTTATCAAGACCAGCATGGCGTCAATGCTACCCAAAATCGAGACTGATATGGCGGCACTAAGCTAAGTCTACTCTTAATCAAGTAAGGGGTGGAAAGAATGAGGAGACAGAAAGAGAGCAAAAAGAAAGAGAGTGAGACGACGGAGGGGATAGGGTCCCAACGGCGCTAGGCGTTGCCACCCATGACCATGGAGTGGCAGTGCCACGGCTAGAGGGTGAGTAGCAGACTACGGACGACACTAGACATCACCATTGGCAACATAAAAAGGTAACGCGCCCCTACGTCGGCGGCGATAGCCTCTCATGGAGCACGCGGTGATAGTTCTCATGACGTGGATGGCTACAGGCGTGGGACGCAAGGGAGACGGTGATGAGCACCAAATGCACGGAAGAAGCTCGTGGGCTGCGAAGGGCATCGAGTCCGCGAAGGAAGCTCGCAGACTGCAATAGGTGTTGCCGAGGCCTCTAGCGGGTGGCGATAGGTATCGCCCTCTGTGATAAGCACGCAACAGGGGAAGACCCCTACGGGCAACAACGAGTTTCGCCATCTGGGCTCCTCAATAAAATGTTGAAGCTACATCTGCAGACGACGATGAGCAGCACCGTCTGCAGGCTTCATCGGGAGAGAGAGACAGATAAATAGGACGGGTAGAAGACTCGCACATGGCACTGCCATCACCATGTGCAACCTATGAGACCACGGGAGAGGCATGCATGACACTGCCACTGCTGCACATGGCCTCTGTGAGGAACTCAGATGGAGAGGAGGAAGAAGAAAGAGAGGAAGAAAAAGGAGAATAAGAAGAAAGAGAGGAAAAGAAAAGGAAGAGAGAGAAGATCTACCTCAAGCATAGGGGTATCGATCAAAACTTTCTCTCACCTTGCTCTCTTTCTCCAAATGTGACCCAATAATGGTAAGAAAGAGAAACTGTGTTAAGTAAAAACTCTCTCTTTTGTGAGGGATTGAGTCCTTTGTACGTACAATGATGGTACGTACATATAGAATTTTCCCCAAACATGGGTGGATGATCAAAAGTAACCCTATTTGCTAGAAAATAAGATTAAATTGAACTAAAAGAAATTAGTAAATAGGGTGAAAAATGGCAGATTTGCCCCTTCCTAACAATTTTTAGAATTTCAGAACAATCCTTGTGTTGCCCTAGAACTTGCATGATCTTGCATGGATGATTTGAGGTTGTTCAGATGCCCGGTTGATTGAAAGATAATTGTTTTCTTGTAGGGATCAACATGGCGATCGATTCAATACCAACTTCGATCCATGGATCGTGTTTTTAGGGCACGATCATGTGACTTGAAATTTGAATGAATCTTGAAACTTCGGATCGATCGTCTGCTCGTTCCTTGATTTTTTTTGTGATTTATTTGTTGGAGTACACTGAGCATACGATCACGATCACGGGGCAAAAACCGCAACTACATTCCTTGCTCGTATGAAGATTTTGCAACTTTGGAGTTTTGGCTAGAATCTAGAATTCCGACGATGAAATTAGCAGTCACTTCGTCGGCTTCGTGTACGGAATCCAACCATTCATCACGTACGAAGTTCGGGTCAGAGATGGCCTGAGACCTTACACACACGATGGAATTGGTCTCGCGTCAATCGGGCTCATGAGCGGTGTGATTCGGCCGCTCGAGAGAGGCACGACGCTGTTAAATTTCTTGCACTTTCTTCACGGATCAACAACTTCTCTCTAGATTTCTTCACGGTCGAGCATCGTCAAGGGGTGTGCCATATATCAAATCGCTCGTCTTGATGCAGAGAATATGCTCACAAAATTTGACCACGATCCGACTTAAGACGAATGAGATATGTGCGTCGAAATTCAATGCTCGTGACTGTCCCTTCAATGATGTAGAGTTGTAGGGTGGCCGCATGGGAATAGCGTGTGGCTCCTCCTGTTTCCCTCTTTTGCCTATAACTTCTTCCTTGAGTGTGCTTGAGACTTCAAAAATGTAACTCTAGTTATAGGGTTTGTTTCAAGGTGCTTGAGGCTGATTTTGCCAAAACTGTTTCTCTGTCTGCACTACCTTAGAAGTGTCAGAAAGTGACGAAACTTGGCAAGGGAATTTTGAGAGCTCATGACGATCTTGGCCAGTTCTGGGGCTATTTTGAGACTGTCGAAATTTCCACTATTTGCTAGGCTTTTATTGAGCGGGGGCCCCATGATGACGAAAAATATCTTCGAACAACTACCCCTAGTGGGGTTGCATCTGTACTCTGGTATGTCGTTCTCAGCAGAGTTACATGCACACCATTACTTATCATCCCCAGGGAGTCACACTTACCCTCTTAATCCCTAGCGAAGTTTGTTTCAGCTTGCCACTCCTTCCACCATCTTCATCTAAATATCTTTGTTTGTGTATAGCCTTTACTATTTTGATCCCCAAGGAGTCAGATTGCTATCTATAGACCTATCCCCCATGCAGCTTCACCTACATGGCGACCCACACCTTGGTCCTAGCCGCATGACCTTAAAATGCATAACCGTGGTCTGTGCTGCATGACCTTAAACTGCACATCCAGGGTCCATGCTACATGATCTTAAACTGCACAGTCATGGTCCATTATGCATGACCTTCAACTGCACAGTTGTGCTCTGTGCTGCATGACCTTAAACTAAATAGGCACGATCTATGCTGCATAACCTTAAATTGTACAGCCATGGTCCATGCTGCATGACCTTAAACTACACAGCCTTGGTCCTAGCTGCATGACCTTAAACTGCACAGCCATGGTCCACGCTGTATGACCTTAAACTGCATAGCCATGGTTCTTGCTGCATGACCTTAAACTGTACAGCCGTGGTCCATGCTACATGACCTTAAACTACACAGTCGTGATCCATGATGCATGACCTTAAACTATACAACCTTGGTCCTAGTTGCATGACCTTAAACTGCACAGCCCTGTTCCATGCTGCATGAGCTTAAACTGTACAGCCATGGTCCATGCTGCATGACCTTAAACTCACAACCATGGTTCATTTTGCATGACCTTAATCTGCACAGTCATAGTTTGCGCTACATGACCTTAAACTACATAGCCGTGGTCCACGTTGCATGACCTTAAACTGTATAGTCGTGGTTCGCGCTTCATGACCTTAAATTGCACAACCATAGTCCTAGCTGCATGACCCTAAACTACACAGCCATGGTTCATGCTGCATGACCTTAAACTGCACAGCTGTGGTCCGCATTGCATGACCTTAAACTTCATAGCCGTGGTCCATGCTGTATGACCCTAAATTGCATAGCCATGGTCCTTGCTGCATGACTTTAAACTCTACAACCATAGTCTAGTTGCATGACCTTAAGTTGAATGGTCCATACTACATGACCTTAAACTATAGCGGAGGTCTAGTTGCAGGACCTTAAACTACCTAGTCCTAGCTACATGACTTTAAACTGCATGGCCATGGTCCGAACTATATGACCATAAACCATAGTTTACGTCCTGACTACATGACATTAGAAAGCTCAGCATCATTATCTAAACTACATGAACATAAACTATAGCAAAGGTCTAGTTGCACGACCTTAAACTGCCTGGTTCTCGTTGCATGACCTTAGACTGTATAACTACGGTCCAGCTGTATGACCAAACAATGGTGCGTGACCTAGCCGCATGACGATAAACTTCTTTTCACTAGTCTCAGAGGCATGACCTTAAACACGCCTTCACATATGCGCACACCCCCTTTACATGCATCTTCATGCACTCCTTCCCTAACCAACCCATCAATGTGCGTGCACTACCTTCATAAATTCCCCAGTGAGTCCATTCACCCCATTACCATCATCCATCATTCCTCAGTCAGTCTCATCCATGCTCACAAAATGGGGAGCCATCTCACCACCCATACTCGCTGTCAACTAGTGGGTCACCACTTTTTACCCACCTGTCATACATCTTCCATCTTTCAAAGGCAGCCTAGTACCATCTCCCCAAAGTGAGTCAAAACCATCGTCATACTCACTCTATGGCCTTCTACAGACTGCCACTAATCCTCATTACAGTCCAGCTATATGACACTTTAAACTATAGTGCGCGTCCTAGCTGTATAATGTTAAAAGGCTTCGCACAGGTCTCGAAGGCATGACCCTAAACACGCCTTCACAAAAAATGGGCATGGTGTACACCTGGAAAAGGAAATGCCATGAGTAAAAATGACGGATGGGCATGTTCTTGAAACCGTGAGTAAAAGAGTTCCATGAAAACAAAAACCCAGGCACGGTGAAAACCCCAAAAGGGTATCGTGGGCGAAAGCGGATGAAAAGGGTGGACATATTGGAAAGGCCATGAGTTAAAAAGCACCAGATAAAAGGAAGTTGGTGAAAACTGTCTTCACGACGCCACTTCCCCTGTTCAAGCAAAAACCCGCAAAGGGCACTTGGACCAACAAAATAGGTTGACAGAGCACCACAAACTCAACCAACATCCAATTGCCAAACAATCATAATTCTTCCTGGCAAGGTCTACCTAACATTCTCAACTACTAGTATCCAATTACAACACAAAATTACTCATCCAAGAGTGAGAGCCTCATAAGATCTCCCATGTTCCACTTCCAAAAACAACAAGAGTCCTTGAGGGTGAGGACGATGATCAAAAGATCCCTCCAAAATGCTAAAGATCCCTACGAAGGTAGGAAACTGATGAAGCCAGGGCCTAACCTGCCAGAGACTTTAGGGTAATGTCTCTCCATGAAGTCCCCTTGCCTAAAACCTTCCTTAGCCAGCAGGCCCAGATTTTCGACTAGACCTGACAGAATGGGGCCCACGAGGTCGCCTCACCAAAACTCCCTCTAGCCTACAGGCCCAGATTTTTGGGTTAGGTCAGAAGCCCCCGACTAGACCCCGTCAAGTGGGACTTACAGAGATACCCTGATCATAAAATTCAAACCGGATGTAGTAGCGAACAATGCTGACCGAAGGTTCATAGCATTTGGACTCCAAATAGGCCTGATTCTGGTCAATGAGGTCCCTACAAAATCCTCATGTTGTCAGAATCACAAATAGTCCCTCGATGGTGAGGACTTCGATAGGATCCCTCAAAAGTTTCTTCTTCCCCTAAAGTCTCCACTGACGGATCCGTACATTGCATCCAAAAGTCTGAGCACCCTAGTTGCAACATTGCGTGAATCTCCTCAGCGTTCATGTAGTCATGTGGTTAGCCAAGGGAAATTTCATGAATGATTGTACTTCTCACTTCTCTTGAAGCACAACATTCAGTGGGGCATGCTGTTGGAAGATATTTTTCATCATCATGGGTCCCGATCAATAAAGCCTAACATACAGTGGAAATTCTGACAACCTCATAATATCCCAAAAAATGTTCAAGATCTTCATAAAGACTCTCAAAAGTCTCCTGCCAAGTTTTGTCGCATTCCGACATGTTTAAGGCAGTGCAGACTGATAAACAGTTCCGAAAGAATTAACCTCTTGCACCCTGAAACGGACCCTATAACTAGAGTTATATCTTTGGTGTCTCAATTTGTTGTGGGACCACCGCCATTAGATCTGTCATGGTTGAAAACCCTCAAAGTTCATATTTCAGCTTAGACGGACACTCCAGGAAAAAGTAATAGGCGAAAGAGCAAAACAAGAGGAGTCGCACGCTATTCCCGTGCGACCACCCTGCAACCCAATTCCATTGAAGGGGCAGTCACAAATAGTTACTTTTGACATTTATATCTTCCTCATATGAGATCAGATCATGTTCAAACTTGATGGAGCGTGTTCGTCTCGTCGAGATGAGGGTTTCGATATGTGGTACGCCCCCCGAGGACGCCTGAGCACAAAGAAAATCTAGAGAGAAGTTGCTGATCCGTGAGAAATTTGTAGGAAATTCAGAATCGTCGTCCCTAGCTCGAGCTGCCAAACCACTGGTCCGAACTTCACACATGATGAATGGTCGGATTCCACACATGAAGCCGATGAAGTAACTACAAATTTTGTCGTCGAAATTCTAGATTCTTGCCAAAACTCCAAAGTTGTAAAATCTTCGTCCGAGCACGGAATTGAGTTGTGTTTGTTGCCCCCAATCGTGATGGCATGCTCAGTGTGATCCAGCGAAGAAATCATAGAAAAACATCAAAGAATGAGTACACAATCTATCTAAAGTTTCAAGATTCATTTCAAATTTTAAGTCACATGATCGTGCCTTAAAAACACGATCCATGGTTCGAAGTTGGTATCAAATCGATCGCCCATACCAAGCCTTACAAGAAAATAATCATCTTTCGATCAAATGGGTATCAAAACAACCCTAGATCATCCATGAAAAATTATGCACGTTATAGGGCAACACAAAGACTGTCTTGAAATTTGACAACTTGTTAGGAAGGGGAAAATCTGTCATTTGTACCTTATTTTTAATTTCTTTTAATTCAGTTAAAGTTTAATTTCCAGCAAGTAGGTTTAATTTTAATCAATCCACCCATGTTTGGGCACATTTCTATATATACCACGTACCACCATTGTACGCAAAAGGCTGGAACCCTTCACATAAGAGAGAGTTTTTACTTACTAAAGTTTCTCGTTCTTCTCATTGTTGGGTCACGTTTCGAGAGAAAGAGTAAGGGGAGAGAAACTATTGACTCGGTACCCCTAGGCTCATGGTAAATTCTTCTCTCTCTTCATTTCTTTCTTCTTCTTCTTCCTCGTATGAGCCTCCCTCAGAGGCCATGCACGGCAGTGGCAGTGCCATTCATGCGTCTTTCTTTTCTCTTTTCCTCTCCCTAGGGCTTCACAGGTCGCGCATGGCGATAGCGGTGCCATGCACGAGCTCCTTTCCCCTTCTATTGGTTCGTCTCTAGCTCTCAGTGAGGCTAGCAGATGGCGCTGCTTATCGTCGTCCATAGGAAGGTCCTCGACATCTTAGTGAAGAACCCAGACGACGAAACTCATTGCCACCCGTCTGCGATCTTGCTTCGCATGCTCGGTGCCTGTCGTTGCTCGTGAACCTCCTTCGTGCGATCCTCAAACCTACTGCTGTCCGCAGGTTACTCTTGCATCCCACGCCTATCGCTGTGTGCCTTGGCAAGAACTGTCACCATGCGCTTGACAAATGGCTATCGCCACACGCTTCACAAAAGGTTATCGTCACCCGCGTAGGGGTGTGCAGCCTTCTTGTGTTGTCAGTGGCTTCGCCTAGCGCCGCTCAAAGTTCATTGCTCATCCTCTAGCCGTGAGTAGTAGTGTCTAGAGCTATCTTAGAGCCACGACACTGCTACTCTACGGTTGTGGGTGACAACGCGTAGCACCGTTGAGACCCTATCTCTTCACCACCTCTTGCTTTCCACTTCATCGCCCCAACTTTTCACATTCTCAGCCACACAAATGTGCATTTCCCTAAGACAAGGGTGGGTCTTTCAGCCCATTTGTCTTGCAAATTAACTATAGTAGTATTGTGCAAAAAAATCAGGAGATTGCAGGTCAAGGGAAGCGATTCCGATCCAGCTGAAGCAGCTGGGGGGCTTTCTGTCGTGATCTAAGAGAGCGCCCCCGCGAGTCAGCCTGAGTAAGTTACGAGCCAAGGTGTGGTTGGTCCCCACCTCACATCCAAATTTCCTCTCTCACTCGTTGGATACCTACCCTTGTTCTTAAACAAGGTTCTCGAGAGAGCGATCTCAGGTCCCGGATCTTCTGAACCAGAGACATGTGTCACCCGATCACCTAGATTCGGGGAGGCGAGATCGAGGCACCTAACCAGCCAAGCTTAATTACAATTAAAGAAATTGAAAAAAAATCCAAAATTAGGCACAAATGATAAAAATGTCCCTATGATCTTTTACCTGAATGACAAGACCATCCCTGCATGCAGGCTGCTCTGTCATGGGAAGACCTTGAAAGTTGGTCCTGCAACTTGCGGCAATTTTTTGACTTTTTCAGCAACATATCTTCATTCTTCTTTCAATTGCAAGCATTTTGATGCCCTTCAATCGTGCTATGGTGGCCTTCTTCCCCAGGGTGAAAGTCCGGCCAGTTTTGTGAACTTTGTTTGCTGATGCATCTCCGAGTTGTGTCGTTTAGCTCCTGGCTCTGCTTGTAAGCTAGAGAGGAGGTCATTGCAATCATTTTTTACCAAGTTGGGGCCGATTTGGTGCAGTTTTGCGTCTTTGGCTATTTTTGAAGATTACCGGAAAAAGGGATTCTAATAACTGACTGAATTTAGTTCTTTTGAACTCCTCCTCGAGTCAATCCATGGCCTGGATTTTGAACTATGCTTCACCGAATCTGGAGCCTGTTGACCCTTTTTTTTTTGTCATGGTTTCATCGGCTACTTTCCTCTTCAGAGCAATAGGGTTCCCGGTCATGCCGCAGTGAGTGCCTTAGGTCAAAATGAAGGGGTTGGTGTGATCTAGAACATCTCAACATTTGAGGTCGATCTGATTTCAGGGGAAGGCACCATGAGTTAGAGAAGTTGCTGCTGGAAAACATTGTCGTAACTCCCATTTTCGGGACTGGTTTGGTGAAGCTGCATCGCGCTATGGTAAAACCCATGAGTTGTGAGCATAGACCCTTAAGAGAAAATTTTGTCCTCGTGGGTTTTTGACATTCTGAACACAATGGCGATGGTCTCATTCCCTGTTGCATCCTCAATCATAGGGCTACAGTGGAGGGTCCTTCTTTGGTGCTGGAGGCTTTATTTTTCGGCACAATCCTGACCTACGAGTATTTTGTGAACCCGCAAGTCTAGACTGTCACTGGCTCGCTCCTTATTCGCATGGGCTCATGGAGGTACATCAAAAATGGCATACAACGACTGGCTCCACCGGATGTTGTGCTTCGAGAAAAGCAAGAAGTGCAACATTCAAAAAAATTTAACGTCGCTACTCCTTTGACGAATCCTTGCCAAGATGTGTTTATTGTCTCTCAATCTTATTTTTTTTCTTGATTACCGGCACAACACAATCCTTGAGGGGTAGACCTTGCTGAGGTTTTCCCTTGACTAGGGACAACCAAAGTGGTTTCCAGTTGTCAGGTGCCATGTTGAGGGACTTTCTCCGGGTCCCGCCAGAATCCATTTTTCTTTTTGGGAAATCACGTTGATATTCTGTCATCGGCGGGCTTATGACTTCTCGACGAAAACTCCCGATTTTCCAGCCAGCGGGGGCCTTTCTTGTGAGCTTTATCCCATTCTGGTCAGGGAAGTCCTGATGTTACAGTTGACGAGGACCTTTCTAGTGAGCTTTGTCCCTATCCAAATAGAAACTCCACGAGCAAACAAGGTACCTCTTGGCTTACATCCTACAGGTCCAGTTGGGGGTCTCCCGAATTACCCAGACGTGAAAGGAGGATGTCCTTCGAGGCGGTCCCAATTTAGGGGACTTCACCCTAGATGCTTGAAGGTTGGTGGAGGAAGAAAAGGCAGGCAAGGTACCTCTTTGGCTTACGCCTACTGGCTTGGTTGGGGGTTTCTCAGTGCGTCCCGATTGTCCAGGCTTGACAGGAGGATGGCCTCTGAGGCGGTCCCATTTTAGGGGACTTCACTTAGGATGCTGAAGTTTGATGTGGGATGCTAAAGTGTGATGAGAAGAACGACAAGCAAGGTACCTCTTTGGCTTACGCCCTACTGGCCTGGCTGGGGGTTTCTCGACGCATCCCGATTGTCCAGACTTGATAAGAGAATGGCCTTTGAGGAGGTCCCATTTTAGGGGACTTCACCTTGGCTGCAAGAGCTTGATGGGAGAGAAGAGGAGGAGAGGATTTTTTGTTTTTTTTGTGGTCGCACTAAGGCCTTAGATAAGAGGGTGACACTGGAGCACTAAGGCACTGGTGCGGAAAATAAGAAGGAGGCACTGAGGCCCAGGATAAAAAAACATGGCACTGGGGCCAAAACGTTTTTGAAGGCACTGTGGTTAGAGTTTTTTTTTTTTTAGGGCACAGGGGCTGGAGCTTTGTTTTTTTTGAAGGCACTGAGGTCGAAGTTTAGTCTTTTGGAAGGCACAGCGGCCAGTAGCCACTGGGGCTGGAGATTTTTTGTTTTTTTGGAAAACACTGGGGCCGGAGTTTTTTGTTTGGAAGGCACTGGGGCAGGAGTTTTTTTTTAGGATGGCACTGGTGTCGGAGAGTTTTTTTTTTAGAAGGCACTGGGGCCAGAGTCTTTTAGAAGGCACTGGGGCCAGAGTTTTTTTTTTTTTGAGGCATTGGGGCTGAATTTTTTTTTTTGGAAGGCGCAGGGGTTGGAGTTTTTCTTTTTTGGAAGGCATAGGGGCCGAAGTTTTTTGGAAGGCATGGGGGCTGAAGTGTTTTTTTTTTGAGAGGCACTGAGGTCAGAGTTTTTTTTATTTTTGGAAGGCACTGTGGCCTGATGTTTTTTTTTTTTGAAAGGGCCGGAGTTTTTTTTTTGGAAGGCACAGGGGCCGGAGTTTTTTTGGAAGTCACAGGGGCCAACGTTTTTGGAAGGCACAGGGGCCGGAGTTTTTTTTTGGAAGGCACTGGGACCAGAGTTTTTTTTTTAAAAGGCACTGGGGTTGGAGTTCTTTTTTTGGAAGGCACTGGGGCTGGAGTTCTTTTTTATAACGCAATGGTGCTGGAGAGTGGAGGTTTGGCCTGGAGGCCGACAGCGGGAGGTTCGGTCCAGGAGCCCATTACGGGTTTTCACAGGGACCGAGGGGTTATGGTGCTAGCAAGATGGTTTTCACCATATCCTTTGTTGGGGCACTTTTACTCGTGATTTCGAGGTCACGTCCACCTGTTAGTCTCCACTTTTACTCATGACGCCCTTGGCGTGTTTTTGCCATACCTGGATTTTTTTCCTCATGACTCTTTTACTCATGGCTTCGTGGCCATGCTCGCCTGTCATTTTTACTCATGGTGCCCTTTGCGGGTTTTTACCTTGCCCCTGTTTCTTTTGGGAATTTACTCATAGCCCCCTTTTATTTTTGGGTTATGTTCACTTGAAGCCCTTTTTCTTTTACTCGCGATGATTGCCATCGTGCCAGGATTCTTTTTTTTTTTTTTGAGGAGAAAGAGGTCACCAATATAGTGGACCTTGACCGAGGAGTCTTGAGAGAGTGACCTCACCTCGAGTCAATTGTAATGGTTGGGGGCCAAGGCAGGGCATATTTTTTGCCTTCTGGGGCATTGCCTCGAAGGGTAGCTTTAGGTATGATGGTAAGTTGCAGGAGGGGGGCAGTTGCCCCGCAGGTTTGTCTAGCCTGACGCCCTTGTCGGAGGACACGTTGAAGGAAGAGGGGCCTGTTGTCCTCTCTAAGTCTTACTTGAAGAGATATGCAAGCTCTTAAGTGGATGTGGACATTTTTATGTCATAAAGTGCATTGTAACAAACATGTAATTCTTTTTGCTCATGAAATGAAATCCCTTTTTTGCATTGAATTCTCCTTCTTTTCCTTGTGTCGCCATGTGCTGTTCTCCTTTTTTTGTGGGCCGATGCAGTCCTTTTCCCTGCTGAAGATGGGGATAAGGATTGGCCGGTGGAGTGCCTGTTCAGCCCATGGCGAGATTGCTGCTTGCTACGTGATGATGGTTGGGATGCCCTTGCGAGTTTTCATCCCAACCATTGGGGAATGCGTCATTGCCTATTTTCGCAAGACCCCATCTTTTTTTTTTTTTTTAGAAGGGGCAGACCACAGGGAGCCCCATATGTGGGCGAGACAAGGAGCATGGTTCGCTTACTCACAAAGCATAGTGATGCAAAGGTGTGCCCGGGATGCTTTGAGTGGGCCTTGGCTGTAGGCTGGCCAAGTGGAGTTGGGTTGCATGCATGAGCTATGCGGCCTTTGGATGGCAATAGGCGCACCGTTCCTGGCAGGCCACATCATACATGCAGCAGTTGATGTCAAGTGGGAGAGGCGGCATCGACGTCGTACGACAGTTAGATTACGTGCCCTTAGTGCTTCCTCGAAATTGAGCGAAATCTTTCGCATGTGTGGCACGTTGTTTGACGTGCTGTTCGTACGATCGTACCTTTGGGGTATGTGGCGCTGGCTCCTGCGACACTTCGATTTCCACGTTGGCGGTGCCTCGGTGCTGGCCGCCAATACTTCGCTTCGCGTGCCACCGGTGATCTTTTGCGATTGGGGGTTGCCCGTTGATTGGCCCTTATGCTACTGGACTTTATAAAAGGAGGGGTGTTTGCTTTTCTCTTTTACCCAGGGTCTGGATCCCAAGTAAAAGCAAACACCCTTAGAGCCTTTTGCTTAGGCCTCCTTTCCTGT
Source organism: Amborella trichopoda (assembly GCF_054954075.1). Classification (NCBI taxonomy): domain Eukaryota; kingdom Viridiplantae; phylum Streptophyta; class Magnoliopsida; order Amborellales; family Amborellaceae; genus Amborella; species Amborella trichopoda. The sequence goes on from NC_142347.1 coordinate 28,979,956, forward strand.
TTTTGCCTCTTTCCAAAGCAGCACTTTCTAGCAGGGCTCATGGCCGGTAGGAGTCCATGTCCTCCACCAGGTAAGTGTGGCTGCTTGGGTCTGGTCATTTGGCTGGTGCGTCATTTTCTTTTGATCTAACCCTTAGCGCTTCTCTTTTTTTTGTTCAGCGAAGCGAGTGAAGGTAGAAGATTCACGGGCCACGCCACAAGTGCCACCCGGCTTCGAAGCATTTTTATCAAGGGGCAACATGGAGGAGTCATTGTCCAGGGGCCATGTAGACCTTCCTATGTCTTTGGCCCTTGTAGATGTAGAGGCGACGTCTGACACTCAGCCCTCTGCATCTGGGGTCCCGTTGCCTTAGCTCCTTCATCATCGGATTATACGGAGTCGGCCGTGGAGCGCATGGCTCGGGTGGGCCTCCAGGTTCTGTGCGAGTGTCCCCTTTCTGACCTCAAGAGGGACCTCGAGGTTGTTAAAACCTGCGCAGCTAGCCTCGAGGTTGTGCACCCCGAGAGGGGGTCTTTGACTGGCTGAAAAAGTTAATGAGGTATTTCAAAGACTGGGGCTTAGCAGCCATCTTCAATGGGATCCCCACGCTGAAGATCATTGACGCGTGCATAGCTTCCCTGCAAGCGAGGCTGGAGAAGAGGTGATCCTTTTTGCGAAAGTATGAGGAAGGGAGGGAGCGATTTGCTGCTAGAGACTCCCAATCGATCGAGGAGGAAATCGAACTCTCCTGCCAGCTAGCAGACATATAGGGCTAGATTGCCTCTTTGAAGGCTCACGCGGTTGATTTGAGAGCTCGCCGTCATCGACATAGGGAGGCGATGGCTTGAGGTCTTGCAGAATGGTGCGCATAAGTTTGGAGATGGAGTAGCTCCTTAACTCGTCCAAGTGGATGGTGAAGGGGGCGTTTCTCTCCATGAGCAGCAAAGGCAGGCAACGTTGGAGGAGGTGTTGACATTGAGAGAAAAGATGCGCGAGGCGCTCGACCGTTTTTTACAGTCATTTCCCTTCCTTTTCTTTGTACGGACCTTGATGACCCATTTTTCAAGATTTTCTAACCTCTTGCACATGTGAATAAAATGGCCCCCCTTTTCTTTTTCCTTATCCTATCTACTGTGCCAAGATTCTTTTCCCTTTTTGTGCTTTAGTTTTAAATTTTGCTTCCCTGTCGTTTTTGGGGAATCGTAACCTGAGAGGGAAATAACGGATGTAGCGGGTTCAGCTACCCCTAGTAGCCAAGGCCCTACTTCTGGCAGTGTCGTGCTGACACAGCCTCCATTACGACGATGGGGGCTAGCATCCCTTTACCATTGTTCAGACCTTAATTGCTAGATGGCTCATAATCCATTTTCTTAAAAATTTAATGGGCCTTAGGTCCATATAGGTCCCAACTGGGCATGGCCATAGCCTCTAGCGAGGGGTCGCCCCGTGTACTTTCTGGGCTGGGGATTTTGCAAGATTCTGGGACGCAGCCCAGAAGCAGGGAGGGGGTGGTTTTCGTGGGAACATCTTGCTTTGCTTCCACCTCCTCGATTGGGTAGGATTAGATTTCGTTCCTCTATCACGGGTACCAAGTTTTGCCAGGTGAGCACGAGAGGTTGTTCAGGGGAGGTCGACCCACCCCTTGCTTCCGAGTGGCTAGGCCGAACCCTTGACAGACTAGCCGATGGATCCGGTGCATTCTGGGAATCGAACGTGTGGCAGGACATTGCTGTAGGTTTAGCCTTGTTCCCCTCCCTTCCCATAGTGGCGAGGGACCAAACTTTAGGGATCTTACTTGATTCTTACTGGGGCGGCGTTGAGGACCGGTACTGGTCACTTTTACCCTGTTTGATGTGCAACACCTTAAGTATCTAAAGTACCTTGGGTCGATTTGAAGTAATGCTGACCTGCAGGGTCAGAAGGCCATCCTGTTTTCTTAGTGAAGTCGAGATTTGTAGGACCCTTTGACCGGGGTCCAGTTCCTTTCTGATTGTAGACACCGTCACTGCTTTGGGTAAGGAGGAGGGGACGTGCATAATATTTTCTCCCACCGTATTGTGCGTTGGCATGGACGGAAGCGAGGAAGGGATGCGCAAGGTCTTCTTTTTTGTCATGTTGTGATTTGACACGGGCAGAAGAGAAGGGGGAATGCATAGGATCTTCATCCCTTCTGTCAGCGTAGACCACATGTTGGCTCTGATCCCTGCTGTATTTGAAGCACTGGTGAAGCAAGGATGGGACCATGCCATGCTCAAGGAGTCAAGGGTGACCCAACAAGATGTTTTATGAAGTGTCCGCGTGATTGACGTGAAAAAGAGTGGTGGCATTCAGGTCTCCAATCTTAATCTTAAGCCATATTTTGCCCACTTTTTTCCTTGCCTGATTGAATCCTTGCACCGTTAAATTTGTGGGTTCAAGCTGATCTATACTCAGGCTGTTCTGGGAGAGAACCCTTTTAGGTATCAAGTTCACTGTAGACCCTCCATCAATCATGATGCAATTAATTGGGGAGGCATGTAGCTCGCCCGATATGAACAACGGGCGATTGTGTGACCTTTTCCCAAGTTGCAAATCATCGTCGAAGAATGTAGTAGTCATGCAATTGTAGAGTATGGCAGGGTCCACTTCGACTCGTTCGACCTTCGTTTCGTACACCTCAAAGCGCTTGCACCAAAGCCATTCGGAGATCTTTAAATAACATAAGGTCGTCATAGATGTTTAGGGGTGTAGGGAGCTTCCTTAGATGTCCAATCACATCATATTTAACTTTATCAGCATCAGGTAGGGCGGTTTCCTGGTGTCCCTTTGCCTTAGGGGGAGGAGGTGCCGCTGGGACACCTCCTGACTGAGGGCCGTTCGCTCCAAACCTCAAAGGGACGACGACTCTCTTAGTGGCCTCTGCTGGAGGAAATTGGTTGTACTGCGTGATTAGAGAGGACATAGTAGGAGTGGGAGAACATCGAAGCTCTGCAGGTGTGGTTGTTGGTAAGGGAATGGTCTCCGTGGCAGCTTGAGGGGTCGAGGGCCCCTGAGACTGTCTTGGGGGAGGAGCGTACTCTGCACACGAGTGGGCTGACTCACAGAAAGGGGTCGGCAGTGGCGTTGGGAAGGTTTTTGACGAAGGGGGTCTTCAATCAAACCTTAGCCTCCTCCCCGATCACAGATGCATCCGACCTACTTGGGTCGTCGCGCATCCTTGGTGAAAGGGCAGCATGTGACACGCCTCGCGATTGAGGGGGAAGGCATGGTCAAACTTTGCTTCTACCCTATTACGGGCTAGCATGGGGGGACGTGCACCTTGCGCCATTGTTGGCTTTAGCACCTGATCCGAGGGTGTGCCCAGGGTTGATCGGGCTCTAGACGGCCTTGGGGCCATGGATTGGTCGCGCGAGGCATCATGATTTGTACCCCGGCCACACAATGATGAGCGGTATTGTAGGCCTTGTCCTTCTTCTCAGTGCATGGCGGCTCGGACCCGCTATGCTTCGGGAGGCTCTTTGAGGGGGCGATTTCTGGCTGTCGCTGTGAGAGTGGGACTTCCGTACGCCCCGTTTGTCTGTTTCATAGGTCACGATGAACCTTCTTCTAAAACCAAAAGCAGCTCTCACCTTCTTCCCGCCTAGCCCGCTCGATTGATGCTCGGGCGGAGCTGATTAGATCCGGCATGGTGAGATACTCGGATAGGGGCAGTTCTAGAAATGAGGCTTTGCATTTCGGACCCTACGCTAGGAGTTAGCTCGCGTTTGTGTGGGGCGGGGACCAGGGAGGATGATGCTTTGTGGAAATTTCGAGTACCACACAGTGAGCCATGCAGTAGTGGTGAACGGGGCGACGAGTGCTCGTCCCTTCCCACAACCGAGTGTTTCTTCGGATCTACATGTGTGCATATGATCAATAGTAGTATCTGGGAAGGTGGCGGCCTGGTCCCTCGTGTGGTGTGTGTGATCCGCCCGTTTAGCTGGTGAGGCCTTTGGGCCTCTCATATGGATGTGCATCTCTTGGAGGGCTTCAAATAGTCTCACAAATAGCGTGTGAGTCAAGGGCCAACCTTTAGGCTGCCTCGAGCCATGGGGCTGTGTCATGAGCCTGTCCCTGGCTGCCCATCCGTTAACATCGGAGGGTGATTGAGCATGAGTCCATGATCCCAAGGTCTCGTATGTCACTCAGGTCGGAGCAGACTAAACACTTTAATATCGGTGATCAAAGCAAGCCATAGAAAAGGGTGGAAACATAAATTCTAAAGTGCAGATGTACATTTAAAATTGGGAGATTCCGTAGACCAAAGGAAATATACCACATGAAATTTCTTCAAAAAATGTTACACTTGAGTTTGGGGCATCGAGGCCCAATGTTACATAATTCCAAAATGAACAAAGGAGTTAGGGCCAACCGCCCTACAACATACAATGTTAGAATTCCTCCTTAACATGGTGTAGCCTCGACTTCCAACCATGAACCGCATACTTCTGACCCTTGAGCTATTGCTAACAATCTATAAGAGGGGAGATACAGTGGGGTGAGCTATAAAGCCCAGTAAGTAGATCTAGGTGCTAAGCACCACTATTGAGTCTATCCATGCATCATGAACAGATCTTCCAATTATAAGAATTCACATTACAAACGTCATATAAACAAGAAATCATATCAATGCATCTATTACAGTTGTCACATCAAAATGTTATGGTTATCATTTAATCATGATAATTCACATGCATTATTGAAGCATCATCCACTCACTTCTTAGTTCACCAACTTCCGAAGTAAAAGCCCTATCCATCGGGCTAAGCCAATCCCATTGCTTAGGATCTCTACCGTTCCTCAGGAGGGAGGGCAATGAAAAGTGGGGAAATCTCCTTTGTAATGCCCTCACACTCACACACACGATCTCCAACGTGCTTTGGTGTTTTTGATAGGCAATTACCTTGTAAGGCATCACTCACTAGTCTCATCATATGAATTTCGGGGGGTGCGACCCTCCCATTTCACCTTCACCTAACTCCCTCCTATCATTCAACTAGTTAGGGAACATTGCCGGCATCGATTTTCTCAACATAACAGTACCCACTATTGATGAGTGTCGTATCGTATAGCGGGTAGTATTAGTATAACAGTATCCACTACCGATGAGTGTCCCATCGCGTAGCAGTCAATATCGTAGTTATCAAAACATAACAGTACCCACTACCAATGGGTGTCCCATTACGTAGAGATCATAATAAAAGTATCACAACAGATTTAAGCATTAAATTTACTCAGACTTAGTCAGTGCTTTATGACAAATAATTCCAGTCTCATTATGCAAAGTCTGAGTTTTGTTCAGAAATGTACAGCCATCATGTACACTATGCCACTTAGCATGAAACATCCATCATAAGAGGGCTATCACATGGCACTTACACTTATCAATTAGCATTCGTAAAACTTTTTCAAATTAGCACTACGACATTTATCTTGTAACATTTATCGTAGATCTGTCACATTACATTTATACTTACCAATTATCACTCATAACACTTGTCATTTGAATTGATCAGTGAATAGTTATGTAAAAGAGTGCACAACAATTTCACCACATTCATAATCACGACATCCTCATGGAAAAAGGAATGCCATTCTCAAACCGTGGAGAGTTTTAGTATGGTTCCAACATAAATTTTGAAATTGACTCACTTATGGTTCAAATGTGATTTGAACACATTTGGGCAGAGTTTGTGCACAACAAAATTTATTTCCAAGGCGAGCACATAACAAATTTTTTTTGTTAACGTACCCTTCTTCTCAGAGGCATAACTTCCAATCTAGGGGGAGTTTCAAAATTATTTGAACATGCAACTTTAAGTTTTCTTGTAGATATTTACAATAGTGGTGGATTGAAGGTATTTGGACGTCATTTGATAAGTCAGAAGCTCGACACAAAGTGACTGACAGTTGCTGGAATTTCCTATGACTGTGAACAGTAACTTACCCCCATATTTTGGGGCATATCTCTTAACCCATACAAAATTTTAATATGTTGTGAGAAGAAAAATTGTAGTAGAAAGCATATCTTTCAATCAAGACTGATTTGAACCCATTTGGATATTGTTTGTCTATTGAATAGTTCAATACAAAAATCCTCATAGTTCTTGGCAATTGAGGGAAATGACGGTGGAATGGGAAGGGGAGAGGGCTTAAGTACTCCCAAGTGGTTTGAAAACCACTGTGGCTGACCATTGCCGAGCGTGGCGCTGACATGTACGGCTCTGACATGCGCGGTACTGACAGGTATAACAATATGAATCTTGCTTTTACACTCACGGTGCTACCCTCTCTTCATGCGCGGCGTTGCTCATCTACGACATGTCATGTGTGATGTTACTCCATCTTGGCTTTCACGCGTAGAGTTCCTCCATTTCACACGTGGCGTTAGTCCCTTCTTCTTTATGCATGGCACTGCCTCCTCTCTCTCTCTCCTCTTTTCTCATGCGTAGAAATTTCCATGCATGGTTTTAACACTTTGACGAGTACAACAACAACTTTCCTTCATCTAACTCTATTACCTTACGCGTCTCATGTCCGGGAAAGTTCGTGGTCCTTAATGGCTCACATGCATGGTGTGGGTGGCATGAGAGCCACTAGCACTATGCTCAGGTGGAAATTGACTCGAAACTGTTTGAGGGACCGGGGTAGGATACTGCCTGCCCTGATTCATTATTATGGGGATCAGGCTGCCAGGGAGTTTATGGACATGGGCGTGTGTGGTGGAGTAATTGTGCAGGCTAGCATGGTTATTGCCAGGGGGAGTGCGTACGCGGGGGAGCCAGTGTTGACGACACCCCATTGTGAAGCAGGAGGGGTTGCCTTTTGGCTACTCACAGCAACAGCAGCCTTGTCAGGACCAACTAAGTGAGAGAGAGTGGCCGCACGGGGGCTGTTAGATCTATGGCTGATGGAGTGTCTGCCAGCAACAAAGTGTTTTAGTGAGGGGGCAGTAGTAGTCATTCGTGCGGCATGTATTAAGGGGCTCTCCCTTGATGCTAGAAGAGGCGGGGCAAGGGGCCTAAGGGCTCGTGACCCGAGCTTCCTCGGTCGAGGCTGAGATGGCTGAGCCAGCATGGCCGCATAGGGGGCATGCATGATAGGGAGGACCAAGCGGTCGAGCCTCTCCATGAGTTGCCACAGGTATGGGGATGTAGAACTCCTCAACTCGGAGGAAAGATGGATAGGAGAATCCCATAGTAGAAGCCGACAAAGGAGAAAGAGAGACTGGTACATGGAGACGGCTAGAGCCAATGATCGTGTCCCCAGTGGAATCACCAGTTGATGTCTCTGGGGTCCTGGTTTCCCTCCGTACGAGGATGAGGACGCCCTGTCTCGAACAACCATGGAGGTCAGGCGTGTGGTGGAAGCGTGGGCCCTCTTACTTGCGGATAGGAAGCCGACGGTGAGAGAGATTTTTGCAACTGGAGCGCGAATCGCTCTTACGCTGCTTAAGGGTTCGGGGACGCACCTTAGTTGCAAATGACCAAATGTCCCTGTGATCTTTTGCCCGAATGATGAGACCGTCCCTGCATGCAGGATGCTTCGCCATGAGAAGAACTTGGAAGCTGGTCCTGCAACTTGCGACAACTATTCGGCTTTTTCAGCAACATATCTTTGTTCTTCTTTCGATTGCGAGCATTTTGATGCCCTTCAATCGTGTTGTGGTGGCCTTCTTTCCCTGATTGAAAGTTCGACCAATTTTGTGAACTTTGTTTTCCAATGCATCTCTGAGCTATGTCGTTTTAGCTCCTGGCTCAACTTGCAAGTCAGAGAGGAGGTCGTTGCAATCATTTTGCACCAAGTTGGGGCCGATTTGGTGCAGATTTGTGTCTTTAGCTATTTTGGAAGGTTACTGGAGAAAGGGATTCCGACAACCAACTGGATTTGCTTCTTTGGTGACCTGAGGACTTGCATTCATTGAACAAGGGATTGAATGCAAGAGTCATACCAAAATGTAGCTCTGTGCGAGGTGGTTCTTTTGAACTCTTCGTGATCTAGAACTTGTCAATATTTGAGCTTTATCTGATTTCAAGGGAAGGCGTCATGAGTTGGAGAAGTTACTGCTAGAAAACATTGTCATAGCCCCCATTTCCAGAACTGGTTTGGTGAAGCCTTATCACGCTATGGTAAAACCCATGAGTTGCAACGCCACATGAGCATAGACCCTTCTAGAGGGGGACCGATTGAGCCCAAATTTGGTCTTGGGGGGTTTTTGATCTTCTGAGAACAATGGAAATGGTCTGGCGCCCTGTTGCAGCCTCTATCGTAGGGCTACAGTGGAGGGTCCTTCTTTGTTGCTAGGGCACCTCACCCAAATCACTAGGCTGGAGGCTTTATTTTTCAACACAATCCTGGCCTACGGGTGTTTCGTGAACCCGCGAGACCAGACTGTCATCATCTCTCTCCTTATTTGCATGGGCTCATGGAGGTACGTCAAAAACGACGTACAACAAGGATATTCGGGAAGTCGATTATTCTGTAGATATCCTTTGATGGGGGTGTGCCAGTCAGTTATCAGCTCTATTTCCACGTATGTGTAGTCTGACGGCCCTGATTCTTTTTCATCCTCTTTTTCCTCTTCAATCATCGAGGATTCTGGTGAGCGGCTTGAACTTTGTGCGTCTCCCCCATAAGCGCTATCTGTTTCGAGTGGGCATTTTTTGGCTAGTTGCTCCTCATCTTTTCCATCGAGCTCTTTAGTGACCTCAGTACATTTCCATTCTGCTACCTATACTAGTGTGGCCCCTTTTAGTGACATTTGAATAGTTGCTACATATTGGAGAGTGTGTCATCTTGTCTATTAAGCCTCCACAGTATGTTCTCAAGACTAACCTCTTCAAATTCGACCATCAATGACTTAGTAGTATTGAAGTAAGGTATGAGATTTTCTTTCCTTACGTCATATTCCCCTTTAAGTTGTCTACTTACTAATTCTGAGTCCCCATAAATGTTCAAATACTTCAGGTCCATATGGGAGGCGATCTCCAAGCCTTTGATGAGTGCTTAATATTCGGCTTCATTATGTGACTCTATCCCTAGGATGGAGAAGGACAGAGGAAGAAGGTCGTCGTGAGGGTTAGAGAACACTACTCCTGCAGCTCCTTTCTCGGACTAGAATGCCCCGTCAAACTACATCTTCCATCCTCATGAGACTTCGTCGTGGAAGACCTCTTCGTCTGGTAAATCATCGATTAAGGGGGTACTAGATGGTAGAGGATGTGCATCCAGAAATTATGTGAGGGCTTGGCCCTTGACAGCTTTTTATGGAACATACGTGATGTCGAACTCCATGAGAAGTAGTGACCATTTTACGAGTCGACCCAACAGGCAAGGGTACAACAGAAGGTATTTTATATGGTCTGCTCGGGAAATGAGCTGAACCGGATGAGCGAGCAGGTAGTGTCAGAGCTTCTGTACTGTAAAGATGAGGGCTAGGCACATTTTTTCAATTGGCAAGTAATTTCCCTCAGTTCTTTTCATTCTTCGAATCAAGTAATACAGGACTGTCTCTTTCCCCTCGTCATTATTTTGGGCTAGCAACACTCCAAGTGACTCTCCCAACATTGTCTAATATATAATGAGGGGTCTCCTGGAAATTGGTGTAGAAAGAACAAAGGGTTTCAACAGATAACTGTTGATATTGTCAAAGGCCTTTTGACCTGCCTCATCCCATTCAAAGGCTGCATCCTTCTTCAAGATATGGGAGAAGGGCTGGCATCGTCTTGACAAGTTAGAGATGAACCTTCGTACGTAAGCCAGCTGACCTTGAAGAGCTATGAGCTCTCACAGATTTCTTGGCGGTGACATTTCCTGAATGGCTTTAATCTTAATAGGTTATATTTTCAGGCCACGATACCTGACAATGAACCCCAAGAGTTTTCCAGATCGTACGCCAAAGGTACACTTCAAGGGGTTCATTTTGAGCTGATGGAGGCGAAATCTCTCGGAGACTTTTCCCAAATTTTTTAAGTGATTGCTTTTTCTGTAGGACTTGACCACAAGGTCATCCACGTATTATTCCACCTCCTCGTAGAGCATGTCGTCGAAGACAATGGTCATGGCCCTTTGATAGGTGGATTCGGCATTTTTGAGACCGAAGGGCATCACTATGAAATAAAAGACTCCCTTCGGAATTAGGAAAGCAATGGACTCTTCATCCTCTGGGGCCATCCTTATTTGGTTATAGCCAAAATATCCATCCCTGAACAATAATGTTTGGCAATTGGTGGTTGAGTCAATCAACAACTCTATGAAGGGGAGTGGGAAATCACCTTTAGGATAAGTTGAATTCAAATCACAGAAGTCAATACAAATCCTGATTTGTCTGTTTTTCTTCTTGACTAGCACAACATTGGCCAGCCATTTTAGGTATTTGACTTCTAGAGTGACTTATGACTGTGGGTGCCTCTTTAAGCTTGTTGACTTCTGCTTCGATCTGGATTTCTAAATCTGCCCTGAACCTCCGCGATTTTTGCTTGATGGGTTTGGAGGATGGATCAATCCCTAGTTTGTGGAGTGCTACCCGAGGGTTGAGACCCGACATTCGTTCGTAATGCCAGGAAAATACATCTCGATTAGCCCTCAAGAATTGTGTGTATTCATTCTTTTCTTCAGGAGGCATAATGATTGAGATAAAAGTAGGCTTTGAGTCAGTTTCCTCACCCAAATTAACTTCTTCTAAGTCATCAGTTGTGGCTTGGTCAGTGTCATCTAAAACCTCTGGGGTGTCCATCTCCTCTTCACCGAGGGGAGGTGGGTCGACAGTCTGCCCTTGAGTTTCAAGTGCTTCAACTATCTGCCCCGCAAGTGGCATTTCCTTTTTTGTTTCTTCGATCTTCGAACGTGCAGATTCTTGATCGATCCGGTTAACCCTAGGCATCACTTGAGGTTCTCTGGACGTGACTTCCTCAGCAGTAAGTTCTCGAGGGGACGGTGGTAGCTCTTGTGATACCAGAGTAATTTCGATGACATCGAAGGGTGCTAACATCCCCTGGCCTTCATTCAACCCTTGGTTGTTAGATGGTCGTAATCCATGTTCCTCATGACTTGATGGCCCTCAGGGTTGTATAAATCCCATCTGGGGATGACCCCAGCATCCAGAAGAGGATCACTTCGTGAGTTTATCTGAACAGCTGTTTCTTGAGTTTTTTGGATGAAACCTGGTAAAGGCGAGTGCATGGGTTTCAGGGGGGAAACTTCCCTCATCTTAGCTTTTCCTTTTCTTATAGCCTCCGCTTGGTTAGGCAAGTCTTGTGTCTATTCCATTGGAGCTATAGTCGAGACCCGTCCTTGAGGTTCATATTGCTGATCAAAGGTGCCACTGAAGTCGCGAATGGGGGAGGACGGACCACTTCTTGCTTCTTGGCAAGCAATTCGAGCTTCGAACACAGTGGTTGAAAAACTTAGGGTCTTTTGAGAATCTTGCATGTGCTAAGCTTGGCTTGTGAGTCCAACATCATCTCCTTCCTTTTCAAGGGCTGGGATAGGCAGAACTTCAGGGATTTGTAGGACTTTGAGGTAATCATGTTGATGTGTAGGGAAAGAGTGAAACCAATTCATTCCCTCCTCTTCCATGTGCAAGACCTTAAGTATCTATAATACCTTGAGCTGCCTTACGGCATAATCATCCGGAGGAGTGGAGGAAGCGCCATTCTTGTCCCTTAGGGGGACTAGAATGTGCAAAACCTTATGGTCGGCTTTTTTCTTTTCTTCAGCCATACGCGTTGTCTCAACTTTGAGAAAGGGGATGGGGATATATAACACCTTAGTATGAGTAACTGTAGGTGTCAACGGGCTCGAATTTGCAGCTTTCTTTCAGCCATGCTCTCTATGAGTTTTCACCTGCGGGGATGCGCATGCAGACGAGATAGAGGGTGATGCTTCCCCTCTATCTTTCTGGCATAGTATGTCTTTCGGGGTCATGGGGAAATTCCCATTAACATGTGTCAAAGGGATTATTTTTCCATATCTCTTCTCCTCTTGAAAGAGATAATTAAACCATCGTGTCATGTCTTCCGCATCTTCATGAGTGGTTGGTGCAGTCTCTCTCAACTTTGGGTCCGCACTGAATTTTATAGGCAATTCCTGGTCTTGGGAGCATATTGGGTTCACAAAATAATATTTTGCATCAGTATAGTATGACTCAGCGATGGGAAACGACCTTTTGTCTGCATAGACCATGTGTTTCCTTCTGTCACCGCTATTTTTGAAACACTGGTGAAGCGTGGATGGAACCACACCATGATCATGTAGCCAAAGACAGCCCAGTAGGATGTTGTAAGAGGTGTCTGTATGAATAACATGGAATAACGTGGAAGCGTTCATATCCTTGATTTTAAGCTTGAGACGGATGGTACCAGCTGGCTTTTCTCTGAACTGATTGAATCCTTGAATACTCAGGCTTGTAGGCTTAAGCTGCTCCAAACTTAACCCAATCCAGGTAAGAATCCTTCACGGCATAATGTTTACTGCTGATCCCCCGTCTAGCATGTTTTGGTTAACCTGACAGGCGTGCAGCTTGCCAGTCACAAAGAGAGATCGATTATGGATTTTCTGTCCTAATTGTAAGTCATCGCCTGAGAACGTGATAGCCATGCAAGTGTTGAGTATTGCAAGGTCAACCTCAACCTATTCGACCTCTGTTTTGTAGACTTCAGGATTGGAGAGAGCTTGTATCAGGGCCATTCAAAAGTCTTTAGACAACATGAGGGCATCATCGATACTCAACAGAGTTGGTAGTTTCCTCAGGAGCCCAATCACATCGTATTTGATTTTGTCAATCTCAGGAAAGTTGATTCGTTGTTTTTCCACCGATTTTAAAGGCACGGATGGTGATTGGGAGGCTTTTGAAAGGGACGGGTTTTCTATAGCTGTCAAGGAAGAGCCGATCGTAGTCATGGATTCTGGCAATGAAGGCTGGCTAGACTGCGTGACTGAGGTGGGTGTAAGCGAGGCAGGATAAGGTGAGAGTTGCTGTGGTGTAGAAACTTTAGCAAGGGAAGCTAAGGTGTCTGAGAATTTCAAGAGGGCGGGTGGCTTATGGATGGGAGTAGTCAGATCTTAATAGGGGATCAGTGGTGGTCCAAGATATTTCAGGGTTTTAGATGGTGCTGTTTTTAGCATTCTTCCCTTGGTCAATCGGCCCTGCTATACATCCTTGGTGAAAGACCAGTACATGGAACACCTCATATGTTGAAGGACTCCTTTTTTTTGAGTTTCCATCCCTCAAGTTGGGTTCAAGTAGGCTTGGCGCTTGAAGAACTTGGGGCCGTCTTTCAAATTGAATGGGCTCAAGACGGTCTTGGGGCCGTATCTCTTTCATTTGCTCGTGATGGCCTTGGAGTCACGGATTGGGTGGAGTGAGTCCATCTCCCTGTACTTTGATGACGTAGAAATGGACAATGTCGCCGATTTCAGGTTCTTCCATGTCTTGCAATGAATAAAACCAATTTTTCTTTAGTAGGTTCCTTGAGGCTAAATACTCTACTCTGGGCTATCAGAGTGACACTTTCATCCTCTTTGTCTATTTGATTCATAGATTTTTGTAGAACTTCTCCCAGAGTTGGAACTGATTTTGATTTCCTTCTCAACAGGATTGCCCTACGGAGATGAGAGAAAAGTTAATCAATTCCTGTAATGTATAACATCTAGGAAGAAGGGATCTCGTAGTCATCCTTGGAGGCTTAGGTTTGCCTGGAGAAGAGGGGTACTGACTGGATGTCTTTAAGGGTATCTTGCCCCGAGCCCTACCCTGAGGGCTAGCTCACGTGTATAGAGATGGAGGAGTAAACAGGATGGTGCTCGAAGGGAATTTCTTCAAGTACCACGTGCTAAGCGGCTTTGGGTAATAAGGGGCATGTTTGACGCTCCTTTCCTCTTTCTATTGGCAGAGTCACTAGACCTGCAAGTGTGTGCGTAACCCACAATAGTGTTCGGGGTGGTTTGTGATCCAACTCCTCGTGAAGTAGAAGGCTGGGTATTTGAAATACCCTCTTGTTTAGTGTGAGAGGCCTTAGGGCCTTCAGCATGTATGTCCATTATTCTGGAAGACTTTCAATTGCCTCGAAAGTCGTGTGCTCACATGGTTTTAGTCTTTTGTCTGCCCCGAGCTTGAAGATTATTATGCGGTGCATTAGTGGCCTGAAGACCTCTTGTGATGAGCCCGAGCCTCTAGAGACCTGAATCAGGTGAGGAGACCGAGGTAAGGTGTTGCCTTTCCCGTCTTGTCACGGTGATGGTTAAACGCTCAGTCGCGACGTGCGTAAATGTGGATGTGGCTACTTTGAGTTCGCACGGACTGACGTAGGAGTCGTAGAGTGAGGTGTGTGCGGCGATGCTCTAGTACCAGTGAAGCCTTTGTGAAGTGCAGGTGGGGTAACCTTTCGGTTACTCACTGAGACGGTGGTCTTATTAGAACCCACTGGGTGAAGAGGAGGAGTGGCGTGAGGACCACCTTTAAGCTTACAACAGGCAGAATATCTGTTAGTGATGGGGTGCTTATGAGAGAAGGTGGTTTCAGAGCCACCCATACAGATGGCATTAATGGATTTCTCTTTGATGTCGAGAGGAGAAGGAGTTCGAGCACCTTTTCCCCTAGTCTTCCTAGCTTGAACTAGGATGGTAAGGCCAGCCAGGCCACTTGAGGAGGACAATGACCACAATGTGAACATAAACTAGCAAAATATTTAATAATGGAATGGCATCACACCCTCACTCTTTACTATTGTATTACACCACTCAATCTCTCTTTGCAAGTCACTCTATTTTTCTCTACCACTCACCCCTCTCTCTCTTACCAAAGACCCATTCTCACTTTCTCTCAACCCAACTCTCTCTCTCTCCTTCTTTTACCATGGGCTCACGTACACACCAACATGAACACACTGCCCCTATTTATAAAGAGTATAACCCGCCTCTTGCTCCGTCTTTGCTTGGCGGTAAGATCAACCGCCTCTCCAATGCCCTGTCTAAGAAGCCTCTAGAGAGAGAGAATGAGGCACAAGAGGACAAATTACTTTTTTCCCCCTTTAATTTGTCACTCTTATTCCAAGTAACATTACAAAATGACAAAATGTTTCAGTCTTTAGTGGCTTTATCAGAATGTCTGTAACTTGTTCTTCTGATCTACAAAACACAAGTTCAACTTCATTATTCTTCACATGTTCTTCAATGAAATGGAATCTTATATCTATGTGCTTGCTTCTTCCATAAAAAATTGGATTCTTGGCCAATGCTATTGCTAATTTGTTGTCGACCTTGATTGTTATAGGGCCTTCTTGTGGTACCTACAATCTATTTAACACATTTCGCAACAAGATAGCATGACAAACACATGATGATGCTGCTACATATTCGGCTTCACATATGGATAATGTAATAATTGGTTGCTTCTTTGAACACCAAGTAAAAGCTGTAAATCTAATATGAAATACATAACCTGTAGTACTTTTTCTGTCATACAGGTCACCTCCCCAATCACTATCATAATAACCAATAAAATTGAGTTCATTTGAATGAGAATAGAGCAGTCCATAATCCATTGTGCTTTTTAAATAGCGAAGAATCCTTTTGACTGCCTTCAAGTGAGTTTTATTAGGAGCTTCCATATACCGACTTATTAAGCCCACTCCATACAAAATAGCAAGTTTAGTGTATGGCAGATAACGCAAACTTCCAACCAAGCTTTTAAAATAAGTGGCATCCACTCTAGAATCATCATATGTTTTATTTGTATTGCATTCTACTGGAGTAGTTACTAAATTGTAATTTTTCATTTTAAAATTTTTGAAAATTTCCCTTGCATATCTATTTTGGTAAATATAAATCCCTTCGTCACATTGTTTAACTTGAATTCCAAGAAAGTAACATCTGTCATCTCAAATTTAGTAATCATGGATTGCTTAAAATTATCAATCATGCTAAGGTTATTTTCAAGGAAAATTAAATTATTAACATATAATAAAATTACCAATAGATTACCATTGTCATTCATCTTCAAATATAGAGCATGATCAAAGGGGCATTTATAAAAACTATTTTCTTGAAAATATTTGTCGATTCTTGCATTCCAGGCTCTAGGTGCTTGTTTCAAACCATAAAGTGCCTTTTTCAATTTATAAACTTTATTTTCATGCCCCTTTATAACCCAGTGGTTGTTCAATATAAACTTCTTCTTTAAGATAACCATTTAAAAATGCAGATTTGACATCCATTTGAAAAAACTTCCATTTTCTTTGGGCAGCCAGAGCAATAATTAATCTAATAGTATCCAATCTAATAACAAGAGTAAATACCTCTTTGTAATCAATCTCGACTCTTCGCTTGTATCCTTTGGCAATCAGTCCTGCTTTGAATCTTTGTACTTCACCTTTCTCATTCTTCTTTGCTTTATACACCCATTTCACACCAATTGCTTTATGCTGATTCATAAGTGTTGTAAGCTTCCATGTGTTATTCTTCTCAATAGCTTGAATCTCCTCGTCCATTGCTTTTTTCCACCTATTTGAACAAAGTAACAAAATAAATTGCGCTCATTGTTAGTATTTTATGTTTGAGCATAAATTCATTCAAACGCCTTGTCCTTGGTGGCCTTTCATTTGAAATTTCATCCATGGAAGAAATAGATGAACTTGACTCTTGTTGAGGATGTGAGGGTGGAGTATTTTCTTCTTGTGATCTCTCTTACACATTGTCATTTCCATTCAATCCAATCCTTATATGACTTTTCTCTTCCTTTTTGTTCCATTCCTATGAGGCTTCTTCATTAAATTCCACATCTCTACTGATTATCAATTTCTTATTTTCAGGATTATAAAGCTTGTAAGCTTTTGATTTTCCGTTATAGCCAATAAACATACATTTTTGACTTTGTGTCCTCTAATTTGGTTCTCATTTGATGTGGGATATGAGAGTATGTTGTGCACCCAAATACCCTTAAATGTGCGACATTATGCTCATGTCCACTACAAGCCTCTTGGGGTATCCTAAATCCCACACTTTTGGTGGGACACCTATTCAAAGTATAGATAGAACAAGAGACCGCCTCAACCCAAAATTCTTTTGGCGTATTTTTGCATTTCAATATGGTTCGTGTCATACCCAAAGTTGTTTAGTTTTTTCTTTTAGCTACTCCACGTTGTTTGGGTGAATATGGTGCAGTAAATTGATGAAGAAGACCATGATACTTGCAAAATTCATCAAATTCCTTTGAGAACAATTCACCACCCATATATGATCTTAAAACTTTAATAAAATAGCTACTTTGTTTTTCCACAAAATCCTTGAAATTTTTGAAGATCCCAAAAACTTATGTTTCTTTCATGAAATAAACACAAGTCTTCTAACTGAAGTCATCAATGAAGGCAAGGAAATACTTATGTTGCCCATAAGAAATTGGGCTACGTGACCCACATACATCTGTATGGATGAGTTCAAGGGGTTTTGATGCTCTATGTGAAACGCCACTGGGGAAGCTTTCATGGTGATGCTTCCCGAGCATACATCCTTCACAAAGTTGTTCTGGATGATCAATTAGTGGCAGCCCTTTCACTATATTTTGATTATACAACAATTGTAGTCCATTAAAATTGAGGTGTCCAAACCTCAAGTTCCATAACCATGGCTTGTCTTTTAAATATACATTTAAGCATTGCAAAAAATTAGTTTTGATATCTAATGAAAATGTCATGTTTTTTGACATGCCAACTCTAGCAATCAAGTTTTCCTTTCTATCTTTTATGGTGAGGCCTAAATCCTTTAGAAGAATGTCATAACGTTTTTCCAAAAGTTGTCCCAAACTAAGAATATTATTTTATGCTTTGCACATAATAGACATTGGATTGAGTCGGATTAAACTTTTACCTTTCCCTTTGACCAAAACTTTTGAGAAATCACCAAATGTTACGTTACCATTCACTGTCAAGAAACCATGAGTTGCTACATTCACTGTCTTCTTCTTTGCATGCCAACATGAGGGTTGGTTCTTGATCTACTTTGGATTTTTCTACAAACCTAACTTCTTCTCCATTTTTTTGGGAGTTCTTAAATATACATTCAGAACTCTAATGGCTAAATTGTTTGCAATTAAAGCATTGAATCGAAGATCTATCATACCTTTGACGATTGAATGGTCGAGTAAAGTTTCTACCACCTCGACCTCTTGAGAATTGCAACATCTGGCTGTTTCCTCTTCCGACACTGAAATTGGAAATGTCATAGCTTCTTCCACCTCTATTTAATGCCCCATGTCTTCTTTAACCTCTGCCTCTAAATCCCCCTCTTTCATATTTTAGGGAGAGATTAGTTTTGAGCACTTGCTCCAAAGGAGTAATTTGTTTTCTTCATCATTCTTTGTTGGTGGGCTTGCAAGGAACCCACGAGTTGATCAGACGTCATAGTCGACAAATCTTAAGTTTCTTCTATTGCTACAACTATGTGCTCAAATTTATGGGTAAGAGATCTTAATATTTTCTCCAAGATACACACTCATCTAGCACCTCACCATTTCTCTTGAGTTGGTTTGCTATTGCCAACACTCTTGAGAAGTAATCAGAAATTAATTTTATCTCTTTCATATGAAGCATCTCGAACTTGGCTCTTAATGTCTGCAGATGAACTTTCTTCACTTTTTCATCTCTTTTGAAAACATTTTGTAAGATCTCCGATGCTTGTTTTACAGAGGTGGGAGAAGCAACATTTTCAAAGGTGCTTTCGTCAATGCCCTGATAGAGTAAAAAGATAGCTCTCTTGTCTGGTCTCCTCGATTCTTTTAGAGCAGCCTTCTAATTGTTTGTCACTTCAGCTTCCTCTTATGGAGCTTGGGGTTCATTGTACCCTTTTACAACAACCTCCCACGCATCATGTGATCCGAGTAGAGCTTTCATCTGAATGCACCAGTTTTCATAATTTTCTTTTGTAAGACGAGGGTCTTGGGGTTGGAACGTAATACCATGCTTTATGACAGAAAAATATCAAATATATATAGATATAAAACCCTTACTTTACGTATGAAACAGAAAACCTCACTATCAATGTGAACACAAACGTGGTCAAATATTGAAAAGAGTTGATGGTCCTAATGACCACAGTGTGAACATAAACTAGCAAAATATTTGATAATAGAATGGCATCACACCCTCACTCTTTACTATTGTATTATACCACTCAATCTCGCATTGCAACTCAAGCTATTTTTCTCTACCACTCACCCCTCTTTCTCTCTTACAAAAGACCCACTCTCACTTTATCTCAACGCAACACTCTCTCTCCTCCTTTTCCCATGGTCTCACACACACACCAACATGAACACACTACCCATATATAAAGAGGATAAGGCGCCTCTTGCACCGTCTTTGCTTGGCGGTAAGATCAACCGCCACTCCAATGCACCGTCTAAGAAGCCGATAGAGAGAGAATGAGGCACAAGAGGATAAATTACTTTTTTAATAGATATAACTTATGCATGATTTAAATCAAGACACAAATTAGGGAAAATTACAAAACCTCCCCCAAAATGCACTATTCACTCAATTTACCCCCACCCAATTTTTCTCTCACGCTTCTTTCCCCTTAACAAGCTTTCCTCTAAACCCCCCCACCCCTTATATAATAAAAGGTTATAAATTTTTGGATATAAATGCCCTTACTGTACAGTAAACGTTCAATTGGCAGTCCAGAGACCTAACTGTCGGAGAGAATAACAATATCGTCGGAGCGCTGTAGCTCCAGAAAATTAACTGCCGGAGCGAAATCTACCATACTACTGGAGCGAGATCACATAGTGCCGAATTGAACTGAAAAACCGCCGGAGTGGTATGAAGCAATACAGTATTGCCAGAGCGCATGTAAATAACGCCGGATTGCAAACTCTACTACTGGAGCGAATGAACTCACTATTGGAGCGATATGGCTCTAGAAGCTTAACTGCTGGAGCCTATTACTTTAGTGCTGGAGCGCCTTTCCTTATTGTTGGAGCGCTATATAATGAATAGCGGAGCGCTGTAGTTCTAGAAGCCTTACTGCCGGAGTGTGCATAACAACTGCCAGAGAGCTGGTACAAATTGCCGGAGCGATGTATACCCACTGTTGGAGTGCTGTAGCTCCAGAAACCTAACTACCGAAGCATGGAAAACGTACTGCCGGAGCGTGCATTTGTACTGTCGGAGTGACTGTGGCTCTAGAAGCTCTACTAGCACTGTCGGAGCGTTCATTTATACTGCCGAGTCATACTTGTTTACTGCCGGAGCGACTGTGGCTCCAGAAGCTCTACTTCTGGAGCGAGAAAAGGTTATTCCCAGAGCGTGCATTTATACTGCCATATCGTATTTGTTTACTGTCGAAGCGACTGTGGCTCCAGAAGATCTACTACCGGAGCGAGAAAAGGTTATTACCAGAACGTGCTTATTGTCTGCCTGAGCAAATTGTTCTACTACCGGAACGCCTGTGGCTACAGACGCTTTATTGCCGGAGTGAAGAATTGTACTGCGAGAGTGATGTGTTGCAGTGCTGGATCGTGGTGTTGTAGTGATGGAGCGAAGTGTTGTCACGAAATGGTTTTTTTTTTTTTTTTGGCTTTTTGCCTTTTGTGGTGTTGTATGTTAAAACTGAATTAGGTGTTTCTCTTTAGTGATGTTATATGTTAGCCTTTGGTAGTGCTATATGTTACCGATTGGTGGTGGTTTATAATTTTATGTAGTGATGTTATATAGCCTTTGGTGGTTTTTATATGTTAGTCTTAAAGCAGTTACACTTCACTTTGATGGCTTCATAGTTTAACACCAGAGCGACTGATCTGTTTCAAACATACTGATATATATCAATCATAAAGTCCAAAACTACATCTATTTCGAACATCTATGTAACATATCATTCATTAATGTAACATACCCTTCATTGAAGAGTATGCAAAGAGAGATCTCTCATTTATGTAAA
This sequence comes from Amborella trichopoda, assembly GCF_054954075.1. Classification (NCBI taxonomy): domain Eukaryota; kingdom Viridiplantae; phylum Streptophyta; class Magnoliopsida; order Amborellales; family Amborellaceae; genus Amborella; species Amborella trichopoda. Next base: position 29,000,884 of record NC_142347.1, read on the forward strand.
GAGAGATCTCTCATTTATGTAAAGATAGATGTCTCATTTATGTAAAGAGAGATCTCTTCATTGAACATACCCTTCAATCGCAGATAAAGAGAGATCTCTCATTTATGTAACATATCCTTCATTGAACATCTGTTTCGAACATTCATATTAAATCCAAAAAGACATATTAAACTCAACATCAAAATATAACCAACCATATCATTTTCCTAATATCTGTTTCAAAAATACAAATGAATGACGATCAATATCGACCATATTTTTTACTTAACATTTGTTTCAAATATACATATCCAAGACCAAAATAAAAAAAAAATCAATTCCTCTACCGCAAATTCCATCTCAATTCCTCTTGCAATGCCGGTGCTTGAAATTGATTAGCTGTTTGCTTTGTTCTTCTCTCATCTTCATGCTCACTATCACCATCATCTCCTCCATCATCATCATCCTCTTCTCCATCATCTCCTCCATCATCATCATCTTCTCCGACATCATCCTCTTCTCCATTGTCATCGTCTTCTTCTCTTTCACTTTCATCACCCTCCTCGACACCTCTCTCCACATAAGTGCTATTTAGTAGCAGATCATGAGCCACCTGTATGTAATGTCTAGATTCCCCGGTTAGTAGTTCACCACTAAGTGCAGCTTGTAACAACTCTATACATGTATGTCTCTGCAAGTAGATAGTGAAAACAAACAAAATTTACCATCAGATATGTATTTCATAATTTTAAATTATATTAAAATGATAAAATAAAAAAATGCATATCATAAATATTATACCAATCAATTGGCTTGCGAAAGACTGTACATGGGATTGCGATTGCGATTGCGATGGGGGGCGAAATGGTGTTTTTCCCTGCGTAACATGTTGTACCAGGCCATGCAGTCTTCAGTAGGTACTCCACCAGATTTATCTAAAGGTGCTTTAACAACGTTACATTCTTGTTGTTTCCAATCTTTTATCTGCCTACCCAATTCGATAGTCCAGTTTGTGAGTGTACACTGATTTTCTCCCTCCTATCCCACTTGGGTGGCATAATAGGAATACCTTGCATCTTCCCAAATTGTCGCAACACGCTATTGGGCATGTAATACTCCACAACATTGAAACTAATGAGGTATGATAGACACATGAAGTACTTAGCAATTTCCTGTGACTCCCCATACGGTTGCAAGGTCACCTACAAAAATAAGCATGAGATATTAACAACAAGGAAAAACATTCTATATTGAACGAGATATTATCTACTATGTTATAAGCTCACAAGCCAATCACTAACCATATTGAACGAGATATGGTCAAATGAGATGTTCTTGTGTCGTGCTTGTTTCTTCCACATGCAACCCCTAGGCATCTCTGGGTTGATGACCAATGTAGGCTTGGTAGCTAGAGCTCGAAAATGCTCATAGATCCAACAATGTAGAAAAGGAAATAAAAGTAAGAAGCCACATAAATTGTAAGATTGTAAATATATATAATAGAAATAGTGAGAAATACTTGTAGTAACGTCGCTGACCTACTAAAATGATTATTTTCCCCACCTGCGACCTTGGACAATGAACGATATAAGAAAGCAAGAGTCACAGCACCCCATGCATACTTTCCTGCCTCATCAAAATCTCAAAACAATTACAGATATATTGAAAGTGTCGATCCTTTAGATGAGTTGGCAAAATTTGTTTTCCCAACTAGATAGAGGAGATATGCTCTTGTGTGCTACGTGAGTTGTAATTTGGTGGGTTTTTTTGGGAGTTGGCCAAATCTACTCCTCAACAATGTATGATTTAGACCCATCGGGGTGGCATCTTTAGAGAAATCTCCTAGGTACTCCTTGATAAAAGAAATATAGGTTTCAGACCTGATGCCGGTTATAGGCTCACCTGTCACAAGTATCCTTAATATCTGCCATGCATCATATAATATTGAACCCATTTCACCAATGCTTAAATTTGCAATATTCGTTTCCTTGCAATCCATACGTGAGACCCCAATATCCATCAATTGGCTAAACCCGATCTTATGAATTAGAGGTACCTGTCGTTGATCGAGCTTCCATTTTGCTAAGGCTTGAGTTGATTCATCAATATGAAGTATCTTTCTATCCTAAAATGAAAATTAACAAGAAATTAAAATAGTCAGTCACTTGAGAAATACTTGATTAATGTAAATCATTTAGTAAAACAAGTAGACCATTGTACCTCTTAGTTGTTCTGGGTCTTGCATTGCTAATTATATTATCATAATTGGCATAAAAAATTAACCACAAGTAGCATATCTAATAAGAAAAGAGATAGAACATTGACATATCCAATCCAATAAGAAAAGAGATAGAACAGTGGTATATCCAATCTAAAAAGAAAAGAGATAGAAAACTGAACAAAGAATATAACTAAAAAGAGAGAGAAAAATGGCGTATCCAATATATGTGTTTACAAAATGGCATATCCAATACAAAATGGCATACTCAATACAATGAAGTGGGTGTTACATTTAAAAAAACTGAACAAAGAAGATAACTAAAAAAAATGCCTTCAAGTGAGTGCTTTACATCTTGCCCTGTTGTGACCAGTTCCTTTGCACCTACTACAGTGAATAGGTCGAACTGGTACTTTCTGTGACTTGATGTGCTTTTTTTTAAGTCGGCGAGGGGGCCGTCTTGAGTGAGGTGGAAGTACTCTTATTCCATCTACAGGAACTTGTGCACGCGTACGCTCAGATAGATCGATCAAGGTAATTGGCATGATAGGTTCGGAATATGTTTCACAAAACTTTGCAACCGTAAAATAGTCTTCACAATAGTCGATCAGATCCCTATTCATCCATTGAGGACTTTACAAGCATGTTTGTAGGGCAAGCCCATAATTTGCCAACCCCGGCATTCACATTCTCGTGCAATTATATTTACCTTATAATTCCTGCTATCACCCTTTGCTTCAACACTGCTCCACTTGACACAGTGACCCTAACGGAAAGGGATTGCTTTATGATCGTTATCAGTTCCTTTTGCACATGCGGGGTAAGTGTTGTGGTCCAGGATTTAGCTTCCAAGCTGCCGGTGGCCATTAGTTTCATGATTTGTCTTCTAATCAACTCAGAGCACTAGAGAATTGGCATGTCACGTGCTTCTAGAATCCACTTGTTATATGACTCAGTCACATTGGTTGTTTCTTGATTATATCATTTACCCCTGAAGAGTGATGTGGCCCAACAGTTTGGTGATGCTTCCATGAACCACTTGAATGCGACCTCAGAAATAGACCTAATTTCACTAATATTGTCAAAATACTCTTGTGGCATGTATGCTCTACATGCTCTGACAAAGTATTTACAACTGTCTTCTTAATATCATTAGGTACGTCTTTTACTTCTTTCTTGAAATTCTCCGCTAAATGATGCTCACATAAGGCATGATGGGCATTCTCAAAAACTTGACAAACAATATCAACTAGGCCAGGGTGTCTATCAGACAAAAAAGTGATTTCACAATTTGTCCCAATAGCAATCTTTAGAGATTTCATAGACCACAACCAGTTGTCGGTACTTTTGGCATCCACAATAGCGAATGCAATAGCAAACATTTGTTTTTCTCCACCGAGTGAGTTTGCAACCAGTAAAGCTCCAAGGTATCATGCCTTTAGTGATGTCCCATCGAGAAATAGACGACAACCACTTTTGAAGCTGTGTATTGAGTCATAAAATCTTAAGAACATTCGACGAAATCTATCATTTTCCCATACTTGTCCTGTCGTATAACTACCAGGATTTATCTCCATCACTCGAATATGCGGGTAATTGGTTGTATGCCTTCTCTTGTGAACCATGTATGTCATTTCTTTCCCTCTTTTCTTTCCCTCGCCAAACCTTGCGATAGGGTATTTCTAGCCCATAATCTTGAGACAAATCATTGATGATTTCTTTATCCTTGTACTGCATTGTGTCACTTAATTTATCCTTGATGATGCAATAAATTTTTGTGATGCTCTTCTCTGTACATCATTGCTTGTCCCAATATTACATGAGTGTTCTTTTTTCCATGTTTTGATGCTAAAGACATTCGTCTTGTCAAACTTCAAAGCATATATCTCCCATTTGCAACCATCACCCTTGCATCTCGCCCTTATACAATACCCCTCAGTTTTAATAAGACGGTAAGTAAAATGGTGTGCTATAGTAAACTTGCTAAGGGCTTATCAGAAGTCTTCTAGGGATTCAAATTGTTGGCCTATACCGGTAAGTGCATCCTCCCATGGACTAAGCAACCTTGGTGCATTGTTTTGTTTAGAACCAGAGACCAAAACATTAAAGGATTGGGGGGTTTTGGCCTCTTCGATTGCCCTAAGGTTACATGAAGTATAGCCAATCCTTTGTTCACTCCCATCAAATACATAAATCAAGACATTATTCTCGCCTTCATATGCATTCAACATCCTCTCAATATCATCGTCAATGAATAGATTCACAATAAATCTTCTATTTCCTAAGACAAAATACCTCAATGATAGCAAGTGTATGCCTTGCGAGAAACGCTCTACTACGTATTTTCATAGGTCATCTAACCTAGTTCTATTTTTAATCATAAATGTACATGCATCACCACCAATATAATCCAAAGTCCCATTGATATTTGATTGGAGTTGTCCACTACAAATACAATAAATCAATCTTCTATTACTCATTTTATTTTGTCATGCATAAGATTTGTAATAATTTACACCCCACAAATAAACAAACTCAAAGATTATATGAATACAACACTAATGACTTTGTGGATATAAACATATACTTTCAATCAGTGGGTATTACAATGGAGATTACAAAAGAATCTAGGTCAGTATGTGTGTAAAATTGTCAATACATGTCTAAAATAGGTACGACATTAAAAAAAAAGAACCCATGCAACATAGCTTCCAGGTTGGCTCTACTCATATGTTTTGTGACACAATAAGATGGCTACTGCCCTTTCCTCAAATACCTCAAATGGTAGTTAAGTACCCTAAATTTGTGGAGAATATTACTAATGATAGTTAAGTACCCTAAATTTCCATAAATCAACAGAACTAATTTCAACTCTATGCCAATTACATGAAGTCTAATTTCACAACAATCATTTGAGATAACAACAATTTCTACACTGTTTTACTTAAAAAAATAAAAAAGAAAACCAACAAGACCAGCATTTTATAACATCATTGACATCAACAACAATTCATCATCATCATTATTGTCCGCGCCTTAATCCAATTATCTAGAATGGGCTTCAGCAACAAAAACAACAACTGAACATACAAAATTCTCATAAATTTCACTAAGTTTCCATCAACTATCCGTTATTTCTAGAAATAGCCATAGTTAGCTCAATATATTAAAACATACAAATCAAATATAGGGGTCCTTAGCTTTCATTTTGCGTATGCCAAATCTTGAAGGGTCCTACATCACCGACTATTTACGAATTTCAATTAAGCCAAACAAAACAGCCTTTACATCGAATTCCCTGAGCTCAACTAGACCTGGAAATGATGATCTTTGATGTCGTAATTGCTGGAAATGAAGGGTAGGATGTTCTATGTATTGAAGTGCATCATTCGGATTTCACAATATTCATTTGAAAATCCTTCACAATATTCATTTGAAAATCCATCATTCATTTTTCACAATATTTATATCAAAACCAAGATCATAGGATTCTTATTCATGACGACTTGATTCTCACTCAGGAATGTGAAGGAACATACAATAAACACTATATTACAACAGATTCAATGTCAATGCCAAATCAAATAACTTAATGCAAAATCAAATACAACAGATTGTCAATGCCAATATATTTCGAATGATTTTATTAAAAAATAAATAAATTAACCTTAGATTGGGCTGATTTGAGGTAAAATGAGGATGGGACACAGATTTTGAGAGCCCAATCTTCTTTCGTAGAGAGATGGAGAGAGCTCGGGCAGACGTTCCTTCGAACATAGAGAGGGGTAAAACTTCTACCCACGAAATAGGAAGGGGCTCGGGCCGCAAAGTTAAAGTGAGAGATGGAGAGGATCTCGGGGCCATGACGGTGAGCTTGGGGCCACGAAATAGGAAGGGGCTAGGGGCCGTGAGGTGAGCTGGGGGCCGTGATAGATGCTGAGGTTCTTGGGGCCGTGAGGTGGAGAAATGGGAAGAAAGCGAGCTCGGGCCATAAGGGTGAGAAGAGCTTCTGCGTTACGGGTAAAAGAGGAAGGGTGAAATATGGGTAAGTGAGAAAAGGGATAAGTGGGAAAGAAAAGGGCAAAAGGTAACTTTCGTCTCTTTTTTTTTGGTTGGGGGGTTTTGCGAGGATAATTGCTTGAAGGGAAAAAGATGAGAGAGAAAAGTTGGGTAACTTGCATGAATAGTGCATTTTGGGGGTTTTTGTAATTTTCCCTACAAATTATGCAGTCCGAGTGTAGTGCGACAGTGAGCAACATACAAATTACAAAAAAAAATCTGGTATTTAAGCAAGAATGAAACATATTGAAGTAAAGTCCACCTCCTTAGGATAAAATGTTGAGCGGATACATTGACATTTGACCCATAAATATACAGGAGCAAATTGCAAAAAAGTTTACAAAGAATTTGCATTTTACTGTGTTTATGAAGTTTAGAGAGCAACTTGGTGTTATGAGCAAAGAGTTAATATTGAGTGGGAGTGTTAAGAGTTATCATCACTAATACTCCTAAATAAATTGGGTTATCACATTAAAAAAAAAAAAAAAAGTGAATTACTGACAAAAAATTATAAATCAAATTTTGATTAGGTCATTTAGGATTTAGATGAACAATGTGTTAATGTCTTAAATTTGAGGCATTGTGAGGGGCATCACCATGACGTGTATGTAAGGGATTGTGAGTCACTACGGGAAGAGAAGAGATAGGGAGAGAGATAGAGGGCTTTCCGTCCCAGATAGTGAGGCATTATGAGCGAGAGAGTATATTGCATGAGCGTGTGGATCAAGAGGTAGGGCCGTGCCAATGTGGACGTGAGTTCGTTTTCTACTATGTTAATTTTTTTATTTCTTTTGTTAATGGATCAAAGTTTCTCTATCGGGGTCGATAATATTTTTCAGGTCCTAATATAAGAAATATATTTAAATATAATTAAATAAGAAGATTTTTGAGTTAATTACGTACGGACTTTAAATAAGTTATAAAAATACGGTTGGCTCACTTATACTTGAAAATTACAATCAAGGTCGATTAACACGATTTTTTTTTTACAGAATTACACCTCAATCGGAGGATGACATTTTTGGACCACTTTTTTGGTGTCAAAACTTAAGTTATTGTCTGAGGATGGCATTCTCGGATTACGTTTCTTTTTCAAGACTTTAGTTTTGCTCTGAGAATGTCATCCTTAGACCTCAGCTCCAAATTTTGGAATAAAAAAGTAGCCATCCCTGGACCGATTTTCTTTTTGAAAGCTTAAGTTTTGATCTGAGAATGCCATCGTCGGACCGCGAGTTTAAGTTTTGACAAAAAAATAAAAGTGGTCGGGGGATAGCATCCCAGGACCACTTTTAAGTTTTGAAAAAAAAAGCGGTTCGGGGATGGCATCCACGGACCGCTTCTTTCTTTTTCTTTATTTCAAAACTTAAAGTTGCGGTCCGAGGATGGCATTCTTAGACATATTTTTTTTTTAGATCTTAAGTTTCGATCCGAGGTTGAAATCCTCGGACCTCAACTTATGTTTTTGAAAAAAAAAAATAGTCCAATAATGACATCCTCATACCACAAAACAAATGGTTTGAGGATGGCATGCACGAGGGAGTAATTTTGTCAAAAAAAAAAAGTCATGTTGATTGACTTTGATTGTAATTTTCGAGTCTATAAAAAATAACTCATATTTTCTTAATTTATTTAAAATCCGTAAGTAAATAACTCTAGATTTTTAAAATTTTTGGGTGGGGGCCAAACGGTCTGGATCCCACACTATATTTTTGGGTCCGGGTGCGGACCCGACCCAACCTGTTGCCACCGCTAAATGTTTGTAATGCGTGCATGGTTCCGTTAAATCTCTTTCCGATTTTGCTCCAAATGCTCATGGCGAGTGAATTTGCGTTGTGCGACTCAACAAGAACATCATCTTTGACTTTGTCAGGGAAGATTATATGTTATGAGACCATTTACCTTTGCTTCTAGCTATTAGATTATATGTTATAAGACCATTTACCTGTACCAGCTATTTGATGTCGATGGCTTAGGGATTGATATTAAAACAAGACAGTTTTTTTTTGTTAGGGATTGTTATTATAGCAAGAAAGTTTTTTTTGTTTGAACTTTTAGTCTAGTTAATGAAACAGCAAAAATCACGGGATTAAAAATCTGACAAGAGTGTTTGTGATCTCCGTACAAGTTAACAGTCTCTTCATATACAATTCTGTATGATTTAATTTCCCTACTGTACATATAACGCATATAACTTATAACAGTTGCAGGATATATGCCATACTGACCTTTGACGAAAATGAAATAACATTCAGGCCTTATAATATGTCAAAATCAATGGTCGTAAAAGACAAACAACTAAAAGATTGAAAGACATCTCAAGAAACGTTAAAGAGAGAAAAAATAAGACGGAGAGAAAGAGAGGCCTTCGAAGGCCGATGAGAGAAAGTGTACGGCCATCAGGAATGATGAGAAAAGAAGACTGAGTAATGGCGTTCTTTTACTCGTGTCGATGGAGCTGGTCTCGTTCTAGTTCTTCCCCTTCAAAACAAAAGTATAAGCCCTATTTGCAGGCAATGCTTCAAAGGCCAAGACTTAGCCGTTCTCTGAGGGGCAAAAAGCATGTAGCATCAAAGAAGCAGAAAAAACATGGACCGTCAAAGAACCCATTTCAATGCCGTAGAAATGCCATCGTTGGCGATCAAATGAGCTAGCTCACAGAGAGAATGAGAGAGAGAGAGAGATGATGAGAAAGAGAGCAGCATTCGAATTTCAAAGAATGATGCTGATCCGAGAGTAAGAAGCATCCCAAAAACAGTAAGAGAGAAAGAAGCATTCGAAGATGGTGTGGATGAGGAAAGAAGCGTCTCAAGAACAATGGCAGAAAAAGAAGCATTTCAAGACGACAAGACAGATAGAGGGAGAACGAATTCCAGAGCAAAGAGCAAAGATAGATTAAAAGAGACAAAGATATCAGATGAGGCTTAGTCATATCTCCCTCTCTCTCTCTAAACCAATTCATCGCCCCCAGCTCCATTAGACGTATCAGGGTTGGAGGGTTCATCATTCTGTGAGGGGAGGAAGGCTAGCAAGTCGCGGAGGACGGGTTGCAATGCGCGGTAGAGGAATAGTGACCAACCGAGGCCCCATACTGCATATTTGAAGCGGGGTTTCGGATCACTGGTGAAAGTGTAAAGAAAGCAGGACGCCAAGAGTAGCGAAACCACATAAAACGTGCACCTCTCGACTTCCTCCCTCAGGTATCTCGGCATTTTCAGGGAGTGAGAGAGGTTTTGCATTTTCAGGGAGTGAGAGAGGTTTTCTTTGGTTTGAGAGAACGGCGGAACTCTGTTTTGGAGGATGTTCTGAATGGAAGTTGACAGAGACAGAGGAAATGTAAATAAGCATGTGGGAATATAACTTCACAATGGAACCTTGAAAAATCCAATCAAATAAATAACTTTACGGACACAGCGGTTACATTGGGATATCTGCTTTGTTTTGTTTTTTTTGTTTTTTGTTTATTTTTTTGTGAATAAGTGGGGATATAAGCGCCGTACCCGTATATTGAGAAAGTAAGAATATGTTAGATGAACATTTCTTATATAACCTATGGGAAGGGGATATTATAAAACCAAAGGCATTAAAAAATATTGCTCGCCACACCATCGCATCATTTGAAACCGCCGCTTTGGCCAAGGGAACAGCGGCCATATTGGCTTCTCTGTTGGGGAGAAAAACAAACCGAGTGATACCCGAACAACAAGCACAACAGAACCAAACAATTCTCCCCTCTTTATTGAACCTAATAGGAAGTAATTAAGTAGATAGCAATATATCAAACACATTAAAGGCAATTATTAAGCTCCCAAATCAACAACCAAATGCACCACAAACACACACGCAAACACGATCAATTTTTGTCATGGAAAACCTACCCAAAGTGAGGAGTAAAAACCACGGGACCATAGTGTTGGAAGATATTTTTCATCATCATGGGACCCCCGTGCATAAAAAGCCTAACAAACAGTGGAAATTCTGACCGTCTCATAATAGCCCCAAAACTTACCAAGATCTTCATGAGGTCTCTCAAAAGTCTCTAGCGAAGTTTCGTTGCATTCCGACATGTCTAAAGCAGTGCAGACTGAGAAACAGTTTCGGCAAAATCGGCCTCTAGCGCCTTGAAACGGACCCTATAACTAGAGCTACATTTTTGGTTTCTCAATTTTCTGTGGGACCACCACCATTGGATCCGCCATAGTTGAAAACCCCTAGGGGTCAAATTTCAGCTTAAACGGACACTCTAGGAAGAAGTTATAGGCGAAAGAGCAAAACAGCAGGAGTTGCACGCTATTCTCGTACGGCCACCCTACAACTCCACACCATTGAAGGAACAGTCACGACCAGTGACTTTTGATGCTCATATCTCACTCGTTCGAGGTTGGATCAAACCCAAATTCTGTGAACGTGTACGTCTCATTAAGACAAGCATTTCAATATGTGACACGCCACGTGACAATGCCCAAGCGCGAAGAAAAGCTAAAAAGAAGTTGTTGATCCATGTAGAAAGTGTAGGAAATTCAGCAGTGTCGTACCTCACTCGAGTAGCCAAACACACTCCACTTGTGAGCTTGATCGACGCGAGACCAATTCCTTTGCGTGCGTAAGGTCTTGGGCTATCTCTAACCCGAACCCTGTATATGATGAACGGTTAGATTTTGCGCACGAAGTCGACAAAGTGACTGCAAATTCCGTCGCTGGATTTCCAGATTCTGACCAAAATTCCAAAGTTGCAAAACCTTTGTCCGGACATGAAATCGAGCTACGTTAGTTTCCCCACGATCATGATGGCATGCTCAGTGTACTCTAGTGAAGAAATCACAGAAAAACATCAAGGAACAAGCACACAATCGATCCGAAGTTTCAAGATTCATTCAAATTTTAAGTCACATAATCGTGCCCTAAAAACATGATCCATGGCTCGAAGTTGATATCAAATCGATCGTCATACTGAGCCCTATAAGTAAACAATCATCCTTTGATCAACCTGACATCAGAACAATCCCGGATCATCCATGCAATTTCTAAAGCAACACAGGGACTGTTATGAAATTCCACAAATTGTAAGGAAGGGGCAAATCTATCATTTTGCACCCTATTTTTTAATTTTTTTAATTCAATTTAATCTTAATTTTGAATAATTAGGTTTACTTTTGGTCATCCACCCATGTTTGGGGAAAATTCTACATATATATATCATCATTGTATGCACAAAGGACTCAATCCCTCACAAAAGAGATACTTTTTACTTAATACAATTTCTCTTTCTTACTATTGTTGGGTCACGTTTGGAGAACGAGAGCAAGGTGAGAGAAACTTTTGATCGGTACCCCTAGGCTTGAGGTAGGTCTTCTCTCTCTTCTTTTTCTTTTCTTCTCTTTTTTCTTCTTCTTTCTCTTCCTCTCTTTCTTGTTCCTCTTCTCCATCTGAGTTCCTCGCAGAGGCCATGTGCGATAGTGGTAGTGTCGTGCATGCCTCTCCCGTGGTGTCACAAGTGGGGTATGGTGATGGCAGTGCCATGCGCGAGTCTTCTTCCCCTCCTATTAGTATGTCTCTTTCTCCTAGTGAGGCTTGCAGACGGTACTGCTCATCGTCGTCCACAGACATAGCTTCGACGTCTTAGTGAGGATCATCGTCATCCGCAGACGTAGCTTCGACGTCTTAGTGAGGATCCCAGACAGCGAAACTTGTTGCCGCCCACATGGGTCTTCCCCTGTTGCGCGCTTATCGCAGACGACGATACTTATCGCCACCCGCTAGAGGTTTCGGCAACACCTATCGCCGTCAGCGAGCTTCCTTCGCGGACTCAGTGCCCATCGCCACCCGTGAGCTTCCTCCGCGCGTTCAGTGCTCATCGGCATCTCCCTTGCATCCCACGCCTGTAGCCGTGCGCCTCATGAGAAATATTGCAACGCGTGGCAAATGACTAGTCGTGCGCTCCATGAGAGGCTATCGCCGCCTGCGTAGGGGCACGTCACCTTCTTATATTACCAACGACGATGTCTAGCGTCGTTTGTAGTCCTCTACTCACCCTCTAGTCGTGACACTGCCACTTTACAATCATGGGTGGCAATGCTTAGCGCCGTCGGGACCCTATCCCCTTCGCTGTCTCACTCTCTTTCTTTTGTCTCTCTTTTCGTCTCCTCATTCTTTCCGCCCCTTACTTGATTGAGGGTAGACTTAGCCTAGTGCCGCCATATCGGTCTCTTCGACCCACTTGTCTTGCCAATTAACCATATAAATGTTGTGTAGAAAACAAGAGGATTGCAGGTCATGGGAGGTGATTCCAAACCATCTAAAGCAGTTGGGGCCTTTCTTCGTGATCTAAGAGGGCGCCCACGCGAGCTAGCTCAAGTAAGTCCCTTACCCACCTTAAATTCCTCTCTGATCGGGTGGTATACCTGCTCTTGTTCCTGAGCAAGGTTCTGAGATAGCGATCTCAAATCCCGGGTTCACTAAAAAACCGAGATACGTGCCGTCAGATCATCTAGATCCGTAAGGCGGGATTGTGGCACCTAACCAGCTTCCATTGGGGATCTACTACCCTTTAGTCGTTCGCTCTTGTTTGACCAGTATCCTCTTTTACTTTCTGCATTAATTTCTATGGCACCTGGGTTGTTCAACCCGTTCTTCTGAGTCGGGGACTTCCTTATCCCCGCACTCGTGACTGTCCCAAGGAAGCAAACTGCTCAAGCTTCCGTCCTTGCTCTTATTCTGAGTCACGACTCACAATCAGGCTCCCAAGTTCCTGCCTGTGTTAGTGCTAGAAGGGACTTGAAAGTCCTTGACTCCACTCTTCCTCACCCTGGTGGACCCTCCACTGAGGCCCCTTGCATCGGTGGCACGTCTACCACCGCAGACAGCACGCACCTTGCTATTGGAAAGTCTCTTGCCTGTCATATTGCTGATGCACGCCGGAAGGCTACCCTAACCACTTTCACTGGAGGCAAGCAAGTTGTCGTCGCTCCTAAGGTTCGCTGCAGGGCAACCCCCTATACTTTTTCACCTCTTCGAACCTCTAGACTTAGAGGCTTGACACACCAAGGCAGAGACCCTGCAGCCTCCACCTCTTTCACACACTCAAGGGCTTGTGGTCTATCTACTCGAGCCACACCTTGGGGCATCCCCCATGTTTTCTTGAGCATGCATCAAGGGCTAGGCTTGCATGCGTCATGCATTCGCTTTCCATAGCTCGGGGCAGCACTAGCTCTATTCCACCTCGAGCACATGAGGGTCAACCGCTTCGTCCTCCCTCCCAGCACACATGTCCCCACTCTGTGAGAGATGAACTTCCGCTTTGTCCCTAACAAACACAAGCTCATTGGTCTTGAACTTCCAAGGTCAAACCAATTGACCGAGCCTGGGTTGACCCTCAAGTCATCTGGATGGCTAACCCTAAAGGTGCACATGCACCACTTTCACAGGTTCCTCCCTGGTCAGACTCAGCCGGAGTCGTGAACCAACTACTTCCTCTGTCGCTCGCCCGACACCCGCCAAGCACCTTGAGCCTTGATCCTCAAAGGTCTTCCCTAAGAGTACCATCTTGAGCCAACCGCAGGTCAACCGTGCACATGGGCCCCACAAAGGAACTCAGGGCACTACCTGATGTTAGACCAAGGATTCTAACTTCCAAGGCAGAAGCTCAAGCTGCCTTCTGTCATAGACACGACCCTTGCATGTTCAAAGAAGGCGGGGCAGTCCAGGTCTCAGGCTCAGTTCTGGAATAAGGTCCACATTCGTCTCAGGGTTAAGCAGAAGAGAGGTCTTTAGATCCTGACTAAAGGAGCCTCCAAGGCAGTCGAGGTCGCTACCCTCAATGACTTCCTTCCACGTAATCCCTTTTTCTCTCTTCAAACTCCAGAACCTGAGTGAGTCCAAGAGTATTGCTGGGTCATCACTACCCAAAGGCCACGATCTCAAGACTGTTGAGAGCCGATCCTCACAAGATCGACCTACAATGCTCGAATCCGGTCGAGGCAAACTGAGCCCCTGCAGACTGACTTGCCACCCATGACTCGCCCACCTAGTAGTCCGCTCCTCCCCCTGGCTTTGACCTCCCAGAGGACACCGTCAGGGTCATGGTGATCAATGACTTGGATGAAGCCTAGGAAGATAGAATGACCAGGTTCAAGGTAATGATGCAATCCATTCTTGAAAAGATGGAACGCCTAAAAGCCTCCAAGCCCACTTCCTCTCACCATGAGACCGATTCCCCGATCGTTGAGGACACAACTCCTAGGCAAACTCCCCCACTGGCCTCCTAAGACAATTCTGCCTCCCGTGGGGTCTCTCAAACCGACATAGATGCTATGGTGACCCATAGCGTCAAGAACAAGGTCCCAGGCATGCAAGAGACACTGCTCTACGTGAA